>NC_090444.1:1557524303-1557880803 GCF_031143425.1 Pleurodeles waltl
TAACACCGTCCGCGGGGTGAGCCTTGATCAGAAGGACTTGGGCCTCCTGAGCGACACCGGGGAGTCGGTCTTCTGTACGCCACATTCCCCCGCCCGCCGCCGGACAGGGATTCGGCACTGGGCACTTCCCTCTTCACTCGCCGTTACTGGGGGAATCCTGGTTAGTTTCTTTTCCTCCGCTTAGTAATATGCTTAAATTCAGTGGGTCGCCACGTCTGATCTGAGGTCGTAGTCGGATGCCGAAGCAGTGGGGGCACGAGCCGGGACCACCGTCCCCTGGGCTGCGGGGGGAAGCTGCAGCCGCTTCCCTGCTGCGTGCCCGGCTGCAGAGGTGGGTGCCCAAGGTAATGTGCAAGGGCAGCCGTGGGACACCACAGACAGCCATGCACGGCACGCAGCCAGGTGCCCCGGGACGGGCCTGGGGCGGACTGGTGGCCTGCCCTCCCGCTGAGGCGGGGTGGCGAGGCTGGGCACGCCGGCTGGCGTACCTCCACGGCGGGACCCGGAGTGGGGGGGTTGGTATCCTGCTGCGGGCGATCGGGGGTGGTCTGACCTTGGAGTTGGGGGGACAAAGGGAACAGAGCTACCCTGCGACGGCCCCAGCCGCGCCCCGGGAACAGCCCTGGGATGATTGATGATCAAGCAATCCTCAGACAGACGTAGCCCCGGTAGGAACCCGGGGCCCCAAGGTGCGTTCGTAGTGTCGATGATCAATGTGTCCTGCAATTCCCACTAATTCTGGCAGCTAGCTGCTTTCTTCATCGACGCGCAAGCCGAGTGATCCACTGCAAGAGTCACAGGCAACTTTTCTCAACATTCGCCCACCTGCGGGGGCCAGGGAGGGGGGAGGAAGGTGGCGCCGCCCGTCCACTGACCGCGCAGCGTGACGGCCCAACACCCCGTCAGGTTTCCCCTCTTGAGAGTCAGCCTCCCTGATTCTAAGAACATTTCCAGGCGCTCAGTCCAGGAGCCTCCCCGGAGCAGCTCGGGCCCAGGCAGCCCCACTGCTGCCGGTCCCTCCCGGAGGACCAGAAGGGACCACACGAGTCTTCAAACCCTCAGCCCGGCCGCACGGGACCGGGACAGGCCAGTGTACCTGCCAACGAGGGAGGGTCTCTGCCTGCTGGCCGTCCACCAGCAGGTCTTAACCCCTGCGCATTGAGAGTTGCGGGCTCAAGGCGGGCGGACCAAACCGTGCCAGCATGCTGGAACTAGCCCACCGCCCTACCCTGGTCGGAGGGAGCCACAGTTCCCTCGCTGCCCTGGCTCCTCCTCGTCCAGGCCGCCCTGCCGCCAGAGAAGGGCCGCTCCTCGGTTGCCTGACGCCCAGATGGGCTGGGCATCATGCGCTGGAGCACCCAGGCAGCAGGGCGTTCGGGGGTTTGGTCCCAGCCCAGAGAGGCACTTCGATTTGGTTTCCCTCCCAGGGTCATGCCAAGTGGGCATGGGTTTCGTCTCAGGAGGGGCTTTTTCTATCTTGCCGCTCCTGGAGGGGCCGGAGTCGGGAAGGCATCTGCTCCCCGGTCCCTCCCGTCTGAGAGGGTCGGGTCCTCCCAGCTGGAGGAGCCCGCCCCGCACCCGGTCCTCTCTCCCAGGCACCCCGGCAGCCGTAGACCGCTCCGCCAGCCAGGGATGCGCGAGGGTTAGGGCCAGGCCCTGTGCCTATGGGTGTTCTGTTCTGGGAGGCAGCCGAGGGCTTTCAGGCTGGTGCCCTGGGTCGCTCGGGCCGCTCCGCCGTTAATGATCCTTCCACAGGTTCACCTACGGAAACCTTGTTACGACTTTTACTTTCTCCAGATAGTCAAGTTTGATCATCTTCTCGGCGCTCCGCCAGGGCCATTACCGACCCCGGTGGGGCCAATCCGAGGACCTCACTAAACCATCCAATCGGTAGTAGCGACGTGCGGTCTGAACAAAGGGCAGGGACTTAATCAACGCGAGCTTATGACCCGCACTTACTGGAAATTCCTTGTTCATGGGAAATGATTTCATTTGCCAATCCCTATCACGAACCGGGTTCAGCAGGTTACCCGCACCTATCGGCGAAGGGTAGACACACGCTGATCTGTTCAGTGTAGCGCGTGTGCAGCCCCGGACATCTAAGGGCATCACAGACATGTTATTGCTCGATCTCGTGTGGCTGAACGCCACTTGTCCCTCTAAGAAGTTGGACGCCAACCTCTGGGGATCGTGTCACTAGTTAGCATGGAGGAGTCTCATTCGTTATCGGAATTAACCAGACCAATCGCTCCACCAACTAAGAACGTCCATGCACCACCACCCACAGAATCGAGAAAGAGCTATCAATCTGTCAATCCTTTCCATGTCCGGGTCGGGTGAGGTTTCCCTTGTTGAGTCAAATTAAGCCACTTGCTCCACTCCTGGTGGTGCCCTTCCGTCAATTCCTTTAATACGTCCTGACGTTTCAAGTACATTTTAGACAGTTGAATAATACACGCATTGTCAGAGACCTGCAGACAGACATGCTTGCAGCACAACATTTACACTCAAGGGACAACAAAACATACTTGGTCATCAGAGTAATTGCTAGTGCCATTGGTTTCACCTATGTAACCTTTAATGAGGGTGAGACCGTCCCAAATGCATATAAATCACATTTGTACTCACCAGCAGAATAATGCCTTGCTCCCACTGAGAAAATTCTCACTGCTGTACAGATGGCTGTCATTAAAGAAAGACCTCAAGACTAGGGCAAACAAATTATCGTTGTTTCGCCCATACCAGCCCTTGAGGCTGTCACAAAAGCTAGCGTTCCTAACACTAAAGCATTACATCCACGTTGGATACAATGGGCCACGTCTTTGACAGCCACTGATGTAGATTACATTTTTGACCCAAAATTACAAACTCAAGAATTTTTGCAATATGAACTAGAATACCCAGTTCCTGCAAACACAATGCCTATTGATCAATATCAAAGAGTCATGTACACCGATATCTCTGCACAGCCTGCAATTGGCACAAAGCATCAATACTTCGCTGCTTGCGCAGTCGTGAGTGGCTACATGGAGGACAATACGTTTTGTCTCCAACATACATTTACGCAAACCCTAGGGGATTACACAGCACAGTTAGCAGAGCTAAAGGCTCTGATGATGGCACTTGAACATACGGATCCTCCACAGCTAACACTGATTGTTTGTGATTCTAACTATTGTGTCCAGTCCTTCAATGAATACCTGCATTACTGGCAGCAGAATGGGTTCAGAGACTCTAAAGGTAACACCATTAAACACAGATTATTGTGGGGGAAAGTAGTGGATCTGAAGGAAAAGCTACTAAATGTCCATATTGTACACTTAAACACCAGCGTGTTGGAATACACATGGCTGGGAATACACTGGCTAATGAAGCCGCAAAGTCAGGAGTTGCTATGGCCACTGTTCCTGCAGTAACCCACTTAAGTACGAAACCAGATGAAAACATATGGGTTGCTGTGAAAGCTATGGCTGATGGAAAGACCTATCCAAAAGCATTTCCTGCTAAATATTCCTACCGAATGGGCGGCTGCCTAAATGCTGACGTTAAGATACCAGGCATAGGGGTGTGAGATATTCCCAACAAAGATATAAGACCAGAGTTGATTAAAGCAGCACATGAGGAGGTAGCATCTGCCCATGCTAGTGTGGCGGCTACAGTGTCATTGTTACAAGCCCAATATTAGTGGCCAGGCCTATACAAAGAGGACAAGCAGTATGTCCTTTGTTGTGACATCTGCCAGCAAATTAAAGTTTCCACTGCTAATCACCCACCACAGACACCCCTCCTAATTTCCAACAAACCTTTACAATGTGTGTACTTGGACCATTGCGGCCCCCTGACACCGGACAGTGCATACAAAGACATCTTAGTCACTGTTGACTCCTGCTTCAGATTATTATGGGTGTGGCCACAGCGCTCGGCTAACGCTCGGACTGTTATTAAAGATTAGCGAGTCTTTATCAGTACATATGCAGTTGCGGCTTTCCACTCGGACAAGGGCCCTGCTTTCTCCTCAAAGGCATTCAGGGAAGCCATGGCTTAGTTGGGGGTCCAACTCCAGTACTCGTCTCCATTTCATTCCAAGGGAAATAGTGTCGTGGAGCGATTAAACCGTGATTTAAAGCAATCCTCAACAGCCAGAGTCTTAGGTACGGGTCGTAGTTGGCTTAATCACCTTATGGAGTTCAGAGAGCGCTTAACAATCTGCCTAGAAGGTCCATGGGGGGGGTCGTACTTCATATGAGTGCCTGTTCGGAACTCAAATGTATGTTCCAGATCTTGATGGTCCTGGCGTGGAGGCGGCAGAAACACCTTTAACATAAATGAGCGTGTCACTGTCTTTCAGGAATTACAACAGTTCTGTGACAACAACACTTCTGCCACTGCTGCCTCCATAGGAATTAAGGATGTACCTGTAATGCCTACCGGCTGGATTCCTAGAAGGAGGGATCTAGTACAAGAAAAAGTTGCTGTGAAAAAGGAATTTGGTCCTTCTTATCGTGCACCAGTCCCAGTCTTGGGAATACACGGTACCAGAACTGTCATTCTACCACCGTTGGCAGGTGCCAAAGAAAATTGTTTTGTCTCCATTGACGGTGCCAAACTACACCATGTGGCCGATCCTGCACAGCCGACCAAGAGGAACAGCCAGTAGTTCCCGAATCCCTCTCACTACTGGTCAAGAAGTTCCTTAACAAGTTGTAAGCAGCCCCACTGACACCTCTCCGATGGTGGAAAATGATCTTGCATTAGTTCCACTAACAACAAATAATACAGAAATAACTGATCGGTTTGATACTACTTCGACACAGACGGATGGTGCTATTTATTCTGTGCCACCGAGTGAAATACCAGCTCCACCAGCTAACACGGCTCCAGTCTTTGCACAAACTGCTTCTGGATACTTTGCCGACATCAACAATGACTTTTCTGACTTATTCGCCTCCTTAACACCTGAACTGTAAAAATCACATAAACTGATAAATTGGCTTAAAGTAACTTATTTCATTTTTCCATGGAACTACCTGTGGCTTTCCTTGACTGTATTAGCTTTCCTGCTTTGGATTGGTTTTGTCATTACTTTCTTTTTATTAATACATGGTCATTTTCTACCTGAAAAATCAACAGTTGAACTGGTGGATGAGGTCCTAAAACCACATTTTTCGTCTGACAAGGTCCACAGAGATTTGTCTTTTGTGAACATTTCAGCCATACCAATTCCAGATGGAATCCAGATGGAATTGTGTGGGATAAAGTGACAGTCGTTATATACAGCCCCACAGAGGTCATTCAAATACCATATGTGTTTAAACTTTCAATGAATGATATAATAATACCCGGTATTGTTTCTGATGAATGGGATGTAAAATTGGCATGACGAAGATGATTATCATTCTAAAGAGAATTATGGTGATATGCTTTGCTATAATTATTATGGGCACCATTTCATCCACTGAGCAAGCAGCCGAAAGACTATTTTAAATTATACACAATGGGAACATTGTCAGACTCCACCACAAAGGAGTTCAAAAACGTAATCTGAAAAGTTTACATATTTTTCTAGGCACAATGTTAAAAATTCTGAGTCGTCTTATTTTAAATTGACACCTACAGAAAACATACGCATACTATTGACAAATACAAAATTTATCCATTCAGATTCCTTTGTTTCCCAGTTGACTATAGAATGCTATGAATATTGGCTAAAGTGGATTGACTTAAAAAGTGTGTGGGGAACTAGACATTGGCAAATATAGGGGGAAGGAAGCTTTATTTAGAGCATGCCTGGTACCTGTTCAAATAATATTTTTAAATGAAACTGTGCAACAAATGAGTTGTTTAGGCTTAGCAAAGATTAAGGAATTGAACATGCCCAGTATACCTTCCCCTGTAAAATTTTCCAAATGGCAAAAATATATAAATACAACTGAAGATCAGCTCGATGAATGGGTCCAGAATGACACATTTAATATTTCACTGACACGCCCTGGTGGCTGGTTATTGTGGCCAATAGATATCAATGGGTGTCACCAACGTTTTATAAACTCTTTGGGGGGTTTTATAACTAGTAGGCCGGACCATCCCCACATATCGTCCAAGCATGCGAGTATAGTATCAACATACAATGTAGGGAAACTATGCCAGTAATGGTTAAGAACTACCTCACGAGATGTGGTTAGAGAACACCTCAGTCTCCTGTCTAATAACACCGACTTACAGGATTTCCTGTTAGGCCCCAGAAAACAACGCAGATAACGCTTCTCATATGAAGTATATAATGAAATCTGGAAGCTTTCACAACAAGAAGCTGCTGCCCGGTTAAGGCAAATAGACCAGGAAAATTTAAGAACGGCACTAGCTGTTGTAGATAATGGGATTAATACCCATGTCCGACTGGATGTACACCTTAAATAACACCGTCTCTTCTGCTATAGACATTATACAAGCAGATATGTCTTCTTTACATCATGGACAGAGTCATCTAAGGTCCATTATGCAGTTGGGTTGGACACTTCAAACACTGAGGCAGGTCGCGATCCCATGTCAGCAACATGTCAGCGCAAGGGAAATACTTTCTTCTTTTAAGTTAACCCGACAACAACAACTAATGGCTAAGAAAGAAGTGACTTATGTCATGCTAAACATCGAAAAGTTAGAAAAGTTGCCTTTTACTGTGGATGAAATACCATCTGTTCAGTGGTTAATACACAGGGTCATCAATCTGCCTATTTCCACACTTCAATTCACCTCCTGTTTAAAATGCTTTCCAGTAGTCAGATATGAAAGCCTGGGAGATAGTTACATCCATGAGGTGTGGGAGCTTCCCCTCGCCGTACAAATGTCTCAGTGGCATGAAAGATATCTTTCTTAGCGGTAGCGAATGCGAGACTTCTGTCAGCCATTCAGTGGTTTGTAAACAGCTGTCCTTGCATGGGGCGTGTAACGCGTCTGCACCGAACTTGGCTTGTTATCTGAAGGGAGTTCCAGTCCCCTTGATGAGACCTACGTTACAGGTGCTTTCAAATGGCAGCTATGTCCTACTCAATGGTAAAGATTGTTGTGGGATGCTAGCTGGAATAATTTATGTGGTTTCGGTCTCTAAGATTGTTACATGCTGCGGAAACATACTCTTTCCTCCGACTCAAATAAAAGATGTAACAGACATTTGGTCTCATATTGCTACTTCCAATGTGAATTTTGACAAGCTGAGCAGACTCAAGGCTATATTGTTTCAAAAACATGTGGCTCTCACATCTGCACGCGAGACCTATGCATTACAGGTGGCAAGGTCAGCAGAGATACAGTCCCTTTTAAGTACTAACCTTCCAAGACACTTTGGTGAACTCGTGGGACGGATATTTAATGCATCCAGTACTACTGGAATCACAAATTTCTTTAAGGCTGCTGGTTCTAGTTTCATTCACACCTTCTCCTACATATTCAGTTCAATACGATTCAGTCATCCACTCAATTTTCTACAGTATTTTCTGGGGATTTCCAATAACTTTGGCTATAATAACTCGCATTTTGCTGTTGCTACTTTTCATGCACAATGGCTGTCCCGCCGCAACAAGGAGGAACGAAAGCGCTTGCATTAGTGCAGCTGTGTCATGAACGCATGATGCAGTATTTTGGAGCAACACTCCTGAAGCAACTGGAGTGTGACTGGTCCCTGTCATTCAGACCGGTTTTGCATTGTGTGCAGCCCGTGTTTCGGTGCCTCTGGTGCTCTTTCGAACAGGCACTGGAAGTTTGTCTTTCTATGCAGTTCTTACTTTTATTGGACGCTGATCTGTTGATGTTCTTGCTAATGGCTCATTACCAGGCATGCACTTTGAGACTGCGTCTGTTACGGGAAGCTTCTTATGAGTTGCCCTTCCTGTAGGATGTGGCTCTTAACTCATCATTGGGCACACCATGGAATGCCGCCTTGGCTGAGGCTCAGGGTATGGAACACGATTGCTCCTTGGTCCTTCTCGGCGATCACTTACCCACTTTTACACCAGCCAAAGTGGAAGATTTCCTGTCCTCCATTGTCCTGGAATCGATTGGAAATTCTAAAAATAACTCTGACTCTTGAAATTCGGTCCCCTTTTATGCCACATGTTGACAGTTTTAAATTGTCCTTTTATAGGCTCATGTGTCCTTTTAACTTGTCATTATTGACATTTCTACATATATATATATATATCTTAGGGTTCAGTTTTAGTAGCTTTTATGTACATTTAGGCTTTGAACCACTTTCAACCGACAAGGGGAGGGTGTTGTGTGGTCAGTTTAGTTATAGCTTAATGCACGTTATTTTATCATACTAGGCTTGCCGCTGTGCATTTTAACCTAGATATATTTTATTCGCCTTTATTATTGTTACAGTAGCTGCTTTTACGGTCTTGTTTTATTTTCTATCTATCTATTTTTGCCTAGGTCAGCACTCTGTTCTCAAACAAGACATTCTTGCTCACTCTGTGCTTCTTCTAAGGTTGCAGCAAGATAGGTTGCCAGTGAATGTGGTATAAGTTTAGTCTCTGCCATTTGTAGAAAAACACACATCCTTACGTAGGGACATTTTCACAGAACATCAGCTGTTTTATTATAAAAATACTTCCCTGTCCCTTATACGTTAGAGGGTACGACCATATGCTGATTGCTGATTGCTTCGCTACAGCTGCTTTTGCAGATTCCAGGCATTTGCTCAGGAAATGGAGATGATGTCTTCCCAGGGGAACCTGAAGGGCAGAATTAGAGCTTAACATGGTGTGCTCTTTTATAGGCTAGGTAGGAATTAGTTCATTGACTGTAGTAACAATATGGTAGCGTAATTTCTATGCTTCACTCTCCCTTGTCACAATATTAACCTTGTTATGCTGTATCGTCCTGGTTATTGCAGCTCACGCTTTGCTATCTAAGGTGCAGTTGCTTCAATAAAAAACTTAGCAAAACATTTACTTCCTGTGTTGTCATTGTATATATGAGACCAATGTAACTGAGAGAAACGGATGAGACCTGAGTGGCCACAGCCTCCCTGAGAAACCAGTTATGTCATGCGCTCGGCGGCCCAATCATTCCTGCCCTTTGGTAGAGATGAGGCAATGCTAGTTAGCCGGAGCAAAACCCGGATCGGAGCGACAGGTGTCACCTGTAGTGGGCCAGACTCAGGGGGTCATTCTGACCCTGGCGGTCATTGACCGCCAGGGCCAACGACCACGAGAGCACCACCAACAGGCTGGCGGTGCTCTCAAGGGGATTCTGACCGCGGCGGTTTGGCCGCGGTCAGAAAGGGAAAACCGGCGGTCTCCCGCCGGTTTTCCGCTGCCCTATGGAATCCTCCATGGCGGCGCAGCTTGCTGCGCCGCCATGGGATTCCGACACCCCATACCGCCATCCTGTTCCTGGCGGTTCGCCCGCCAGGAACAGGATGGCGGTATGGGGTGTCATGGGGCCCCTGGGGGCCCCTGCAGTGCCCATGCCAATGGCATGGGCACTGCAGGGGCCCCCGTAACAGGGCCCCACAAAGAATTTCAGTGTCTGCCTAGCAGACACTGAAATTCGCGACGGGTGCAACTGCACCCGTCGCACCTTCCCACTCCGCCGGCTCCATTCGGAGCCGGCTTCCTCGTGGGAAGGGGTTTCCCGCTGGGCTGGCGGGGGGCCTTCTGGCGGTCGCCCGCCAGCCCAGCGGGAAACACAGAATCACCACAGCGGTCTTTAGACCGCGGAGCGGTGTTCTGTCGGGGAACTCTGGCGGGCGGCCTCCGCCGCCCGCCAGAGTTGGAATGACCCCCTCAGTCTCCCACACCGCAGGCGATTCTGCCACTCGAAATCCAGTAGTCTCATTAGAATAATGAGAGCCTAGGCGACACTGACAAGATATAAGTCAGGCCATTGGTGTAGTCTTCATGATGATAATGGCAAATCTTGTTTCAAGGTTGGGGGTGGAGCTCACTCATCTCACACATTTGATTTCTGTGCAAGTAGGTATGACAGTCTTGCACAGGGAGCCGAGAGGTGGCGTTCATTCTAGCATATTATTGAATTAGTGATGCTTAGAATTGTTAAAATAATATACTTGTAGCAATAAGTTAACAGCACTTGCAGTCCAGTGTGTCTCTGTATGTTAATGTTTGCTGTAATGTCCAGTTTCTAAATTCCGATTGCTAATTACAGACCTTTAATAAATCTTCACAGTTTCAGTGAAATAAAAGATTTTTTTTCTGTTGCAAGTGCAATGCAATACATATTAACTCTTCAGGGGGCATTTCAGCACATTTATATTTTTATTTATTTTAACAAATTTATTTGCAAGGACAGAAAGAATCACAATGTGCAAAAACCATGAAGGTGCATTAAGAAATCTTTCGTATTTACTATGACGAGATAGGTGAAATACAGAGTTGTATTTGTAAGTATTGATTTTTTTAAATCAATTTCATATGTGTAAGGAAATGCCTCCTTGGCATGGTTACCCCCTACCTTTTTGCCTTTGCTGATGCTGAGTTTTGATTGAAAGTGTGCTTGGACCCTGCTAACCAGGCCCCAGCACCAGTGTTCTTTCCCTAAACTGTACCTTTGTCTCCACAATTGGCACAACCCTGGCACTCAGGTAAGTCCCCTGTAACTGGTACCCCTAGTACCAAGGGCCCTGATGCCAGGGAAGGTCTCTAAGGGCTGCAGCATGTCTTATGCCACCCTAGGGACCCCTCACTCAGCACATGCACACTGCCTCACAGCTTGTGTGTGCTGGTGGGGAGAAAAAGTCGACATGGCACTGCCCTCAGAGTGCCATGCCAACCTCACACTGCCTGTGGCATAGGTAAGTCACCCCTCTAGCAGGCCTTACAGCCCTAAGGCAGGGTGCACTAAACCACAGGTGAGGGCATATGTGCATGAGCACTATGCCCCTACAGTGTCTAAGCAAAACCTTAGACATTGTAAGTGCAGGGTAGCCATAAGAGTATATGGTCTGGGAGCTTGTCAAACACGAACTCCACAGTTCCATAATGGCTACACTGAAAACTGGGAAGTTTGGTATAAGACGTCTCAGCACAATAAATGCACACTGATGCCAGTGTGCAATGTATTGTAACATACACCCAGAGGGCATCTTAGAGATGCCCCCTGAATACCTACCCAACCTCTAGTGTAGGCTGACCGGTTTCTGCCAGCCTGCCACACACCAGACATGTTGCTGGCCACACAGGTAGAGTGCCTTTGTCACTCTGTGGCCAGGAACAAAGCCTGTACTGGGTGGAGGTACTTCTCACCTCCCCCTGCAGGAACTGTAACACCTGGCGGTGAGCCTCAAAGGCTCAACCCTTTTGTTACAGCGCCCCAGGGCACCCCAGCTAGTGGAGATGCCCGCCCCTCTGGCTACTGCCCCATCTTTTGGTGGCAAGGCTGGAGGAGATAATGAGAAAAACAAGGAGGAGTCACCCACCAGTCAGGACAGCCCCTAAGGTGCCCTGAGCTGAGGTAACCCCTGCCTTGAGAAATCCTCCATCTTGAGCTTGGAGGATTCCCCCAATAGGATTAGGGATGTGCCCCCCTCCCCACAGGGAGGAGGCACAAAGAGGGTGCAGCCAACCTCAAGGACAGTAGCCATTGGCTATTGCCCTCCCAGACCTAAACAGACCCCTAAATTCAGTATTTGGGGGCTCCCCAGATCCCAGGAAATCAGATTCCTGCAATCTGAAGAAAGAAGAAGGACTGCTGACCTACAAGCCTGCAGAGAAGGAGGAAGATAACAACTGCTTTGGCCCCAGCCCTACCCGCCTGTTTCCAACTTCGAAAACCTGCAACCAGCGACGCATCCGACAGGGACGAGTGACCTCTGAAGCCTTAGAGGACTGCCCTGGACTAAAGGACAAAGAAACTCCTCTGAACAGCGACCCTGTTCAAAACCAGCTACTTCTTTGCAACAAAGAAGCAACTTTCCAAGACTACACGTTTCCCGCCGGAAGCGTGAGACTTCTCACTTTGCACCCGACGCCCCCGGCTCGAGATTCAGAGAACCATCACCTCAGGGAGGACTCCACGGTGACTGCGAGCCCGTGAGTAACCAGAGACGACCCCCCTGAGCCCCCACAGCGACGCCTGCAGAGAGAATCCAGAAGCTCCCCTTGACCACGACTGCCTGTAACAAGGGAATGGAACCAACACTGCACCCACAGCCCCCAGGACCTGAAGGAACTGAACTTCAGCGCAGGAGTGACCCCCAGGCAACCCTCTACCTTGCCTAGGGGGTGGCTGTCCCAAGAAGCCCCCCCGTGCCTGCCTGCACCGCTAGAGTGACCCCCGGGTCCCTTCATTGAAACCAATTCAAAACCCAACACCTGCTTTGCACACTGCACCCGGCCGCCCTTGTGCCGTTGAGGGTGTGTTTTGTGTTCCTACTTGTGTGTCCCCCAGTGCTCTACAAAACCCCCCGGGTCTGCCCCCGAGGACGCAGGTGCTTACCTGCTGGCAGACTGGAACCATGGAACCGGAGCACCCCTGTTCTCCATAGGCGCCTATGTGTTTTGGGCACCATTTGACCTCTGCACCTGACCGGCCCTGAGCTGCTGGTGTGGTAACTTTGAGGTTGCCTTGAACCCCCAACGGTGGGCTGCCTATGCCCCAGGACTGAGACTTGTAAGTGTTTTACTTACCTCCTAATCTAACCTTTACTTACCTCCCCCAGGAACTGTTGATTTTTGCAGTCTACTTTGAAAATAGCTTATTGCCATTTTTACAAAGACTGTATATGATATTGGTTGCATTCAAAGTTCCTAAAGTATCTAAGTGAAGTACCTTACATTTAAAGTATTAACTGTAAATCTTGAACCTGTGGTTTTTAAAATAAACTAAGAAAATATATTTTTCTATATAAAAACCTATTGGCCTGGAGTAAGTCTTTGAGTGTATGTTCCTCATTTATTGCCTGTGTGTACAACAAATGCTTAACACTACCCTCTGATAAGCCTACTGTTCGACCACACTACCACAAAATAGAGCATTAGCATTATCTACTTTTGCCACTATCTTACCTCTAAGGGGAACCCTTGGACTCTGTGCACGCTATTTCTTACTTTGAAATAGTATATACAGAGCCAACTTCCTACACTGAGGAACTTTGGATCTGAACCCTGACTCACACTGTGTCCATTGGAGGGCCCCGTGGAGAGATGGACGTTGTCCAGTCTCTCCACGAGAAGCTTCGAGCCGGAAGGAGACGGCCTGAGGTGGGATAGGCTGGTGAGAGGAAGGGGCGGGAGTAAAGGGGGGTTTAAGGAGGGGGGCACATCCCTAATCCTATTGGCCCGATCCCCAGGGAAAAAAAGGTATTTTGGGACAGGGGAATGGTCGCATCGCATGACGTGGCGGCCGTACGCGCCACGCATCACATTTTAGGTGAAGCCGGGTGCAGCGATCTCCTCAGTCCTGGTGTCCTAGACCAGGTCTTGGTGAGGATGCAGCACATGGTGTTGCAGCAGCAGTTGATGCCTGCTGCTCGCCTACAAAGGAGGGAGGAGGAAGTCCGGGGGGGCAGGGCCACTGCAGGCCTGCCCCCCATGGGCAAAATATGACGATTGGGGCAGTGGGGGAGCCTGTAGAGGAGCAAAGGCAGGTGGGGGAAGGGCAAACAGAGGAGGCTGTTGGGGAGGCGCCTGGGCCCTGGGCATGGCGGGCCTGCAAACCTGGAATTGCCTCTGGACCTTTCAGTGGCTGGCCGGCCTAGCAAGGCTGGCAAGAAGGGGATGACTGGGGGGTGCAGGGGGGAGCAAAGGAAATGCCAGATACAAGAAATCTTCAGTGGCAGAGGGGAGGTTCAGGCGGGTGCCAGTGAGAGCAGGGTGGAGGAGGAGATCATGGGGTCCAGCAAGGAGCAGGGGGGCAGGTGTGGGGGCCCAAGGGGGAGGGGGTTGTCAGCAGCAGCCCGCTACTGACTGGTCAGCAGTGGATATTGAGGCCAGGATACAGGACAGAGGAACCGAGTGGCAGAGACTGAGGAGTGGTGGGCACGCTTATATAAAGGAAAGGGTGAGGCTGAGGGCCGGGCAAGGCAGGCAAAGAGAAAGTCAAGGGGGTTAGCGAGGTGCCCTGGGAGCGCAGTTTATGGTGCAGATATTGGGTATGGGCCCCGGCAGAAGAACAAGGTAGGTAGCACGAGGCTGATGCATCTGGTGGGGCAGGCAGCGTGACAATTGCACATGGCGCATATGGCCCCTGGACGTTGGTCCGAAGCACTAGAGGGGTCTTCGGCGGGCTTCTCTACACCACAGGATCGCACAAAATGTGCATATGGCAGACACCATGTGGGTCTCGGGACGGTCTGCAAGCGTGATGCAGTGGTTGTTGCGGTTGACAATGATGCATGGGGTATGGACGAGGAGGATGTGGTGGAGTTGGACTATGACAAAGAAATGGAGGAATGGGAAGAAGAGGAAATACGTGAAAAAGAGGTGAGCGGGGACCAGGGGACGTGAACGGGGTGCAGGAGCGGTGCAACCCCCTCTTCTTTTCATGTTTTACAGACACATAAGAATGGCGCTGGAGCACGGGAGGTGTCGCACACGGAGACGGTGGACCTAAGGCCTTGTTGGAGGAGAGTATTCGGGCTCACGGAGTATAAGGTAAAGGAGACTGGTGGGCACCATGGAGTGAGTGGAGGGGCAAGGCTGGTGCGGTCCAATATAAGTCTATTGGAGTGGGGGATGATTCAGTACATGGCACACTTGATAGCAGTGCGGTACCTGCGGGTGATACAGAGCCAGAGGCAGAGAAGATTGTGACAACACAGGGTGTAAAGGGAGACGCGGTGGCTAGTGGGGACAAGGAAAGTGGCATTAAAGAAGGCCGGCTCACCTACATGGGTTTATCGATGCCACTGGGGTCTCACGTGGCGGAGAAGACGAAGGCTCGGCATGAGTATGTTGAAATTTTTCAGCTCCTACATAGAGATATTCAGGCTAAAGAAGGCTCCAAGGTGGAAGAGTGGGAACTAGCGTGTAGGCCTAGGGTACCTATCACGATGGATAATTGGACCTCAGCATTCCTGATTTATTCCAGTATTTACTGTGGAAAATACGCAGACAGAGCCATTGCTGTGTTTAAATACATGGATATTATTTGCAAGGCCCAAATGCATTTTGGAGGTTTTGCATGGTTGAGTTATGATGATGAGTTCCAGGCTAGAGTGAGTGTTAATCCTGAGAAGCCGTGGGGGGACGAGGATTCGGAGCTATGGATGCAGTGGATGGCTTTCTCACAGTCTGCTGCGTCCACCCATACAACTAGTGGCCTCCCGTGGTCTATAAGCCTTTTCAGCAGTGTCCCGCTCTGGCCGGGGCGGGTCAGGTACCAAAATCACCATTGCCGAACTCAGGAGCATGCTGGAACTTCAACAAGGGGTTTTGTTCTAGGCACCCTTGCAAATTTAAGCACAAATGTTCCAAATGTGGGGGGAGACATCCAGTCACACAATGTTTGTCATTAGCCAGTCCGGCGGAGCAGTGGAGATCTTCCAGGGGAAGAGGAGGTCATGGCACTCCTAGGCCAAAGGGTGACTACTCCAAATAAATTGGATAGGTTACTGCCCTGGTTGCGCATGTAACCGGATACGGACATGGCATGCAGATTGGAATGAGGTTTCAGACAAGGTTTTCGAGTAGGGTACCAAGAGCCGCGGGTGAGGAGATGGGCGGAGAACTCACAGTCAGCATTGGCAATGCTGGACGAGGTAGCAACAAAACTTGCCAAGGAAGTGGCATAGGGTAGGATTGCGGACCACTTTTACGGGCGGCCCATGGAAGACCTTATGGTCTTACCTTTGGGTGTGGTCCCCAAGAAGGCAAAGGGGAAGTTTTGTTTGATACACCATTTGTCATCGCCGGAAGGGGCATCAGTCAATGATTTTAATTCACCAGAGGATACTAAGGTGGTATATGCCTCTGCGGATGACGCTATCCGGCTCATAAGGACATATGGCAATGGGGCAGAGTTGGCCAAGTGTGGCATTAAGGCAGCTTTTTGGCTGCTCCCTATTCACCCTGAGGATTTCTCCTTGCTGGAGATGCAGTTGGAAGGGGCTATTTATGTGGACACGGTGTTGCCCATGGGGTGGGCAATGTCTTATGCATTGTTTCAAAACTTTCAGTATCTTCTTGCAGTGGGTTTTTGTGCAGATGAGTGTGCATCGGACGGTGTCACACTATTTGGATTACTTTCTTTTTGTAGGGGCACCACATTCGGGAGCGTGTGGAAAGGCCTTGCAGTGTTTTGAGAAGTTGGCACAGGATCTTGCGGTGGCTCTGGCACCTGAAAAGACAGAGGGAACTAGTTGCGTGCTGTCCTTTTTGGGTATTGAGCTGGACACTGTGGCATTCATGGCACGTTTGCCTGCAGACAAGGTTGCTGAAATCCTGCTATTTTTTTGGCAGATCAGGTTGAGATGCGGATAGAGCTGCATGTGGCACAACAGCTCCTGGGCTCCCTTAATTTTGCATGCAGAGTAGTTCGGGGAGGTAGGACCTTTTGTAGATGCATGGGGCTGGCTATGTCTAGAGCATCCCTTCCTCATTACAGGATTCGGCTGACAGTAGGTTTCAGGGAAGACAACCTTTCCTGACACAGTTTAATGGGGTCTCCATGGCTTTTTGGGAGGAGGACAAAGTGTGGCAGGTGCAGATTTTTTTGTACGCGGCAGGGGCCTCTGGTTTTGGCCTTTTTTAGGATGGTTGGTGGTGTGCAGAACCCTGGCCAGCACATTGGTTGAACCAGGACAGGAGTATTGCATTCTTGGAATTCTTCCCAATTTTGTTGGCCTTGGTGGTCTGGGGTGACGAGCTGGCAAGCAGGTCCGTAATGTTTCATGTTGACAACTTGACAGTGGTTGAACTGGTGAATAGACAGGGTTTCAGGGTTTTGAGGCGAATGGTGATCGTTTCTGGTGGCAACGTAGGGGTGTGCTTGAAGCGCGAGTAGTGCGTTTTGTGTTATGCCTGATTCACAAGGGTTTGTCACCAGCCACAATTGGGGGTAAGCTGGCGGGTGTGTCTTTCTATGGGAAGTAGTTTTTTGGCAGGGACCCTGCAAAGATGATGATATTTTGGCGAAAATGTTGAAAGGTTGGGGCAGGGTGCGATGAGGGTCAGGAAGGATGGTGCATGAGGCTATTACATTTGAACTATTGGTACAATGGTTACATGTGTTGCCGGTCTGTTGTTTGAATGTGTCTGAAGTGGGACTCTTTCATTTGTGTATGATATGGATGTTTTTTGGGGCCTTTCGAGTGTTTGAGTTGCTAGGTGTGGGTAAAGCTTGTGGAATTCGGAAGGAGGATGTGCCAAGGCAGGGAGCATGTTTGGGCATCTGGTTAAGGTGCTTGAAAATGGACCAGTTGGGGAAGGGAAAGTTGATATGGTTGGATCAAGGGGAGGAGGGGGAAGCATGTCCAGTGCAGGAGTGGGACTCTTTCCAGAAACATGTTTCAGAGCAGGCGGCGGGTGTTTTCTGTCACATGGATGGGAAGAAGCTTACGGCTTTCTAGTTGTTGGCTGTGATGAGAATGGCTTTGAGACGGGTTGGAAGGCAGCTGAGTAATTTTGGAACTCGTTCGTTCTGGATTGGTGCGGCTACTGAGGCGGCTGGTGTGGACTGGGACCGAATCTGGCGTGTTAGGAGATGGAGATCGAAATGTTGCGAAAGATATGTCAGGGCTTGAGAGGGAGTATTTTCAAAGACAGGACAATTTTATGCACTGGGGGGATTTTTGTCCTACACTGACATTTGTTTATCCTTCTAGGTTATGTGTACAGCCCGGAGAAAGCAAAAGCTGTGACTTGGCTGGCTGGACATTTGTTTATTCACTGGGCTGCAAAATATGCCAAAAAGCAAGTTTATGGCCGTTCATTGGGACTTCCGAGTAGCAGACATGAGGTGTTGTGATGGAGGAAGACCGGCATGAAGTGGGGCAATTTGCTTCATTTTATAACTGCAAATTTTCTGACATGGGGTTGTCCTGATGTTCTGGTATTGCACCTGGGTGAAAATGATCTGGTTCGATTATCGGGGCTCACCCTACTGCAACACATGCAAAGGGATCTGGCATTACTGAAACACAACATGCATGGCACTTTTTGGTAAGGTCAGAGTTTGTGCCCAGGAGGAAATGGAGAGGAGCTTTGAAGCATGGGGCCATTGAGCGGGCCAGGAGAAAGCTTAATCGGGCTATGCAGGTGTTCTATGGGACGCAAGACATCAAAGTGTTGACGCATGTAGAGATTAAAGAAAGTGAACTTTTCAGAGATGATGGAGTACATTTGTCGGACGTGGAAAACGCACATTACATGATGGAATTGCGCTTTTTGCTGACTAATTTGTGGGGGGAGAAGCTGTGGAGGACTGAGCCTGTCTGATTCTTGAGTTGCAGTGGGTTTGCTGGTGGGGCAGCAGAACGCCGAAAGGGTCAATGGAGTCCCATAGGTGAGGAAGGGGTGAAGCCATAGTCTAGTTTCCACCATTAGGAAAGATCTTTCCATAAGTTTACAGTACTCCCTTAATAGTTTATTTAAAGTTTTTCTTTTTCAATGGATCTATTGATTTTAGTGCAAAATAGTAAGCAAAGTACGCAAAATCATCGACAGTTGTGCTGTGAATTCATTATTAGTACAGAGTCAGAGTTCCTTCCCACACCACCACCCTTACAACTCTGAATAATAAACCCTCCCCATAAATAAAATCATACTGAAGTTAAGAATGTTGTCATTACAATTTAAGTGACAGCAAATATCTCATAAAGCACCACAAATTAATTTAATGATTGGAGAGAATTTAGCATACATGTTGATCTAAAAGGCGATATCTAAAACAAGTCTTTAGTCCTATCACAGGCCATGCTCAGCAATGCAATCACGGTCTCAGCCTCAGCATCTGTCTATTGATTATGCAAAAGCAAATAGTTATGCAGTTGGTACCAAATGTCTCAAGGTCCAGATGTGAGAGGCAACAGTTAAGCATATACAGACATTTGTTAATTGCAATAATTGAGGTTCGATACCCGATCCATAAACGTTGGCACTCTCCCGTGCCCCCATCAACAATCGACACTATGCTTGGCCAATGGAAGGGCCAGGACTTCATATTTCCTGAACCCTGCTTCTGTCTCCTGTGTGTGCCAAAACAGGGGTATGTGTTAGGGCCTATCCAATCATGTCAGTGAGCGCAGTGGCCACCTTACCCCCAGAAAGTGTGTATTGGACTAGAGGACCAAGCTAGATGGAGGAAATCTTCCCCAGTCAACTCGCATCTGGTACACGTATCATTTGAGCAGAGTCAATAGCGATAAAACAGGGCAGGTGTATTGTATATCCTATGGAGAAACTTATAATGAATGATGCAAAGTCTACTACTAGTAGCTACCCACCCATTTTGCATGCAACAATATTTCCATTGTTCATCCATAAAAGTAGTTCCCAGATCTGTTTCCCAGTGCATCCGCGCTTGCCTCCACAGACAAGGAAATTCATCCTTTGCTATGTAATATAAGAGAGAGACAAGATGTCGTGGAGTATCCACTTGAAGCATGGTGTGAAGGGTTTCAAGAGTGGGAGACATCTGGAAAATCAGAGATTGCCACCCTAACATTGTGACGCAAACATATGTACAAGAAAATGTTCAGTGGGACTGCTGTCTTATAGCCAAAGAAGTCAGTACAAGAGAGGAAGGAGCCACTCCGATAAAGATCCCCGTTGCCTGTATTTGAGCTTCTGAAGCAGAAGTCTGCATGAATACTCATGGGTGACTTGTAGCAACAGGGTGTAGTGAGGTGGTATGAATGGAGAATGCAGGAGTGCCTTGTCCAGCCTTCAACCCAGCCTGTGCCAGCCAGTCGAGGTGCACGCTACCGTAGAATCAGCAAGAGAGGGTGCATCAAAGTAAGAGCCCAAAAATGAGGTGAGGGGATAGGGGTCATTTAACCCTGTTCCACTGCCAAATGGGGGTGGAACAGAGTGCTTTTATGCCAATGTATGGCGTGATGAGCCTGGGCATATAGAAAGTACAGCTCCATATCCGGGGCTTCAAACTCCTGTTTGGAAAATAGCACTGTCAGAGTGTCCCATTGCAAACAAGGCTGCTTGCCAGCACATGCTAACCTCACCATCTGTGTTTTTAGCACATGAAAGAAGAGCTGCTTAATGGGACGTGTCTGTTGAGAAATAGATATAAGAATTCAGGCAGTATCACCATTTTCATTAAAGCAATGCGGGCTGCCAATCACAAGGGAAGAGCAATCCATTGATTAATATGGTCAGGAAGTGCAATCAATGCCGTGCCATAGTTACCCTGTATCACTTTTTCTCAATCGTGAGAGATCACAATCCCCAAGTATTTGTGATCTGACTGGCACCACTGTAAGGGGAAGTTCAGGGTGGAAGGCTTGGTTTGCTGGTGTTAGGGAAAAAAGGTGCAACTTCTCCCAGTTGATCTTTACACCCCACAGCCCACCAAATCGGACAAACTCTCTGAAGACAGCATTGATTCTAATATTGGGATTGTGCAAGTATAGGGTCAAATCATGCACATATGGAGAGATAATTAAATGTCTGGTAGGGTGGTGAAAAGCATATGCGCGGTGGCATTGGTGCAGCTTAGAACCTAGAGGCTCTCCTGCAAGGGCAAAAAGTAAATGGAAAGCCTTGCCCCGTGCTCCTGGTGATGACAGAGGAGGGGTAAATTGATCTATTAATCCACATTCAAGTGATTGGGTGTGTATAAAGAAGCACAACCAGGTCATGGAAGAGCTAGGAAGCCCCATTCGACATAGCACACCAATTAAGAATTCCTGCTCAATAGAGTCAAAGGCTTTGGTGGGTGGGGTCTAAAAAAGGGTGATGATCAGGGCTTTGTGCATAGAGGAAGGGGGCTGACTCTGGCCGAAGGTTCTCACAGGGTCCTAGTGACAAGAGCATATTCTGGGCACTCCCCATATGCTCAGGCAATGGCACGTATAGTCACTCTGTCTCAGCTGTTTCATAAAATTCAGAAAATACTGTCCTGATCTGCTGTGTCAATGAGGCTTTATAGTTACGGCCTGTTCGACTTGTAAATGCACGGTGCGTTCCGTGGTCTCAAGACACCAGATTGCAGTTCAGAGGACTGGCGGTGGACCCTCACCTCCTCCCCCACAACTAACAACATGGGAGGAGCGGGTCTTGGCTATACTGCATCCTGAGGGCCGCGCAGGAGTAGCAGGAGGAATGGACTCTGGTAAGTCAAATCTTAACTATTACATCCCCCACCCTACCTGCATGCTATCACACATCCCACCCTTACCCTCACCCCCATCACTCCAACACCTCACATATGCCCCACTATCATAACCCACACATCCCAATACCAAGCCCTGCATGCAACAACAAAGCATGGACACCCATCACCAAAGCATGTCCACTACAGATACCCACACAGATCCCCAAACCAACTATCACACAAGGTCCTAGACAAGAATGAAAGCACTGGAGTACAGGGTCACCCACCCATTGCACACGATGGCACACACAGATGCAATAATCATGCCTTTACACCCTTGCAGGACCCCTACCCAACGTCACCGGACAGGAGGTTCCAGACATGTCCACTCCCCCCACAGAAGAGGCCCACAGTGATGACAGCAGCTCTGTCCAACTGGATCTAGATGACCAGCCCGACCCATCTGGGACCTCGGGACAGTCGGTTCCCCTGACACTGGAACATGCCATCACAGAGCCTCCCCCTCAGGAAACACCAGCACAGCACCCACCCAGCGGGCCCATACCTCTGTCCCCAGGACACGTCAAGCAGCAGTGTGTCCACCACTACAGGGAACCCAGGCAAACCCACCAACCCAAGACAATCAGGGACCTGGGGGCAGTGGCAGCGGGCACATGGTTCAGTGGATAGAGGAACAGGAAAACAGGGGAACTGGGAGGACTGCTGTGTGACGGGGAGGACAGGCCCAGGGAACCCACTCTCCACGAGGCCCTCTCCAACATCATGGGAGCGTACCATCATTCCCAGGAGACGATGGCAACGGGACTGGCCAACTTTCAGGAGACCCAGCGGCTGCAGGAGGAACAGTATTTGGGGATCAGGGAGGAACTCAAGTTCATCAACACCACCCTGGTCACCATTGTAGGGGTGCTGAAGGACCTTGTGAACACCAGGAGGGACACTGTGGCACAATAAGGGGCCCCTGACACCAGCCTGGATGATGAACAGCCCACCACCTCCGCTGGCGCTAGTGGACAGGAGGCACCGCCACAGGACCACAACAGCAGCACCCCACCCCCGGCAGATGGAGAACCACCCCGCAAATGGTCCCTGAGATCCAGGATGAAGACAGAGAACAATGCCAAGACCCCCGCCAGGAAATGAGACCACCCTGAATGTCATCCTTCTGTCCCACTTCGTCACCCTGTCCATCCATCAACTGCCCTAGCTCCACTTCCTATGCCCCTTTGGACAATGCACTTTTGAAACAAGTAGACTGGACTCTGCCATAGACAATCCTCCACCATCACCCCTGCCCATTTTACAACCCCCTCCACTAATTTGCACTGAAATAAACACCCTTCAATCACAAAACAATCTGGAGTCAGTCTGTGCTTTCACAAATGTGTATTTGCAATAACTAAGGAAAATAGCAATGTCAATTGTAGTGTCAACATACCTACATCTGTGAAATGGAAAGGCAAAGTGACAAATCAGGGTCCATACACTGGGTGAAAGTGACAGACATATGATAGGTCTAACAATTGTATGAGATGTGTGAGCCAGTGACATCTTCTTACCTGTGTCTCACTGGAAGTATTGCTGGATAACATTGTTTCTGTTGTTGATATCCTCTTCTTCTGCCTCCTCTTCTTCACTGTCCACAGGCTCCACAGCTGCCACAAGACCTCCTTCTGGACCATCCTCCTGCAGAAAAGGCACCTGTCGTCGCAAAGCCAGGTTGTGCAGCATACAGCAGGCCACGATGATCTGGCACACCTTCTTTGGTGAGTAGTAGAGAGAACCACCTGTCATATCAAGGCACCAGAACCTGGCTTTCAGGAGGCCACAGGTCCTTTCGATCACTCTCCTAGTTCTCCCATGTGCCTCATTGTAGTGTTCCTCTGACCTTGTCCTGGGATTTCTCACTGGGGTCAGTAGCCATGATAGGTTGGGGTACCCAGAGTCACCTGAAAATGTCGAGGGACGACTGTTAGACACACACTGATCCTTAGGGACAACCCCAGACCCAGACAACTATTCACACGGTATTGGGTCGTTGTCCTCACCTATTAGCCACGCACTGTGCCTCTGGAGTTGCCCCATCACATAAGGGATGCTGCTATTCCTCAAAATGTAAGCGTCATGCACTGAGCCTGGAAAATTGGCATTCACATGGGAGATGTACTGGTCGGCCAAACACACCATCTGTACATTCATTGAATGGTATCTCTTCCGGTTTCTGTACACCTGTTCACTCCTGCGGGGGGTACCAAGGCCACATGTGCCCCATCAATGGCACCTATGATGTTGGGGATATGTCCCAGGGCATAGAAGTCACCTTTCACTGTGGGCCAATCCTCCACCTGAGTGATAACGATGTAGATGTGCATGTGTTTCAGCAGGGCAGACAACACTCTGGACAATACGTTTGAGAACATAGGCTGGGACATCCCTGATGCAATGGTCACTGTAGTTTGAAAAGACCCACTTGCCAGGAAATGGAATACTGACAGGACCTGAACTAGAGGGGGGATTCCTGTGGGATGGCGGATAGCTGACATCAGGTCTGGCTTCAACTGGGCACACAGTTAATGTATTGTTGCACGATCAAGTCTGTAGGTGACTATTACGTGTCTCTCTTCCATTGTCGACAGGTCCACCTGTCTGTACACCGGAGGATGCCGCCACCTCCTCACCTCCCCCAGTGGACGTGCCCTATGGACGTGAACAGCGAGCAGAGAGTCAGGCAACACTGAGGTATTACAAAAATAATTATTGCACACATTTGTCAATCCACAATGTGCCTGTCACTGTGTATATGCAAGGCCTAGATAGGTGTGAGGCATTCAAAATTATTGCCATGGGGCCCCCTGAAATGGCGGCTGCCTGACCTGTAAGGTGGGACAGGGGGATATGAGGTAACTGCGCTGGCGTTGTATACCGTCATGGTAGGTGGTCGAAGACCGTGGCGCAATCCTGCTTTGGTTAACATTGGACCTTATGAGTCCCAGGAGCCAATGATGATGTACGCCGACGGTGACGGTATGCACCGCCGCGGACGTGACCGCCATTTTCTGTCTGTTCACTCACTTGATATCTGATCTTCGACAGGAGAGGACCTACAATGCAAGTGCTGCTTTGACCTCAGTCTGGAAGTGACTATGGCTCATGTGTCTGGGGAAAGGGCCCCTGCCTTCACTTCGGAGGAGTTGGAGAAGTTAGTGGATGGGGTCCTTCCCCAGAACACGCAACTCTACGGTCCTCCAGACAAACAGGTGAGTACACTGTGAGCATGCTGTATGGGCAATGCCTGTTTGGAGTGGTGTGGATGGAAGATACAGAGGGGGGGACTGAGGCCTGCATGAGCAGACAGTGAGTGTATGTGCGTCAGGGCAAGGGTGGGAACGTGGGTCAATGACTGTGACGGTCCGGACAGTTAAAGATTTTCCTTTTCCCCTGTACTATTCCTCTTGGTCAGCGCCCATCAGAAGAAGGATATTTGGCGTGCCATCGTCAAGGACGTCCGGACCCTGGGGGTCCACCACAGACGGAGCACCCACTGCCATAAAAGATGGGAGGACATTCGCCGCTGGAGCAAGAAGACGACTGAGACCCAGCTGGGGATGGCCTCCCAACGTGGGAGGGGTGCCCGTCGCACCATGACCCCCCTGATGTTCCAGATCCTGTCGGTGGCTGATCCGGAGTTGGATGGGCACTTGAGGGCATCACAGCAGCCACAAGGGGGTGAGTACAGTCACATCCATCTGACTCTGGGCACATTACAAGGTGTCTGGGTGGGGGAGGTGGGCTGTGGGTTCCCCTAGGCCAGGGCGAGTTTTGTAGGCAAGGTCCCTTCGTGAGGCAGGCTATGTGGCACCCCAACTCCACCAATGGTAAGAGCCAACTACACCTAGTCAGGCTCCTGTGACTTCCATGTGTGCAGCAATCGGGCATAGGCTTTGTACCCCATGTCCATGTGATTAATTAGGGAACTCTAAGTGCATGGCGTACTGCAGAGGGCTGCTGTGTCTGTAGTGTCCACCAACGGTGGTGGTATTGCATGCACTGAACATGTCTTTCTTCTGTCTCCCCCCCCTTTTGTGGTCTCCCTGTTATTGTGTGCATTAGCATCATCAGGCGGAGGAGCAGTGGCACCGGAGCAGGACGGAGCTGCATCCCACATGGCCCTGGACGGTGAGACAACGGAGTCTGAAGCCAACAGTGGGACGGAGGGCGATGGGAGCTCCACGGCGGGGACAGGAGGTGACATCAGCGACAGCGACTCTTCCTCTGATGAGAGCTCCCTTGCGGTGGCAGGACCCTCCGTGCACCCCGCATCAACAGGTACAGCTGCCAGCCCCCCTACCAGCACTGCCCTCCCAGAAGCCCCTCAGCATGTGTCCCGTGCCTGCTCACCCAGGAGGGTGGGCATCTCCTTCGCCCCAGGTACCTCATGCCCTGCCCCAGTCAGCCCTGCTGCCCTCAGTGAGGAGGCTATTGACCTCCTAAAATCCCTCACTGTTGGGCAATCTACCATTCTGAATGCCATCCAGGGTGTAGAGAGGCAGTTGCAACAAACAAATGCATACCTGGACGACATTCATTCTGGCCAGGCAGCCCAACAGAGAGCCCTCCTCCCAAACTACACAAACGTAGCCACACACCTACCCAACAGCCATCCACCTCACAACAGCCTCCAGCCCATGCACCTTCACCCAAAGTCAGCAAACGTACACCTCATACAACCACTACCTATTCCTCCACTTCAGACCCCCTCCATCTACCCGTCCCAGTGTGTCTAAAAAGTTTTTCCAGACTAATATTGACCTCTTCCCTACACCTCCCCCCCGTCCGTCCCCTAGGGCCCATCTTTCCAGGTCCCAACCCACCACCTCAGCCGCCACATCACCTGGCACAGTGGTACCAGCAACTGCGGGCTTTTGGAGTGCGCCAAGCAACAGGGCTGCCAGTGTTCCACGGAGCGAGGGCAAGGATATTCCGCCACCTCCAAAAGTAAAAAAGTTGCCCACATCCCAGAGGGAGAAGGCGAAAACACCTGCCACCAAGGGCTCAGGCAAAACAAAAGTGGATAGCGGCAAGACAGCTGTGCCACCAACCAAGGTGGGGAAGGGCCAGAAAATCAAGGGCAGGCCCACGTCGACGCCAACCTGCACGGCGGACAAGACCGCAGTCACTGAGCCCGCCACCAGCACCGATGCCACAGAGCCCGCCACCAGCACCGATGCCACAGGGTCTGCAGCAAGCGGCGATGCCACTGACACCGCTGCCAGCAGCCCCGCGACGTCCTGAGCCAGTGGCACCATCGCAGACATGGCTGCCATCCCCAGTGGTCAGTTGTACAAGGCTGGTGGTCAGTTCCAGGAGCCTGGGCTGCTTGCATGTTGTACCACTGTCAGTGGAGTACCACATCCACTACCTCAGTCCTTGGCAGGATGAAGCACTCTGGGCACAAAGCCCCCTCCAGAACCAGTGGAGCATCACATCCACTACCTGAGTCCTTGGCAGGATGAAGCACTCTGGGCACAAAGCCTCCTCCAGAACCAGTGGAGTATCACATCTACTGCGTCAGTCCTTGGGAAGATGAAGCACTCTGGGCACAAAGCCCCCTCCAGAACCAGTCTAGACTGTTATCCACTTGAGAGATCGCAATTGTTTTGAAGAATAGCAATGTTATACATTCCCCTCCCATTGCTTAATGGCCCTGAGACTAATAACCCACGTGTCCCAAAAAGTTCACAACAGAGCAGGGAAGGAAAGGGCTAGACCCCGTTTGCAGAATCCTCAGGACAGACGTGCTACTCCATGTCCCCAAAACCCTAACAACTGGTTTAATCCACCTTAAACTGTGGCTTTCATTTGCACAGCAGACAAATAGTATGTGAGCAACAGATTCTTTAGCAGACTTTCAGCCTGGGCATAATGTTGATTCAACAGGATTTGACAACCAATTGTCCATATAGGACCTCAAGGGGAGAGTGCCACGTCTAAACTGAATGTGCAGTTTCCTCTCTCTTGGCATGGAAATCAAGTCTATATAGAAATCCAGGGCACTAACAGACTTAAAATCCAAAAACTGGTTCACCAGTGGTCTTCTTTCACAGGAGACTATTTCATTTTGTGCAACCCATAACCAGTAACATTTATTCAGTTGGGCATTTGATAGAGTATTCCATACAGCTTGCAGGCCAAAAGAAGTGAGCAACTTCTTGCTATTACTAAACCACAATAACATGCGAGAGGTGTCCCTTATGTCTACCTCCTGAAATGTTTTGGCATACATGGCTAGCTCTTGTGTGGTCATCAGCCTCCTCCAATAAAGCATGGGACAAATCCTGCCCTCATCCTTAATGGATTTCCGGCCTGTGTCAAATTTCTGGGGTAAAAGTGGAGTACTAGCTGGTGAGTGGACAAGGTTTCTCAGAAATGTATCCTCTAACCTTGACAGTTTAATTAATGCATTAAAACCCTCAAAGCTCTGCCCCATATGGTACTGACCCCATAGCCTTCAAATTGTATGTCTGCTTGGCAGCTGCTACTGGTTAACTTATGGAAGCTCTTTGCTCATACAGCAAAGCACCAACAATTTGCCTGTGTTTAATTTTCATTTTATTGACATGGGGGCATTACATACTTCCTGGCAGCTTAGTATCAAGATATGCAAAGGTGTCAACACTCTCAAAATAATCACCACCCATAAGAAATATCGCCATGGTTGATGGCCACGAACTTCGTCTTAGTGGTATTAATCACTAGTACCCTTGCATTACAAAATCCCTCAAATCTATTCTGTAGGAGCTGGAGGCCTACAGTTGTTTTGGCTACCAATAAAGTATCGTCCACAAAGAGAAGTGTTGATACTTTGTGCTTGCCAATTGATGGAGTGTCTGCCAGGGGTATAGAGAGAAACACACATCCCTGTCTGACACCATCTATTTTTATTGGGTCAGCTTTTCGGCCTCGCTCACCCCACCGAATAACTGCCTGATTTCCTTCCATGCAAACAAATGATTACAGAAAGAATATTGCCTGGCATTCCCTTCACATATTAGCTACCCCTTCCTATTAGCACAGTTTTCCAATATGAAATCATAAACCAAAAGACCTGATCTATGGTTCTCATCCTCGCTCTGAATCCTGCCTGGTAGGGCGTTAAAATATTCTGATCTTCAATCTACTCTTGGACCTTGGTCATCACAACACGGCTAAGTACTTTCTGTACCACACTGTTTAAACCTTTCAGCCTGTAGTTACTGGGGGAGTCCCTTGCCTGCTTCTTATAGATCGGTACCACCTCTGCAAGCTTCCGGAAGGCCGGAATAGGCTCGACTTTGGCAATACAATTTGCCAGCACTAAGATATGTTTTGCCCAATTTTCTCTTTATCCTATATAAGTAAATCTCCCAGGACACCATCTGGGCACGTGCTTTACAGCCCATAATAGTGAGAATGGAAATGTTAATCACACTCAAGACAAACATATCGCGATGGCTGGAGGGGGAGACTGGAAGTTGGAGAGCAGAAGGCTCTATCAATGAGTCATTGGGTAAAGAGTTTTAAAGTGGTTAACCCACATAGCCAGAAAGATCGAATTATCTGTATTCGGTGCTACTTCACAACCCCCACTGCTGGCCGAAGCCCAGAATTTAAGAGGGTCATTCTTCATAAAGGCATCTTTTAGGCCTTGCCACCTTTTTTCCTCCCACGTTCTCCTAGCGTGCATCTGAACGTGCATATAGGCTGCCCACAGTTTGCTTATACTGCCCAAATCTTTAAGCTTAAGGGCCTTTACGAACTCGGTCCTAGCCATTTCTACAACTGTTATTTTAGCAGTTGAGATGGTTATGTGTCTACTTTTTCAAGCTCACTGCCGGGACCATGAAGTGCTGCCTAATGCGCTCAAAAAGGGCTGAATGAACATTAGTAACCTCAGACCGTCTCACAGTGCTAAGCGCCAATGCATCCATCTTGCAAGTAGCAGTTTGTACCTCACCAGTTGTTCTTGCAAGTAGGTCAGTTTTTGAGGCTACCTGATGCCATTTTAGGAGTTGCCTATTATTTTCAGGGATAAGCTCCTGTGTATGGCAAGGAGGGCATGGATGGCTTGCTCAAACCTCATACATTGATTTCAGCTACATGCATAATGGGTTATGATCGCTCTCTAGGGTCTCCCTAACTTCCACGTTGAATAAAAGTGCCAAAGCCCAACATCAAACAATACATAGTCGATCCGGCTGATGCTGTTATGACCCTGAAAAGTGGGAGCCCCAATCCTATCACTGTTAGTTCTGCCATTGGTGGCTCTCAACCAAAATTCTAATGTGAGAGCCTTCCGTTGTACTGCCACCGTCACCCACTTTTTAACTGGAGCTATAGTCAGCTGAGGATTAGACCATATTTCGTCTTTCTCTGCTGTGAGGCTGGCATCATCCCTATCCAAAGGCTCAAAGTTGATGTTAGAGTCCCCAGCTATAATTAAATGGTACGATGGAGCCTTCTTGTCTAAACTGGCCTCAAGAGACTGCAATGTAGATGACAAAGACAAGTTTAACACCTTTAGTGTATACATTATTATCATAAATATCTACCACAACATTTACTCTACTTTTAACTAAAATGCCTAGAATGTCTTGGCTATATACCGGCAGCAATGTGATGGTACAATTGAGTTCAATCTTAACCCAAATCAACAAACCCCATGCTAGCCTCCCTATAGAACTTGAAATAGTAGGACTAAAGAAAGATAGACAGCCGGCCCGATGAATAGGTTCACCAGACCAAGGCCCGGATTTAAGAGGGCCTAGAGCCTCCTTGCACCACATTAGCATCATTCTTTATGATGCTAATGTGGCCCAACTAGGCCAAATTTGCTTTGCCATATTAACAAGGTGGTACAATGCATGCATTGCACCACCTTGAAACCCCCTGTGCCACATTATGCCTGCGCGAGGCATAATGTATGCAAGGGTGCATTCCCCCGTTAGGGGAACAGCAAAAATTGCGCACTGTAATATAAGAGATTCCACTGCCCCATTTTTAGCAGCTATTTTTAACACCTGCACATAGCAGGTGTTAAAAGGGGGCATACCTTTGTTTTCAATTGGTCCTTATGTACTTTGTATGATTAGTGCCAACATTTTGGCACTAATCCTGCAAAGTTCATCAATAGCAGTAAAAAATGCTGAAACTATTGCGCCTACCCTGTGCCATGACGCATCATATATTACATACGGTGCACACATTGTGGCAGTAGAGGGCACTAAGGGGCGCTAGAAAAGTGGAGGTGCATTGGCTGCAGCGCCACTTTTCTTAAATTCAGGCACAAGGTTCCTGAAAGAGGCAAAAATCAAAGCCACTCATGAAATCATTTAACTCAGGCGATAACAACTTTGAGCACAAATCGGCCACATTCCATGAGACGAAGAATGTTTCAGCAGGCAGTACTGCTTGCTTCAGAAGTTGCTGGAGGGTTTGCTACGACACAATTTTCCAGGGGATAGGTTGGTCTCTTTGCACTCCTGTCTACTGTTGAACCAAAAACAGTATGAGGACCATGATCTCCAGCCCCAGTGAGCGAGATAGTAAATTCTAACCCCCCTTCAAGATTTAGTCAATCAACTTAATCCAGAACATTTAAATGATTGTGGACAGGTACATTAAAATACCCATGGTGGCTTGGTAACCCTCTTAGGAAAATAGTTAAACCCAGGCTGGTGGCCTGCCGTGACTCGGGGTCGAGAGGACTAATGGATGGCATTGGTTTGTAAAAGTAGCCCACAGCCAGGAGATGATTCCCAACCCCCCATCCTGGATCTGCATGTCATCAGTGAGTAGTTTTTGAACTATCGATGGGTAAAGTTGACAATTATGCAGTCCCCCATAATCTACCCAACCTAGACCAATCCACCCTACCCTCCAGGTGAATAGTATGGTGTGTGCAAATTTACTCAGGGAATTCTTGTTTCTGCCAAGCCAGTGCAGGCATTTGTTAATAACTTCCTCATGCGTTTCTTACAGGTCCACCACTACTTTGGGACTCCAGACAAAACAACATGGAGGCATGAAGTTGGGGGAAAATTTATAACAGGGGACTTGTTGATTTGGGTTCTACAAACAAACTTGCTTGCCCCATTACTACCTCTCTTCAAGGATACTTTGTCCCCTCAGGTTCCCACTTCAGCTGGAATAGACATATCAGCCATAAGTAATGATGGGGGAGTGACCAGAGGGGGCCTTTGATTAGCCTGAACCTGGGTAGAGTGCTCCAGAGATGATATGGGGAGGGTGGCTGCAGCTCCTGAACTAGCTATATCAGCATTTTGTACAGTCTCATGAGTGCGTGTCTGTAGTAGTTTTAAGCACTTGTTCAGTCTTGGCAAGACTTTCCAATAGTGGAGCGAGTTCAGTGCTGAGGATTCCCTTGACTCTGCTACTTTTTTCACTAGATAAATCATCCAGCCTGGTTGAGGCCCAAGACCTTTCCCAACTGGGTCGAGCAGCTGCACACCCATTATAGGCTTTGATTCAATAAGGTTCTAAGCACTAGAGTGCTGGTGTTTATTCCACTGTACCCTCCTCTGCCTTTTCACATGATGTTGGTGCGGCCCCCCTCCTTGATGCTCTGACTCATCCTACGCTGTGGGAGTGCCAATGCGTGCTTTAGCATAGTATCACAGGTTGGCCCTGCCCCTTGCAGGTTGAGGGAGCTCCTCCTGGGATGAATGACTGGGAGACTTAGGCCCAGATTATACAAATGCAGTTTTGCATCAAAAAGTATAGCACCGGCTTGCGCCATTCCAGGTCACCGGCCAGGCGACAAATCTATGTAATGGCGCAATCCGGCGCAAAGGGTGGGCTAACGTCATGGAAAATTACCATAGCTGCGTGGGGGTGGTGGTAGGAGAGAAGGGTGTTTTGCACCAACCAATGACGTTAGGCTTGTTAGAGTAAAAAAAGATGACTCTAACCAGCCTAGCGTCATTTCTTGATGCTTAACCATCCATACCACATGACTCCTGTCTTATAAAAGACAGGAGTCATGCCCACCACCCCAGTGGCCAGCACAGGAGACAAGAGTCCCCTGGACATGGCCATTGCACCCAGTGCATGGAGGGGAACCAATATCAGTGCCCCTGATAGCACTTTAAAAACATTTTTAAATACCTACCTCCACTTACACTCACGATGGCAACGGTACTGGCCAAGTTTCAGGAGACCCAGCGCCTGCAGGATGAACAGTATATGGGCTTCAGGGAGGAACTCAGAACCATCAACTTCACCCTGGGCACCATCGTAGGGGTGCTGAAGGAACTTGTGAACACCAGGAGGGACACTGTGGCACTACAAGGGGCCCTTGACACTAGCCTGGACAATGAACTGCCCACCACCTCGGCCGGCGCTAGTGGACAGGACGCCCTGCCACAGGACCAGCACCCCGCCCCCTGCAGAGGGAGAACCACCTCGCAAACGGTCCCTGAGATCCAAGAACAAGACAGAGAACGATGCCAAGACCCCCACCAAGAAATAAGACCACCCTGATTGTCATCCTACTGTCCCACTTTGTCACCCTGTCCATCCTTAAACTGCCCCAGCTCCACTTCCTATGCCCATATGGGCAATGCACCTGTGAGACTAATAGACTGGAATCTGCCATGGACATTCCTCCGCCATCACCCTTCACCATTTTACCACTCCCTCCAATATTGAGCACTTAAATAAACACCCTTAAAGCACAAAACAATCTGGAGTCTGTCTGTGATTTCGGAATACTGTATTAGCAATAACTGTGTCAAAAAGCTTTTTCATTGGTAATGTCAGCATACCTATGTCACACAGCTCTAGTCCATGAGGAATCAAAGCAGATGTCACACAGCGGGACCCATATCTTCAAAATCGTATGGGAAAGTGACAACTCAGTGACCATACACTGGGTGAAAACAACAGACAGTAGAGAGGTAGTAGTGTTAAAGTACATATAGTAGGCAGGTCTGTACTCTTACCTGTGTCTCACTGGAAAGATTGCAGGATCACTGAGTCCCTGTTGTTCGTGTCTTCTTCCTCTGCTTCCTCGTCTTCACTGTCCACATGCTCCACAGCTGCCAGGGAACTTGGCATTCACATGGGAGATGTACTGGTCTGCCAAACATACCATCTGTACATTCATTGAATGATAATTCTTCCGGTTTCTGTACACCTGTTCACTCCTATGGGGGGGGGGACCAAAGCCACATGTGTCCCATCAATGGCACCTATGATGTTGGGGATATGTCCCAGGGCATAGAAATCACCTTTCACTGTAGGCAAATCCTCCACCTGAGGGGAAAACGATGTAGCTCCACATGTGTTTCAGCAGGGCAGACAACACTCTGGACAACACGTTGGAAAACATAGGCTGGGACATCCCTGATTCTATGGCCACTGTTGTTTGAAATGACCCACTTGCAAGGAAATGGAGTACCGACAGCACCTGCACTTGAGGGGGGATTCCTGTGGGATGGCGGATAGCTGACATCAGGTCTGGCTCCAACTGGGTACACAGTTCCTGGACTGCGGCACTGTCAAGCCCGTATGTGATAATCACATGTCTTTCCTCCATTGTCGACAGGTCCACCAATGGTCGGTACACCGGAGGATGCCGCCATCTCCTCACATGTCCCAGCGGACGGTGCCTATGAAGGACAACAGCGAGCACAGAGTCAAACAACTCAGAGGTATGAATTGGTTAACATTGGACCCTATGGGTCCAAGGAGCCAATGACGATGTACGCCGGCGGTGACGGTACGCACCGCCGCGGACGTGACCGCCATTTTCTATCTGTTCAATCACTTGATACCTGATCTTCGACAGGAGAGGACCTACACTGCAAGTGCTGCTGTGACCTCGGTCTGGAAGAGACAATGGCTTGAGTGTCTGGGGAAAGGGTCCCTGCCTTCACATCGGAGGAGTTGGAGAAATTTGTGGACGGGGTCCTCCCCCAGTACATGCTACTCTACGGTCCTCCAGACAAACAGGTAAATACACTGGGAGCATGCTGTATGGGCTATGCCTGTGTGGAGAGGGGTGGATGTAAGAAGGAAGGGGGGAGAGTGCGGCGTGCATGAAATGACGGTGAGTGCATGTGCCACATGGCAAGGATAGGGATGGGGGCCAATCACTTTGACGGTGCAGTTGGTAATAACTTTCTCTTCCCCCTGTACAAATGATCTAGGTCAGCGCCCACCAGAAAACACATATTTAGCGTGCCATCGCCAAGGACGACCGGACCCTGGGGGTCTACCACAGACAGAGCACCCACTGCTGGAAAAAATGGGAGGACATTCGCCGCTGGAGCAAGAAGATGGCAGAGGCTCAGCGGGGGATAGCCTCCCAACGTGGGAGGGGTGCCCGTCGTACCATGACCCCCCTAATGTTCAGGATCCAGGCGGTGCCATACCGGGAGTTGGATGGCCGCTTGAGGGCATCGCAGCAGCCACAAGGGGGTGAGTACACTCTCATTCTGCTGATTTTGCGTGCAGTGGAGGTGTCTGGGTGGGGGAGGTGGGCTGTGGGTTTCCCTAGGCCAGGACGAGTACCGTAGGCAAGGTCCCTCCGTAAGGCAGGCCATGTGGCACCCCACCCCACCTCTGCAGAGTGCCAAGTACACCTAGTCATGCCCCTGTGTCATCCATGTGTGCAGATGTCGTCAATAGCCTAGTAGGCCATTTCCCAGGAAATGAACAGTGGAGCCCAAGAGCGCGGCGTAGTGCAGGGGGCTTCTGTGTCTGTCGTGTCCGCCAACGGTAGCGGTAATGCATGCACTCAACATGTCTTTCTTCTGTCATCTCCCCCCTTTTTGTGGTCTCCCTGTTCTTGTGTGCATTAGCATCATCAGGCGGAGGAGCAGTGGCACCGGAGCACGAGGGGGCTGCATCCCACATGGCCATGGAGGGCCACACTATGGAATCGGACTTCACCAGTGGGACGGATTGTGAAGGGAGCTCCATGGCGGGGACAGGAGCTGAGACCAGTGACACGGACTCGTCCTCTGATGGGAGCTCCCTTGTGGTGGCGGCAACATCTGTGCCTCCCCATCTACAGGTACAGCCGCCACCCCCCCTTCCAGCACTGCCCTCCCAGCAGCCCCTCAGCCTTCACCCTGTGCCCGCTCACCCGGGAGGGTGGGCATCACCTTCGCCCCAGACACCTCAGGCCCTGCCCCAGTCACCCCTGCTGCCCTCAGTGAGGAGGCCATTGACCTCCTCAGGTCCCTCACTGTTGGGCAGTCTACCATTTTGAATGCCATCCAGGGTGTAGAAAGGCAGTTGCAACAAACAAATGCATTCCTGGAGGGCATTCATTCTGGACAGACGGCCCTTCAGCGAGCATTTCAGACTCTGGCCTCAGCACTGATGGCAGCCATTGTCCCTGTGTCTAGCCTCCCCCCTCTAACTTCCTTCACCCAGACCCAATCCCCTGTACCTCAGCCTATCCCAAGCACACCTACAGACCAGCATGCACACACCTCAAGGGTAGCTCTGGCAAACATAAGCACCACACATCCTACAGGCACTCACGCAAGCATCACACACATGCAGACACACCAACATCCACTGCCTCCACTGTGTCCCCCTCCTCCTCGTCTCCCTCCTCCCTCCCTGTCTTGTCTACACTCACACCTGCATGCACTACCTCTACAGCCACTACTACCATCGCCAGCACACCCACCACCACACCCTGCTCACGTGCAGGCACCACCCCCACTACCATTCACACGTCCCCTGTGTCCTCTCCCAGTGTGTCTGTGACGCCCCCTCCCAAGATACACAAACGCAGGCACACATCCACCCAACAGCCATCCACCTCACGACAGCCTCCAGCCCATGCACCTTCACCCAAAGTCAGCAAACGGAAACCTCCTACAACCACAACCTCTTCCTCCACTCCCAAACCCCCTCCAGCTACCTGTCCCAGTGTCTCCCAAAAACTTTTCCTGTCCAACCTTGACCTCTTTCCCACACCTCCCCCACCCCGCCCGTCTCCTAGGGCCCGAACTAGCACCTCAGCCACAACATCTCCGGGACCAGTGGTGCCTGTAGTCACTGGAATCTGGAGTGCACCGGCCACCAGGGCAGCCAGTGTGGCACAGAGCCACAGCACAGACAGTCCCCCACCTGTGAAGCATCAGAAGTTGGCCAGTGCCCGGTAGGAGAGGGGAAAGACTCCAGCCACCAAAGCCGCTCACAGGGGTACAGGTGGGAGTGTGGAGTCAGCTGTGACACCTTCCAAGGTGGGGAAGGGGCACAAGAAAGTCAGCAAGTCCGGGAGGAGCAGCACGGCGGAGAAGACCGCCATCATCCCAGCTGCCCAGGAGGCCACCGCCAGCACAAGCCCAGCTGCCCAGGAGGCCACCGCCAGCAAAAGCCCCGCTGGGCCATGAAGGACCGCCAGCAGAAGCCCCGCTGGGACATGAAGGACCGCCAGCAAAAGCCCCGCTGGGACATGAAGGACCACCAGCAAAAGCCCCGCTGGGACATGAAGGACCGCCAGCACAAGCCACACTGGTCCATGAAGGACCACCAGCAGCTGAGTCACTGCAAAGGAGGCCGCCGCTACAAGCACCGCTGAACAGGGCACCGCCGTCTCAAGCACCGCTGAACAGGGCACTGCCTCTGAACAGTGCACCGCCATCTCAAGCACCGCTGAACAGAACACTGCAGTCTCAAGCACCGCTGAACAGGGCACCGCCGTCTCAAGCACCACTGAACAGGGCACCGCCGTCTAAAGCACCGCTGAACAGGGCACCACCGTCTCGAGCACCGCTGAACAGGGCACCACCGTCTCGAGCACCGCTGAACAGGGCACCGCTGTTTCAAGCACCGCTGGCCCATGAGTGCCAAGGGCACTGACGCTACTGACTCCGTCACCGGCAGGATGAAGCACTCTGGGCACCATGTCCCCTCCAGAACCAGTGGAGACTGTCATCCACTACCTCTGTCCTTAGCAGGATGAAGCACTCTGGGCACCATGCCCCCTCCAGAACCAGTGGAGACTGTCATCCACTACCTCTGTCCTTAGCAGTGCACCATGCCCCCTCTAGAACCAGTGGAGACTTTCATCCACTACCTCTGTCCTTAGAAGGATGAAGCACTCTGGGCACCATGCCCCCTCCAGAACCAGTGGAGACTGTTATTCACTTGCGACCCACCCACTGTAGAGACTTGAGAGACTGTGGCTTTGCACTCCCCAGGATTGAACAGTGGGCAACCCACCCACTGTAGAGACTTGAGAGACTGTGGCTTTGCACTCCCCAGGACTGAACAGTGGGCAACCCACCCACTGTAGAGACTTGAGACACTGTGGCTCTGCACTCCCCAGGATGGAACAGTGGGCAAACCACCCACTGTAGAGACTTGAGAGACTGTGGCTTTGCACTCCCCAGGATTGAACGGTGGGCATGTGGCCCTCTCGTGGATTTGGCGTTGTGCACTCAACCGGCTGAGGTGCACCCCCTTTCCCTCCCCCTGAGGTGCCTGTTTGCTTGCTCTCTGATGCCCCTGCAGTGTTCTCTCCGTCATGGCCGGGGATCTTCTGTGGGCCTCACCCATACCGTGTGGGCCCAGTGTTCCACGGACTTAATTGGAGCACTACCTGGACTACTATGCTTGGTATATATTTTGTACATGGTGTATGTATATATTTTTGCCTACTTGCTTTTAATATATTACAATGGTTACACTCATTTTCTATTGTCTTTGCATTCTTCCAGGGGGTTGGGGGGTGTAACTGTGATGTATCATGCTGTATTAGTGTTGGTGTTGTAGTGGGTGGGGTTGGGGGTGTTGCGTGTTGTGTGTGTGTGCCCCTGTTTTTTCCCTCCCCCTCCCCTGTGTCGTAGGTGCAGTACTCACTGTGGTCTTCGCCGCCGGCGTTCGTGCTCCTGGTAGAGGAGCAGGAAGACAATCGAAGGGACTATGTGGAGTTCCGGGTCCATGGCGTCCTCGTTCCTCGTGGGGTGTGTAGAGGTGAGCGTTTTCCCTTCGAAGTCCTGTTTCTGCTGTGTTTGTATCCGCGGTGAATCCGCCCCGGAAAAGGTGGCGGATTGGCCTGTTGTGATACTGTGGGCGGTACATTGTCCTCCGCCTGTCTGTTCGCGCTGACCGCCGTGCTGTTTGTTTGTACCACCGTGGCTGTCGGAGTGTTAAAGTGGCTGTCTTTGTTGGCGGTTTCCGCCACGGTCGTAATTGCAAAACTTTTACCGCCGGCCTGTTGGCGGTCTTACCGCCACTTTAACACCGACCGCCAGGGTTGTAATGACCACCTAAGTGTTTACTATTGGGGTTTATTATTTTTATATGATTTTTTTGTGAAATTGGTTGTGTATTTTAGTGGGGATTGGATGGAAACTGTTTTATTAGTCAGATAAATATTTTAAATACATGCTGATGGATTAAAGTACTATTAATGAGTTTCTTCTGAAGTTTTATTTTGAACTATATTTCGAAAAGTATTTGAATAAAAAAAATATTAGTTTTACTATTTTGCATATTATTATTACCATTTACTACTTACTAAATTGGAGACTGAAAATTAAGTCTAACCACTCCCAATATTTAACCTTTCCCCAATGTTTAATAGATTAGAGTTAAAACAGTAAACCCACCCCTACAAAAAGTCACCTTTCCCAATGTTTGTTGGATTAGATTTATAATTATAAATTTGAACAACCCTCACCTGCGTCCTCCATACACACAATATATGCACTATCCCCTATGTTTGTTGAATTGGAGTTAGAGTAGTACATCTATGCCCCCCCCACCAAAAATTTACTTTTCACACTGTTTGTCAGGTCAGACTTAAAATTTTACATTTCCTACATCCACACTCACCCCAATGTTTGTACTTCCCCTAATGGTTTTGGATGCAATAAGAATTATAACTTTAACTCTCCCAATATTTTCACTTTCTCTGTGAAAACATGCATTTCCTGTGATGCCTGTTGAATTATAAACAAAATAGTACAACAGACACCCCCCCAAATATGTGCATTTCTCCTAATGCTATTGAGACTGGAGTTAGACTAACAGTCAACAAGTAGTAATATACAAGTGATTAATTCAAGAAAGTAGAAAGAATACCACATATTATCCCTTAAATATATTAAATGAATTGATACACATTCCCTTGCTCCTATCATCAAAAGATTCCATATAGACTCAAGTTAAACTCCTAATGTCAGCTTTTTAATAATCCACTTATAAGTCAAACCCCCTCCTGCTATCAGCTTGCATGTGTTATTGTTAGATCTCTCAGCTTTTGGTGTGGTTTTCCCTGTCTTTATCCTTCTGTCCTCCTAGTTTTGATCCTGTGCTGAATTTCATTTTTGCTGGCCTTAGGACTCAGGGCACTTTACCACTGCTGACCAGTGCTGAAGTGCAAGTGCTCTCTGTCCATTTGTATTGGTTTCCATGATTGGACTATCTGATTTACCAGTAAGACCCTACTATAGTGCACCACGTGTGCCCAGGGCCTGTATATAAAATGTTACTAGTGGGCCTGCAGCACTGATTGTGCCACCCACGAGAAGCACTGTAAACATGTCTCGGGCCTGCCATTGCAGTGCCCGTGTGTGCAGTGTTTTAAATCCCATGTCGACCTGGTAAGTGCACCTGCTTGCCAGGCCCAAATTTTCCCTTTTATTACATGTAAGTCATCCCTAAGAGAGGCTCAAGGTATCCCCATGGGCAGAGTGCAGCGTATTTAAAAGGTAGGACATGTACTGGTGTGTTTTACATGTACTGAGGGTGAAACACTGCTAAACGTGTTTTCATTATTGCAAGGCCTATCTGTCCCACGAGGTACCATGGGGATTGCCTTGAAATATCTTTTAAGTGTAATGTCCCATTGGGAGCAGATAGAGATATGGAGCTTCAGGCCTCTGAGCTCACAATTTAAAAATATATCGTTTGGTGAAGTTGGTTTTTGAATTGTAGGTTAGAAAATGCATGTTTAGAAAGTGGCAAAAAAGAATGGTGGGAGGAGCTGACACTTGCACCTGCAGAGGGCTGTGCCTTTCACCGCGCAAAGCAGTCTCCAACCCCCCAGAGTGTGTCTGAGGCCAGGGCGCGAAAGGCAGCGTTTTGTGCACTACAAAAACTTCTCTTTTAAGTTTTCCTACTTCAAAGACAGAGAGGGGTATAAGTACTGGCCCCCTGGCCCCACAGATTTAGAACACTTCTGGGCTGAGGACATTCTGCCAGGAAGAAGAGCTGGATGCTGTTGGAGGGACTGCCACTCTGCCCGTTGCCTTGTTGTCCTGGCCTGCTGCTTGCTGCTTCTGTCCTGGGAGTGAAAGGACTGGACTTTGCTTTCTACATCTTGCTTTCCAAGGTTCTCCAAGGGCTTGAACTGAGCTTGCCTCCTGTTAAGAAGTCTCAGGGCCATCAAAGACTTCACCTGCCAGCACCTTGGCTCGCTTGCTGAGAGTCCTGACTTGCCAAGTGGTGCCAACTCCGATACCTGGGACCTTGGAAGTGAGCTCTGATGCAAAAAAGAAAGAACCTAAGCATATTGACTCCAGAGCAACTTCAGAACCGGTGCTGCTTTCTTACTGATTGCTGCTGCCGGCACCGGAGCTGCAGTCCCCGCTGACTGCAATGACCGCGACCTACAACTCAGACCCACCACCTCCACAGTGCCTCCAAAGTCCCACCACAGCATGAGTCCCAAGTTCCATGTCCCCGACATCCAGGACACCCGTCTCCAACTCCTCCATAGCACCTGTGGCCCCGTGGTGTCATTGTGACACTGCAAAGTCTATGCATCGCCTCTTGACCTACTGGATTCATGGACCCCGCTGGGTTGTAAAGAACCAATGTCTGGCCACCAACGCTGCATTACCTCCCCTGCAACCACAAGGAACTGATGCCTCCCCTCCCCTGCCTCCCCTCCCCTGCCTTCACCTCCCCGGTAGCAGTAAGGAACCAACACAGCACCAACTCCAGCGATGCCTCACATCCTTGACTCCATGCAACATCTTTGTTTCCTCATCGTTTTCCAAGGTACTGTACCTAGGGTCCAAGAGTCTCTGTGACTGGCCTATATTCCCTCGCAAATGGCATCAGACTTTAGGGAATAACACCGTCAAGACACTGTGTTATCCCCAGTTGGAGTTGTTGTGTTTCTAAGAGTTTTACTAAGATTTAATCTTTGAAAAAGTGTATCTTTACATGTGTATGTTGGATTTTTGTAATTTTGATCTTATTTTACTCAGATAAATATTGGCTATTTTTCTAAACTATTGTGGAGTACTTTTGCGATATATATATATATATATCTATATATATATATGTGTGTGTGTGTACTCAAATACTTTACACATTGCCTCTAAGATAAGCCTGACTGTTGAGCGAAGCTACCAAGGAGGTGAGCAGGGTTATGTTAGGTATGTGACTCCTGTACCCTGACTAGAGTGAGGGTCCCTACTTGGACAGGGTGCAAACTACTGCCAACTAGCCACCCCATTTCTAATAGTAATCAATTGCAATTATTTACACATCAACGTTGATTGGATGCATATATTCTTTAGAAGAATATTCAGTCATCTTCGTGATTTGTACGTTTTATTTGTGAGACCAGATAAAGAACGGCGTGATGCCTTCTGGGTGAGTGAGGGTAAGCTGGGAATTAAAACTAAAAATATCCTCTCAGCAGCAGAAAAATAAATATGGAAATATTCAGAAATTAAATATTGACAGAGATAAAGATGTAAATGCCCCCTTCTATCCCTATAATTGTCAAGGTATTACTTATCTCCATTAGCAGAGCAGGAAAATGTTGTGCTGACACATGCCAATACTCTTTTTCCGTGTAACAGGATCTTTTGTTCGAAACCAAATCATAATGAATTCACTTTTTTCTACTCATATTTTGATTTTATTGTAACATTTCCACCAATTGCCACGAAACAGTCGCATTCAATACATCTTAAGTCATTGCTTATGCCTATATTGGACGGGACACATATTTCTAAAACCTTTTTTAAGAAGACCCAGTGGCTTTGGGCTGTCCACAGATCTTCGAAGAGCATGCCAGAATGGTCCTTTTCTGCTTTGATGAGGTCTGGCAATGCTTCAGTCATGTCTAAGGACTGTCTGGTAGTGAAAGAGTACACATATTTCTAAAACTTTGAAAGAAAAAACAGTGACGTTTGCTTGAAGGACATAGGAAAACGATTCCTTTCACATTGGTGAGTTTAAACATCTGCTTGCAAAGGCCGACCTCTGCGTCTCCTAAACCTGTTCCAGTTATTGTCTAAAAATTTATCAGCACCTAAGGGGTTGTTGGGTCTTTAAATACATTGCCTATTCATGTCACTATCTAATTAGCATCTACTTGGAAAATGCACTCTTGTTTTGTCCTCCATATGTGAATGAGAATACTGCTGAACCCTGTCTACTTTAGACTCGAAAACGAGTGTATAGAGAATTCAATTGATAAATTGACGAAGTCGTGATTGGCTCGTCTGTTTTTTGTTTTGTTAGCTCGTCCTTGACTTTCAGAAGCTTTTGCGTAGACTTTTAGATTTGGAGAAATGTGTATTTGGTGGAGTAAAGCAAGTCAGATCGAGGGAGTGTACCCCTAAATGTCGTCGGCGCTTTATTTATTGTCATCCATCAAGATGTCTGCCTTTGTTTAATGACGCGTAAAGGTGCACTGGAGAAAAAATGCCGTTCTTCTTTTTAAGAAGGGCATCAAACATCCATTTTATGGATTTGACTTTGCAGTGCGGCTGTGGAGAAAAGAGTGAGCATAAGTCGGGGCATAAGCGTGTTTGTCGGAAACTTTAATGGGTGAGATATTGATGTGCCCTCCCATTCATCCTTTCCCTTGACAGCCGTAATGTATAGGCCTCCCCCAACACAGAAAATAGCATCCTATCCTGTTGGCACTACCCTAGACTTTGCCTAGCAAAGCAATATTGACAAACTAATATTATGTTTCTCACTATGTCTTCCTGTGGTATGCATTTTATAATTCATGAGTTGAATGATTTTTGTGTGCAAATGGCTTTGCACTGACTTACAAAAACTACAGATAAATATAAATTCATAGAAGATGGCATGAAATACAAGGCTTTATTACTTCCTTCTTTGCAGGTATTTTTTTTAGAACATAAAACCATTTCATAGAATTCGTTCACTTTATCTGGAGTGTAACATTCTAAGGGTATAATCGCCATATGCAAACCACGAAAAAGCGCTATGGTCAGAGGAAGCTACTTCTAAAACGATTCGAGTTAATTTCAGATCTTTATGTAGCTTCAAATAATTTCGCCTAAAATATTTCATTGCACCTATTTCAAGCACTTATTGAACGCAGCAACATTGAAAACTACAAACTCCTTATAGCAGTGGCTCTTAACCTTTTGACTTTTGATTTAGTCACATTGTCTTTCTTTGATCTGCTGTTTTGTATTTAAACCCCATTTAACAATCACGCTGTGTCCGTATGCTGAGATATCCTTATTCTGGAACCTCGGCCAGTACGTTCAGCAGTTTAGGGTCCTATTTACAAAGGTAAGTTTTGATGCGTAGCTCTCCACGCGAATGTCAATTGCTACTTCGTGGTAGATAACACTGTGGTACTTTACACCGTGGTTTTACCTCAGATGGTTTTAAATCGCAATTTAATGTGCTTCTATGTAATATATCACTGCAATGCATGTTCATTACATTGCATCGCTTTGATAATATCACATATGTAAAAAAATGGTCTTTCAGGTGCAATTTACAGAGAAAACAAATCTCTGCGCAAATAAATTATTTTCACATACAAAGTCATCTTCTGTGGATAATTAACACACCCCCAACCAATATGGCTCCATCTAAACACGTCTTTAAATCACTTCCATCAGAATTAAAAAACAAAGTCAAAATGTCATTAAATATTTTTAATCGCAAATGTGATATAAAAAAAACCTATACAAACACTGACCATAATTTTGTGATAAATTGTCTGGTGGGGTCCCCTGAGGTGACAGTACGAGTGAGGGACAGCTCTTACAGTCTCATTGCACACTGCTATCTACTACACAACATTAAGGCCCGTATTTATACTCCGTTTGCGCCGAATTTGCGTCGTTTTTTTCGACGCAAATTCGGCGCAAAACTAACGCCATATTTATACCTTGCCGTTAGACGCGTCTAGCGCCAAAGTATTGGCAAAGAGCGTCATTTTTTAGCGTGAACGCCTTCCTTGCGTTAATGAGATGCAAGGAAGGCGTTCCCGTCTAAAAAAATGACGGCGACGCAAATGCGTCGTATTTATACTCCCGGGCAAAAATCACGCCCGGGAGGTGGCGGGTCAAAAAACCCCGCATTTGCGCCACATTTTAACGCCTGGGTCAGGGTAGGCGTTAAGGGGCCTGTGGGCTCAAAATGAGCCCACAGGTGCCCTCCCCTGCCCCCAGGGACCCCCCCTGCCACCCCTGCCCACCCCAGGAGGACACCCAAGGATGGAGGGACCCACCCCAGGGACATTCAGGTAAGTTCACGTAAGTATAATTTTTTATATTTTTCAATTTTTTTTGGGTGGCATAGGGGGGCCTTATTTGTGCCACCCTACATGCCACTATGCCCAATGACCATGCCCATGGCCATTGGGCAAGGGGGCATGACTCCTGTCTTTACTAAGACAGGAGTCATGAAATGGCGTCTGGGCGTCGTAAAAAAATGGCGCAAATTGGGTTGAGGCGATTTTTTTGCCTCAACCTGACTTGCCCCATTTTAAGACGCCCTAACGTCATTTTTGCCCAACGCCGGCGCTGCCTGGTCTACGTGGTTTTTTTCCACGCAAACCAGGCAGCGCCGGTCTGCTTGCGCCGGCTAACGCCATTCCATAAATACGGCGCCCGCATGGCGCTTCAGAATGGCGTTACACGGCGCTAAATTTTTTGACGCTAAACTGCGTTAGCGCAGTTTAGCGTCAAAAAGTATAAATATGGGCCTAAGTATTTACTAGAACTACTGGCACGAACAAGGAAATAAGATAACATTTTCCAAAGGTTTCCAATCTTGGTTTGTCACCAACATAAAAATTTACTAAGGGAAAATTGACTATCCGTGTAAAAAAGAGAGACTTCTTATTTAAATACATAATAAATAATGTTCTGAGATCGGCACGTACAACATAAATAAATACAAACCCATCAGGTATATTTTAAAGAGAGAGAAAGAAGACAAGATTTGACAATCATTTTGATAGCGGATAACTCATTAAAAAAACGTTAATTTAATGAAACAAAAATGTAAAAATTGATAATAAAAATAATACCTTTAATGTGCTTCTATTCTTTACAGGAAAATAATAAAAACATGGCTCCAGTTACTCATATTCTTTCGAAAAGGCAAGACCAATGGGTACTGTTATTATAAGGATAGACACACTGAGCCCAGGGCTCATTGGCATGTCAACTATTTCTCTAGCCGCTAAATGGACAGAGACGTTACTCTGGGAGACTTTGTTGAGTGAAACCTCAGCACCAGTGCTTAATTTGTAAAACCAAAAATGTCAGTGCCAATCGTTTTGCTCAGAAGCCTGTGACCAGCACTATGGAATGGCGTTGGTGCCAAATACCAAGAATGGGCAGGTCTGATTCCTCCTCCTGCCGCATTCATCCACTATCAGACATTCCCTGCCTCTTTATCTCATTTCTTCAGATTCTTTTTCAGATGTGTTTTTTGTTTTGTCACTTTTTACTAACTTTTCCATCTTCCTTCAAAAATAGGTGCTGGTGTGCACAGCCTGCAACCCCCAGCTCAAATTAAGCACTGCTTAGAGAAAACCGAGCCTCTGATTCTGAAGTAGCAGTTAGAGAAAGTTAAAAAATATCAAGACACTAGCCACTACTTCCAATGAGCCATCTGAAGCGGTTTTAGGAAGATCTTTCAGAATGTCCTCATGCATATTGCCAAACATATGTTTTCAATACCAAAACCCCTTAGCCGTTGAGCCTTTTAACCCACTTCCCCCCCCCCAAGTGTTGAGCCATTTTCTGGCTATTTGAGTTAGTTTGCGCTTAGGCCCCCATAACTTTTTGTCCCCATAAGCTATCCATGCCAAATTTGTGTCCTTTTTCCCAACATTCTGGAGATTGTAAACAATCCCAGAGTTTGTGGGCTTCCCTGGAGCAGACCAAGAAATTAGCCAAAGTACAGCTACAGTCTTTTTTTTTAAATGGGGAAAAAAGTGCTGACAAAGAAGACCTCTGTTTTTTCCCCCTGCAAATGGCATCAACAAAGGGTTTGCGGTGCTAACATCACCATCTTCTCAGCTTTCACGAACAGGCAGACTTGAATCAGAAAACCAAATTTTTCACTACAGTTTTGACATTTTACTGGGACATACCCCATTTTTACTATTTTTTGTGCTTTCAGGCTCCTTCACGTTAGTGACAGAAATGGGTGTGAAACCAATGGTGGATCCCGGACAGCTAAGCATTTCTGAAAGGTAGACATAATTCTGAATTCAGCAAGGGGTCATTTGTGTAGATACTTCAAGATTTCCCTACAGAAAGTAACAACTGAAATTAAAAAGAAATGAAATTGAGTTGAAAAAATAGCCATTTCTGTCTACGTTTTCTTCCATAACTTTTCAAAACTATGGTAGATTCTTGAAAGCAATATACCTTTACGTCTATTGGACCATTCTGGTTATGGGGATATATAGGACTTGTGGGTTCATCAAGAACACAAGGTGCCCATAACTAATAAATGAGCTGCACCTTGCAGTAGGTTTACATTTGGAAGGCAAAAATATAGAGAAAGACAATGGGCAATTACACTTGTTCTTCTATTCTGTGTTTTCTCCCATGTCTCCCAATAAAAATGGATCTCACTCGTGTGGATAGGCCTAGTGCCCGTGACAGGAAACGCCCTAAAATCCAACATGGACACATCACATTTTTCCATTGAAACTGATATGTTTTTTGCATAGTGCCTAGCTGTGGATTTTGGGCTGTAGCTCATCCGGCACCTAGGGAAACCTACCAAACCTATACTTTTATGAAAACTAGACATCTAGGGGAATCCAGGATGGGGCGACTTGTGGGGCTCTCACTGGATTCTGTCACCTGGAATCCTTTGCAAACCTCAAAACCTGGCTAAAACACTTTTTCCTCATATTTTGGTGCTGCAGTTCTGGAATCTGAGGGGTGCCACAAACTTCCTTCCACCCAGCATCCTCCCAAGTCTTCCAATAAAAATGGTACCTCACTTGTGTGGGTAAGTCTAGTGCCCGCGACAGGAAATGCCCCAAAACACACCATGGACACATCACATTTTTCCAATGAAAACTGATGTGTTTTTTGCAAAGTGCCTAGCTGTGGGTTTTGGCCTCTAGCTCAGCTGGCACCTAAGGAAACCTACCAAACCTGTATGTATTTGGAAAATAGAGATCTAGGGGAATCCAGGATTGGTAACTTGTGGGGCTCTCACCAGGTTCTGTCACCCAGAATCCTTTGTAAACCTCAAAATATGGCTAAAGAACACCATCCATTTCCTCTCATTTCAGTGATGCAAAATTTTGGAATCTGCACCACAAACTTTCCTTCACCCACCATTTCCCCAAGTCTCCTGATAAAAATATTACCTCACTTGTTTGGGTAGGCCTAGAGCCCTTGACAGGGAAGTTCACAAAATGTATTGTGGTATTAATTACACTAAGATGAGTGTACTAGTTAGTCCTGGAATTGGGGACCATTAAGGGAAACCCATCGAACTAGACATTTCTGAAAAGTAGATATCAAGGGGTTGTCCAGTGACGTATCGCTGTGAGGATTCACCAAAGTTCCCTAGAATTCCCTGCAAAGGTAAAATATTGAATACAAGCACTATTTTTCCTTGCATTTCTGTGATGTAAACTACAGGAATGTGTAGGGATCCACAAACAGCTTACCACCCAGTATTCCCCAACTTATCCTGGAAAGGACTGCAAGGTGGGTTTCTGCACTAACCCCATTTTGAGCATAAGGCCCAAAAATATCTTCAACTCTGCCAGTGAAGTGGAAGTCTACTGGTATGTCCTAGAAGGGGGCCCTAGAGTGCCTTCATGCTCCCTCTGAAATTGTTGTGCACGCAAATTTTGTTTGCTGCACAATTTGCTGAAGGAAGTCAACATCTAAAAATAGATGGATGTAGTCAACTGGCAAAAAGTTGGTGTCACCAATAAAAGGTGGAATTTGGGGCTGAACTAAATTGATGGGCTGCCAAGAGAGCACACTGTCTGCTCGCCACCACATGCCCCTGCTCTCTGGGTTGTGTTAACCAACTGTTATCCCGCTGCATGGACTGTCCTTGTGAAGGGACAGCACAACTGTCCTCATCCCCTCTCTCAGAATCACTGGAAGAGGAGTTGTCGGATGGGTCCCCTCCTACTGAGAAATCACTCACAGAGTCTGCTCTATTGTAGGACGAAACATGTGTTGGCTGTTGTTGCAGTAATGGATATTGTTTTCCAAGGACGGTTATTGTTTCCCTAATGGATATTGCATTCCAAGATTAAACTGAACTTTTGCCTACTATCCTGGTCCGACTTATATTTGGTGATTTTGAACAAAATACCAAGACCTGACATATATGGAGGATTGAACTTTTATTCATGAGTGCCCTGACATCTGTTTGTCGCTGTTTGGTTTCCTTCAGAAACATTGGAGGAGGGAAGAGGATCCTCCTGCCAGGAGCACCGTGCATTTATGAATGTATTAATTTTGATTTGGTGATTCACTGTGAGCGCTGTTTCCTATGACTTTCTTCCTTCTCGTACAATCTTGTTTCCTGGTTAGTGAACTGCTCTACCTCACATGGTTCCAGCTGCTAAGTGGAGCCCTCGTTCCTTGCTCCTCTGAACTCCTGACCCCTGTCAGGAGTTCGGGGCCCTCCTCCACCCTCAGGCTTCCGCCTGTGCCTCATCCCTGGTGTCTAGTTGGAGAGCTCTGCTTTCCTACTAGGCTGCCTCTCTCCTCTTTGTTCTCTGCTTCTCTCTCCGTGTGCTCTCTCTTCTGTGTCTGCCCCCCTCTGCCCCTTTTTGCCATTCACTCTCCTCTGTGCCCTTTTGACATTTGCTTTACTTTTACTTTACTTCTGCGCTTTTCCCTCCACTCTCTGTCTCTCACTCTCCCACTTCTCTCTCTCTTCCCTGCTGCTGCCGCCCCTGAGGCCCGCCCCCTCAACGCTCTCTTGCTGTACTAACACCGCTGCTGCCACGCCCCCTTGTTTAATGCCATTTTCGCTGAGCTGTCCTCTCCCCCCACTTAATGGCGGCCGCACCCAGCGGGCTCGCTGCTGGCATGCCAAAAGTGCACCAAAGGCAAGCCCGTCCGTGCCTGGACCGCGTTCAGCGCAGGAACCCCTGGCTTTTGCCTCCCACCGCCACCACTCCCTCCGCAACCCCAACACCGGACGCTCACCCATCTGTCATCAAGCCACCCTGCAGATCACCCACAGACTCCTCTCCTGCCGGAACTGCACCTTCACCAGCCTCCATGCCGGCAACCCACCCACTAAAGCAGAATGCAACCGTCTCAGATGCATCCTACTCAACAACCGCTCTGTCCACAAGCACACCATCGAAGTCTGGAATCTACTCAACTCAGCTTCCCCAGATGTCTCCTTCCTGACCGAGACCTGGATGAACCCCTCTTCTTCAGTGCCCGACATTGCCATAGCCATCCCAGACGGCTACAAGATCACCAGCAGGAACCGCTCCAACAAACCAGGAGGAGATATCGCCATCGTTCACAAGAAGACCCTCAGGATCACGACCAGCACCGATGACACCCTCAGCAACGCCGAACACTTGCACTTCCAAATCCACACCAACCCAAACATCACCCTCCGAGGGACCCTCGTTTACAGACCCCAGCCCCAGACAGCAGTTCAGCGATTCCATCACCAACGTCATCAGCATGCAAGCTCTCGCATCCGCAGACTACATACTCCTCAGGGACTTAAACTTTTACCTCAAGAACACCACTGATAACAACTCCGCCACCCTGCTCGACAACCTCTCCAACCTTGGCCTCCAACAGCTTGTTACGACACCCACCCACTCTGCAGAACACACACTCGACTCTGTCTTCTCCGCCAGCAAACACGTCTCCTTCAGCCACATCACCGAACTCCACGGGACACACTACCGCTGCATCCACTTCTCCTTTGAGAAACCCACAACACACCATCACCCTCAACGGATTCCAGACCGCGGATGGAAGGTCACCAAAGACCAGCAAATCACTACCCTCTTTCAGACCCCACCCATAGACACCACTGACGCTGACACAGCTGCCGGCAACCTTAGGCAATTGATCGACGACTGTGCCAACACTCTCGCCCTGAACAAAAATCCTTCCAATAGACACACTAACAGAAAGGCCTTCTGGTTCACCGCCCACCTCCAAGAATCTAAGCAAACATGCCGAGGACTCGAAAAGAAGTGGTGCCAAGATCAGACACTGGACAACCACACAGCCTTCAAAAACGCCATCCGCAAACACAACCAACTCAACCGGCCCACCAAGAGAACCGCCTTCAAAGAACACATCAACAACGCACACAGCCACTAGGAGCTCTTCAACGTCGTAAAGGAACTCTCCAACCCTGGCTCCAATGCCAACAACATCCCTCCATCACAAGACCTCTGCGACTCCCTTGCCACCTTCTTCCACTGCAAGATCGAAGACATCCATGACAGCTTCAGCACTCAGACCCCCCTGTCAACCACTGACACCACAGTTCACCACCCACCAGCCTCCTGCTCTCCTGGACCCACGTCAATGACAACAACACCATCAAAATCATGAACACCATCCACTCCTGCTCACCATCCGACCCCTGCCCTCACCACATCCTCAACAAAGCAAGCTCTGTCAGCGCAACCCAACTCTGGAAGATTATCAGCAGTTCCTTTGAATCTGCCATCTTCCCAGAGAGCTGGAAACATGTTGAGATCAACGCCATCCTCAAGAAACCTAAAGCAGACCCGAAGGACCTCAAGAACTTCCGGCCCATCTCCCTGCTCCCCTTCCTGGCAAAAGTCATAGAGAAAATTGTCAACAAACAACTGACCCGTTTCCTTGAGGAGAACAGAACTCTGGTCCCTTCCCAATCTGAATTCCGCAGCAACCACAGCACCGAAACTGCCCTCATCACCGCCACTGACGACATCAGAACCATAATGGACAGTGGCAAAAATGTGGCCCTCTTCCTCCTGGACCTCTCAGCCGCGTTCAACAGCATCTGCCACCACACTCTACACACATGCCTCTGCAATACAGGAATCCGCGACAGAGCCGTGGACTGGATCACCTCCTTTCTCACCAGCAGAACTCAGAGAGCCCGCCTCCCTCCATTCCACTCTGAAGCCACCAAGATCATCTGTGGCATACCCCAGGTTTCATCCCTCAACCCGACCCTCTTCAACATCTACATGGCTCCACTTTCTAACATTGCCCAATCCCACAACCTCAACATCATCTCATATGCTGATGACACCCAGCTCATCCTCTGTCTCACTGATGACACCTCCAAGACCAACCTCCACGAAGGAATGAAGGCCATCACCGAATGGATGAAGAACAGCTGCCTTAAACTGAATTCCGACAAGACTGAGGTCCTCATCTTCGGCTCCACCCCTCTGCATGGGATGGCTCCTGGTGGCCTGCACTGGGAACCGCACCCGCACCCACCAACCACGCACGCAACCTGGGATACATCTTGGACTCCTCACTATCTATGACCGAGCAAGTCAACGCCATCTCCTCCTCCTGCTTCAACACCCTCTGCATGCTTCGTAAGATTTACAAATGGATCCCCACTGAAACCAGAAGAACAGTCACCCAAGCCCTCGTAAGCAGCAAACTGGACTACAGCAATACCCTCTACACAGGAACCATGGCCAAACTCCAGAAAAGGCTGCAACGCATCCAGAACGCCTCCGCACGCATCACCCTGGACATCCCATGCAACTGCCACACCACAGCCCACCTGAGAGAGCTGCATTGGCTCCCCGTCAACAAGAGAATCACCTTCAAACTCCTCACCACGCTCACAAGGCACTGCACAACACTGGACCAGAATACCTCAACAGACGGTTCTCCTTCTACACCCCGACCCAACAGCTTTGCTCCGCCGACCTTGCCCTCGCCACCGTCCCACGCATCCGCAGAACAACCACCAGCGGCAGATCATTCTCGCACCTCGCCGCCAAAGACGTGGAACTCTCTTCCCACCCACCTGCGTCAGACCAAGGACCTTCTTATCTTCAGGAGATTTCTCAAGACTTGGCTGTTCGAGGAGTAGCAGCCCCCCTTAGTGCCTTGAGACCCTCACGGGTGAGTAGTGCACTCTACAAATTCCCTGATTGATTGATTGATGGATGAAGGAGAGCTGCCTTAATCTAAATTCCAACAAGACCGAAATCCTCATCCTGGGACCCTACTCCTCAGCCTCGGACAATTCCTGGTGGCCCTCAACACTTGGCAAACCCCTCTCCCTACAGACCACGCACTCAACCTCAGTGTCATCCTCAACTCAGCACTCACCATGACAAGACACGTCAACTTTGTCGCCTCCACCTGTTTCCACACCCTCCAACTTCTACAGAAGATCTTCACATGGATCCCAAGCAACGGATGCAAAACTGTGACACACACCCTGATGAACAGCTATAGTAAGGTACAGAAACAGGACAGTGAAGGCAGAGCAACCTTAGTGTGAACAAACAGGGAACAAATCAGTAATGGACAACCACACTGGGGTTACCACTAAGGTTGTACACAGGTAAGGATCAGAACTTCCCACAGCCACAGGGAACGTCAATGCCTCTGTGCAGATTACTCTTATAGATAATCACCCCGCAAGCCCAATAGAAAGGAGGCAGCAGAAGTGATTCTGTCTCTGGACCCTCAGGGCTCAAACAAGGATGGTACTTACATACACGACTCAAGCCCTCGTGAGTCCAGCTGGAATCACAGTGGCAATTCCTGGAAAACAGCAATGGCACACTGTCACAGTTAGACACTTAACACTACATACAATACTAGACAAAGGATGGGGCAGGAATTGCCTCCTGGGAGCCAGGAGCCAACCCCAATACAAATGGAAACACTCATACACAGGTGAGGACTGATAGTACACTTACCAGACACAAGAACACAAAAGGAAATTACAGAGGGAGAGCTAGAATGGAACCTAAGAACTGAAGAACAAGCAAGAGACTAACTACAAGAGAACTAGAGGCTGCAGGAATCACAGAGAAAAAGGGCAGACACTAATAGGCAAGTCTGAGACACAGAAGAGAGGTAACAGGTGTTAAGGAAGAAGCAAAGGAATACGTTAAAGGAAAAGAATACCAGGAACAGAAGGAACAAACAGGGAAGCAAAGCAGAAACAGGACTGGAAAACAGGGAACAGACTCAGGCTAAAGCAAAATGGGAACAGAGCTGGGAAACAGGGAGCAGGCTCTGGCTAAAGCAAGCAGGAACAGGGCTGAGAAATAGGGAGCAGGCTCTGGCTAAAGGAAGCAGGAACAGGGTTGAGAAATAGGGAGCAGGCTCTGGCTGAAGCAAGCAGGAACATGACTGGAACACAAGCCAACAAGGGGTCCAGTACACAAAGGAAAAAAAACTCCAATGCACGATGAGGAGCTTCAGGAAATGGTAGCTTGTAAGCAGTTCCAGGTAGCAGCAAGCCCAGGGCAGAGTCACATGGCTGGGCTGCACACGAGTGATCACAGGTGTGTGCAGTTCCAGTCTCCCACAAGTCCTAGAAGGGAGAATCTAGTACAGAGGAACGGCAGCACTACTCCCATAGGAAACAACGGATAGCAGAATCCAGGTCTTACTGACTACCAGGCAGTGCATTATGGGACCTGAAGTCATTGGAAGCAAATGTAGTTCTACAATAGCATACCATATCAACGTGGAAAGCCAGCAGGGGTCAGAAAGCGACTCTGGATGAGTATTAATGGTGAATCCCAGGGTGCAGATAGTCTGTTTACAATGCCCCCTAGAAATGGGACGACAGAGTCGTAACATATTGTGCTTCTGCCTGTCTCTTAATACACATTTTGGTAGGTGACAGCTGGGCTCTTGAGCACTCCCTCTAGACAGTCACATACATAGGGAGGATAGATGTGTCTGATGGGTCATCAACATCCTGATTGGCCATTAACATCTTGATGGATCATCCTGGGCAGGATTGGAGGGAGGAGCTGACACACCTAATTAGGCTGGGTCCTGAGCCCTCACAAACAGCTGCATAACCCCCTGTAGTGTGTCTGGAGCTAGGGAAGGAAGGTCAGGGACCTTGTGCACTTCAAAGGCCTCTCTTTGAAGTCACCCCAAATTCAAAGCACAACTGGTTTTAAGTACCAGACCCCCAAGCCCTACCAAATCAGTACTCCTATGGACTAGAGAACGTTCTGTCAGGAAGAAGGACTTCTGTGCTGCTGAAGGGACTGTCACTTTGCTGAAACTCTGCTGGACTTTTCTGAACTCCTGCTTTTCTGTGTCTGCCCTGTTGCTTGCTGCCCTCCTTGCCTATGAGTGAGAAGAACTGAACCTGAATCTCTACATCCCCAGAACCAAAGTGACTCCAAAATCTTGCTGGCTTGCCTCCTGTTCTGAAGTCTGACAGGGACATCAAGGACTTCATTCACCTCTGCTACAGCTTCTGGACTCTGCCAACTGTGCGTCATACCTTACCAAGTGGTGCCAATCCAGTCCTGGGCCCTTGGAAGTGGGTTCTGTAACAGTGTGCAACATAAACCCACGCATCACCATCACAGAACAGTTTGGAACCACTTCATCTCTCCTTGATGCCGACACATCACCACTGAGGATGAGGACTTCACATCACCGATTGCTCAGCTCAGGATCAGCGCATCGCTATCAGCCCCTGGCACATCACCTTTGCATTGCCAGCTGCGTGGCTCAACAGCAATGCACCACCTTCATCGCAAAGGGTTTGACACTGCATCACTGCTCGAAGATCGATAATTGCACAGCTTGATAACAATGCATCCCCTGATTGCACAGATCAGAACTGATGCATCACTTTTGCATCGTCTCCTCTGCTCCTTGCATCGGATCTTCAACGTCGATGCAACCCTCCATGAAAGGTACTGTTTCACAGGGACAAGCTGGATGCCTGTAGCCAGCCCGCGCTCCAATGCAGTCAGCCTGAACTTTGGATTTACCCCCATCTAGTGTGACCAGATAGCTCCGGTTGGCACCACAAGGAAAGGTATTCTTTAAAAAAATTTACCTCAACTTCTACTTATTAGATTTTTACATTTTTGTGTGGTGTTTTCACTGATTTACTGTTTTAAGTGTTGCACAAATACATTACCCATTGCCTTCTAATTTAAGTCTGCCTGCTCTGTGCCAAGCTACCCACCCAGGGTAATTTAAGGTGTGTATATGACTTACCCTAACTAAGATTGTGGTCCCTACTTGGACAGGGGACACACCTCTGCCAACTAGAGACCCTATTTCTAACAAGCAGTGTAGAAAAGTATAGAGTATGACAATATACTCTACTACCACTAAAAAAATTTAAAAAAAAGTTTCCGGGGTGGCACATTTTTAGGCACTCTGTATAGAGTGAAAACTCAAAAAACGTATAAAGCATAAAAACCTACATCATTTAGCAAATATACAGACCTATGTAGTTCCAGCTCTAAAATAGACATACCTATCCTTTGTGCTAATGTTAAGGAATATGAATTTTCTACCTGCAACACGCAACATCCCTCCATCCTCAATTGCAAGTCTCCACTGAATGAAGAAACAGCCACAGTAACCAAGAAGATTTAAAAGATTTCACAGGTAAATATAAAAAAGAGCATAGGGAAAAAATTTGAAAACTGAAAATGTAATTAAGATATAAATACAAGTTTTAGTAATATTTGTTATTAAACAAAATAATAAAGGAATGCAAATGAAAAAGTGTGTATTATTTAATTTACAATTTACAATAGAAATATAATGAATAATATAACAATATTCATAAGTATTCAATAAAACTCCTGAACCCCAGAAGAAACTGCCACACACCACAAATAAATTGCCCCATTCTATAACACACATAACAAATTACCCTCTGTTAAAATATTCCTTACCCAGGGCTTCTATCACGCTAGAATCCCTCACCCAAATGTTAGTGTACACAATCAGTGCAATACTTTATAAAATAAAATAAATGCCAACCCCCCAAAGAAAAATAACTCATCCCTCCACCCTCAAAACTAGCCAGAATGTAAAAACTCACCACCCAAGTCCCCAAACCTTTTAGGTGGAGGAAGTAAAGACCCCTACTGCCTATCCTATACAGCTGCCGATATTCCCTTTTCCCATCACAAACCAAAAAACGCATTAGCACACCAGAATAACTGCTTCTACCCCTTAAACTCACACATCCCATAAAAAACAATAAAACACCTTTAATATCTCAAAATGGATCAAATCCCTATCACCTAGAAAGAATGATGCCGTTACTTACCTCATTCTTACAATCATGATGTAATGACTTGTATTACAGATTAATGTGGTGTAAAGTCTTCTCATCTAAAACATACTACGCATTAAAAACATTGTGGTAAGTGTACCACAATGTAATGACTGAGAGGTAATGGTAGATGTCCTCTCCACATACGTAGAACTACACCGACACACAGGTTTAAACCCCCTCATGGACGGAATTCACCATTTCCATGCAGAGATTTCCACCTCAATACAGAGTTACAAGTCTCGCCCTCCTCATACGAGATGGTGGAGACCCATATGAATGAATTTACACCAATCATTTGCTATTAGTGATTAGGGGCAGAGCTTTTCCTATAGGTATTATTAGGGATATTTAATAAAATTAATTTGAATTGAACATAAAGTATTTATTTTGTAATTTATTAAAACACCTCTCCCTAACTCCTATTCACCTAGGACTACCACACTCACTCATGTGCTAAAACATAAATTATTATGTTTTACCATACGTGTTTTTTAAATTAAATTAAATGTTACTATTCTTATCCCTTACGATAATATCTGTGTTGAATGTGTCACAATTTTGGGCACAAGCTATGTATTATGTCATTTGCATTTAAGAACTTCTAGAACAAATAAGTTATCATGTACAATATATTGTTATGTACATAAAAAATGTTTTATTTTAGAAAATAATTTACCAATTTAATATTTAAGTAAAAAATAATTTTGGTAAAGTTTAAGTTAATATGTTATTTCATTTGCTATATTTTACATGCTCCCTATGTGTTACAGTTATTGTCTGCCTCAATTGATTTCTATGGAAGTGTGTTGTAGTACTAATGGTGGGCCATTTATAGTGCATCTCTTATTCCATGGCTGGGCTAGAGTACACTTGAGCTTGTCAGTAGTATTACTGTAGTAAATTTAAATGTATATTTTCTGAACACACTTCTCCTATATGTAAGGGTGGATAGCACTCATGAAATTACAATCCACGGAATTCCTCAGTGTTACACAAAAACTGAACGAGATTCTGCAGAGTTTTGCAAATGGGCCAGAAGTAAAACTGTAATACCTAAAGCATTTCCTTTAGAAATTATAAAAATTAGAGGATCTTATTCCCATAGAGATTATAGTTAGTGCTCTAAAAAACTAAAATGAAGACACATTTTCTGAGTTCTCAATAGCGACAACATTGGTAAAGTAAGAGTTAAATTATAAGGATAGTGTCACCACACTAGAATGAATATAATATGAAGAAGCATAGCTGTAGAATACTAGTAATACTTTTAAATTTGTAAGATCAGTTATATAGCAGCAGTATGGAGAATATTAATGAAGAATATCAACATGATGAACAGTTATCAAAATAATGTTTTTTTGAACATACTACTACTAATTTTTTGTTCCATTGTTAAATGAGAACCACAGGCTCTGCCCCCATTTGTAATATGGACGAAAGGACTGAATTGACTTGATTGTTTTTAATACTTTTTCACTACATTTCCCAGAATGCATTCCTATTGTTGTGTTTGAAAAAGTATAAAAGTGAGACATAGAAAATGCACTCACAAGCTGTGAGCAAGACCTATTGATTGATTGAAATGCGTATGTGATGGTTTCGGTTCTGTACTAAATTTAAATAAAGGGAAAAACTCTCCTGGAGTGCCATGGAGTTACAATTGTTTCCAATTGTTTGGTTTGGGAAAATAAATGAGGGAAGGTCCGTCCCTTCCGTGTGCAACAGCTTGGAATAGCGTGCTGCAATTAGGACCGTTTTGCTGGAGGATTTTTTTGTTTGCAGCAGCGCCCAACATCAATAGAAATCTAACTGGTATGAGTAACCAACGTCAACTCAAGGAACGCGGATGTTGCTTTTAAACAATGATGAAGAATTAATAGACACGCGTTAGCAACGACAACAGAGTCTGAGGAAAGAGGCAACATTATATACCCGTGAGGAGACAGAGTGTTGAGCGCACAGATTCAAAGGTGCTCATCGCAGCGAGTCTCTTGGGTGAGTGCTGCGTACTAATGCCAAATATGAAATGTGTGATGTTAGTGCGATCCGGCGAGGATAAAACTAGATATTTACCCTCTATTCGGATTGGGAGAGACACGTGGATACAAATAGGCATATTTACATGTACAAACTGATATAAATACACCTACCCAATACTTTGTGAGTGCGTTTTAAACAAGAACTTGTTCAATATATTTAAGGAGTTCAAATGACGTAGTGAAAGTGCATAAAAATGGAAACAAGAGCGGAAAAATGGTTACAGAGAGCAGAATGCTTGTTTACTAAAGAAACAAAGACTGTGATAGGTGCAACAAATAAATCTGGAGAAATATATGGAGGAGATAATTTAAAACAACTATAAATTCAACTAGAACGGCTTTCAAAGAAGGAAATAACAAAAAGTTGGGAAGTCTTAATATTGGAAAAATATATAGAAGTGGGGAGAGTTCCAAGGGGTCTAAGGATTTTCACAGTGTCTAACCATCCGGATACAAATTCAGAAATGTTTGAGGAATGGGGTGCCAACAGTATGGAATGTTAAAAAAACGTGATGTGCTTCATCATTAAATATGCCAAAAAAGATATTGAAGAGATTTTGAAGAGGATAAGTGAAATAAAAATGAAAATCACATCTTTGAAAAAAGAAAGAGAAAGTGAAAAACTAAGAAAGATAATGGAGGCCAATTTGGATAAATATGAGAAATTGATAGAAGAACGAAAACAGAGAAAATTCAAAAGAGATGAAAATGATTATGAGACTGGCCAGGTATTAACACTTGCAAAAAGATTTGACATGTTAAAACAACAGGTCTGCATTGGCCTCAATGATAAAATGCAATCTCCAAATACATCAGTAAGTGAATCAGATACGGATATTAGTGAAGGGGAAAGACCATCTATACCCACAAGAAAGACAACGTTTTTTAGACGAAATGAAACTGATTTATATGGATCAGAGAAAACTAAAGGGCAGGGGCAGAGGTCAAGCACGAGGACGTGGAAGAAAGTATACATTCGACCGAGGAAATGTCAAAAAACAAGAAGGGGATCTGGAAAGAACAAAGGGATATCCAGTGAGGAACAAACAAAAGAACAAAGTGAATCAATGGATAGAAAATAGAATGAGAACCTCATCGCCAATCTTTCTAATCATCAGCTGATGAAACAAGAAATGAGCCTCCTAAATAAAGGCTTGACCTTCTGTCGGGAAAACATTATGGGGGCCATTCCAACCCTGGCGGTCATCGACCGCCAGGGTGGATGACCACGGAAGCACCGCCAACAGGCTGGCGGTGCTGCGGTCGCCCAGCCGGGTCCGGCGGTTTCCCGCCGGATTTCCCCCGGCTGGGAGAATCCTCCATGGCGGCGCTGCAAGCAGAGCCGCCATGGGGATTCCGACCCCCTTCCCGCCAGCCTGTTTCTGGCAGTTTTTACTGCCAGGAACAGGATGGCGGGAACGGGTGTCGTGGGGCCCCTGGGGGCCCCTGCACTGCCCATGCCACTGGCATGGGCAGTGCAGGGGCCCCCTAACAGGTCCCCAGCATGATTTTCACTGTCTGCATAGCAGACAGTGAAAATCGCGACGGGTGCAACTGCACCTGTCGCACCCCTGCAACACCGCCGGCTCCATTCGGAGCAGGCCTCTGTGTTGCAGGGCCTTTCCCGCTGGGCCGGCGGGCGCTCCTTTGGCGGGCGCCCGCCGGCCCAGCGGGAAAGCCAGAATGGCCTCCGCAGTCTTTTGACCGCGGAGCGGCCAAATGGCAGTGACCGCATGGCGGGTGGCTACCGCCGCCCGCCGCGGTTAGAATGACCGCCTATGACTATGTGGAAAGTAGAATTGACTTATACAAGTTTGTATGGAAATTAAAGTTGGCAAAATTATTTTCTAATCACGGTCTTAAAGAACAACAACAGTATGTAAATAGACCTATGATAACTGGTTTGACTATTGCACAAAAATAAGATATCAAAACAGCATATGTTCTGATGCATGACTTGGAGGGTCATGAGTTATCTGAAACTCAAATATTGGAAGAACTGGAAATTAATATGGAAGGACATAAACATACAAATTTCAAGCCAAGATCCAAATTTTGTCCAGCATTTTCACCTGGAAACAGGATTGATATATTTCATGATTTGGTCATGGAAGAATTGGAGCAATTGGAACATATTAAACAGACAAATACAGATGAAAGCACTACCTTACAAGAACGAGAGGCCCTGAAGAGGCTTATGAGTAATTATAATTTGGGAATTAAACCAGCTGATAAAGGTGGCTACATAGTGATCATGGAGAAAGAACAATACATGGAGGAAGCATATCGTCAACTTGATGTGATAACTCACTATTCGCAAAACTTAAGACAAATCCGATCAATGAATTAGCAATTGAGCTGAATAAGTATCTGGACAAATGGTATAATGAAGGGTTGTTGAATGATGGTGAGAGATCCTTTTTGAGAAATGACAGTCTTATTGTATCTACAATATACTTTCTTCCCAAAATACACAAATGTCTTAAGAGACCTCCCGGGCGACCGATAATATCAAGTTGTGGGTCCCTAGATGAAAACATATCAATGTATGTTGATCATTTTTTAGCTCCTTTGGTATTAAATCTCAGTTCGTACATAAAAGATACTGGTGATTTTCTTAGAATATTAGCAGAAACAGGATGAGAAGAAGGATACAAGTTAGCAACTATTGATGTAATATCCTTATTTACATCGATAAGTCATGAGCTGGGCTTAACAGCGGTACAATACTTTTTGCAACAGAGGGACATTAAGGAGTTAAAACATTCACAAATGCTACTGAAGATGATTAAATTGTATTTGAATATCAAAATCTTTCACTTCAATCATCAAATATATGCACAGATATGTGGAAAAGTGATGGGAGTTTATTTTCACCAAGCTACGCCAACCATACCATGGGTTGGTGGGAAAAACACATAGCCTGGGGGGAAGAAAATGAGAAATATGCAGTGAAGGCAATAATCTGGCTAAGATATATAGTAGACCTATTCATTGTCTGGAATGGAACAGAAATAGAGTTTATGCAATATGTTGACAAGTTGAATGATAATGTGGTAGGATTACAATTCACATATACTATAAGCACTAATAAAGTTCAATTTTTGGATGTATTGGTATATATAGAAAACAACCAGATTGAGACTACATTATATCGAAAAACAGCCTCAACAAATAGTATCTTTCAAGGAAAGAGTTTTCACCATAAATTGTTAAAGAAAAGTATCCCCTATGGTGAGTTTATTAGAATGAAACGTAATTGCTCCACGGAACAGGAAATGGAAGTAAAAGTTGCTGAAACCAAACAGAGATTTATCCAGAGGAAATACAAATATAGAGATATAAAATCTGGTGAACAAAAAGCAAGGTCCTTGACAAGAACACAAATATTGAATAGGTCAGCAACAAAGGAAAAGAATGAGGATTCCAATATAAGAATGGTGATGACATTCAGCAAAGAAAATCATTTAATTCTAAATATTCTTAACAAATATTGGGATATAATCAAGAAATATCCAGATGTTGGAAAACTACTTGGAGGTAGGCCAACGATCACATATAAAAAGGTACCGCCATTACAAGATCTCCTGATAACGAGTCATTTTCAAAGAACAAACCATTAAATTGGTTAAGGACCCAAGGCAATGGCTTCATGTGTTGTGGAAAATGCAAAGCACGTCGCACAGGGATTATCACAAATGAATATAAAGACTCTAAAGGACATAAGATGGTGATCAATAAAAGGATCACATGTAATACTGCTCATGTAGTGTATATAATTGAATGTTTTTGTGGATTACGATATGTGGGGAGCACAATATGTCCCCTAAAGAAACAAATCTTGGAGCATATTAGAGCTGTACAGAAAAAAGACTGGAACTATGCCATGTCAAAACATTCATCAACACATGATGGAAAGGACTGGACAAATATGAGATTCTTTGGCATTGCTACCATTGGCAAAGATGAAAGAGGATGAGACCGAGAATTGAAACTATGACGTTTGGAATCACGCTTGATTATAAAATTATGGACTAGGACCCGAAGGGTTTAAATGGAGACGAAGACCTTACCAGCCATTTATGAAAGGAAAATCTGCTCATTATAACAAAGTTGATTAAGACAATTGAATTACTGAAAATATAGTGCTGAAAGACAACATGAATTAGAAATGCAGTGTATGTGGAGAAAATAGTGACTCAAATAAGAACATATGTAAAAAACATTAGTTTGTTAGTTAAATAAATGATCAAAAGAAGATAGTGAACACACAAGGATGAAATTTAGAAATACAAAGAAAATACGATTTATGATATTATGGGGCTCCTTATATAGAGACAATTTTGGTAAAGTAAAAGTTAAGTTAAATTATAAGGATAGTGTCACCATACTAGAATGGATATAATATGAAGAAGAATAGCTGTAGAATAATTAGTATTATTTTAAAATTTGTAAGATCAGTTATATAGCAGCAGTATGAAGAATATTAATGAAGAATACCAACATGATGAACAGTTATCATAATAATGTATTTTTTAACATACTACTAATAATTTTTTGCACCATTGTTAAATAAGAAACACAGGCTCTGCCCCCATTTGTAATATGCACGAAAGGACTGAATTGACGTAATTGTTTTTAATACTTTTTCACTACGTTTCCCAGAATGCATTGCTATTGTTGTGTTTGAAAAAGTATATAAGTGAGGCATAGAAAATGCACTCACAGGCTGTGAGCAAGACCTGTTAGTTGAAACGCGTTGGTGGTGGTTTCGGTGCTGTACTAAATTTAAATGAAGGGAAAAACTCTCCTGGAGTGCAATGGAGTTACAAGGAGTTACAATTGTTTGGTTTGGTAATATATATATGTATATATATATATATATATATACATATATATATATATATACATATATATATATATGTGTATACATATATATATATATATGTATGTACATATATATGTATATACATATATATATATATATATATATATATATATATATATGTATATATATCTTACACTAGGTAGTTATGGTTAGGACCTAGTTTCTATAGAAAGAGAGTTTTTTTGTTTTGCTAATAACTTTGGCGCCATTTGATGAATCATCATGAAATTTTCAAAACGTATACTTTGCTAAGTTCAGCTTCTGTCTTAAAAGTTTTGGGGTGATCTGTCAAGCTGAGCCAAGAAAAAGGGGCGTTCCTAAAATGTGTTTTCCCCATTCATTTTTCCATAGAGCCTTTAGACACGCCTACATCCTGAACCACTGAAAGGAATTACACCAAGGGTCTGATTATGAGATCGGTGGATGGTTTACTCTGTCTGCCAAACTTCCAACGGAGAGGTAGCCAATATGGGGCCCATGAAGAGTTTCCGGCTAGGTCAGCAGGCGGAAACCTGAGTTTACGCCCTCTGGCCTAGCAGGAAACAGCCTACAGCATTGTCTCTGGCTCGTAATCAAGTCAGCAGAAATGCTGTAGGCTGCAGGGTGCACCAGCAAAGCAGACAGTAAACATTGCGAGGGTGTTGGCCAAGGGGGTCCCAAGTGCATAGGCAGTGCAGAGGCCCCCCTAGAATCCCAAAAAATCCTTGGATGGATCTGTGTTCTCCCGTGCTTTTTTGTATTTGTCTCCAGGTGGCCCAGATCCATGAGGCATCATAGAGAAGGGGGACACATGGGCTCGCCCCTAACTGGGCTTTAATAAGCCCCAGGGACCGACACCTCCCCGGAGCGAATGTGCAAATAAGAGCGGGGCTGTGGCCCCCCGTGCCCTGGCGACCACCACCTATGGGGAAAAAAGTTTTAAAGTATGTAGGGGAGGCCCAATGGCCTCCCCCACAGCCCCGGGAACCACCATCTCCCCAGGTCTATCCATTTAATGAATGCATGGGAGCCTGTGGCTACCCCAATGCAAAAGCCAATTTATTTGCAATGGGGCCTCGCTGCCCCAAGGGACCACCACCTCCTAGGGCAACATTGTGTTTGGAGTGGGGGCCATGTGGTGCCACCTTGTCCTGAGGACCATCAGTCCCAGGGCAAATCTTTAAAGAAAGAAAGGGGGTCCTTATGGAACCCCAAGTCTTGGGGACCACCAACCACCAGGCTATTATAATTGGAGGGGGGCCACGTGGCTCCCCTCCTGGAGCCACTGATGGCTCTGGGAACTACCACCCTCCAGGGCTCTCTAGTGGCCCCTGGGACATAGCTGTTTGCAGTTGCAGCCAAATCACAGCAAACACTTTGGATTTTGACTACCAGACCTTTGAAGCAGGTCCTGCTGCCAAAATTCAAAGTTTCATGCATGCGTGCAGGAGACAGAGATGAAATGTTTAACAAGCAAGGAGTTGCTGTCAAAGCAGTTCCATGCTTACTGAAGCATTGGCACCGCCAGGGAACCCTTAAGGCTTCCCTTGGGATACCAGGAAGCTGTAAGGGCATTTTCTTTAAAATAAAATAAAACAATTGTTTGAATATTAAATATATAGGGACTGCAGGGGAGCCCCTGAGGGCTCCCTTGCGGTCCCAGATAACCCATACAAAGCTTTTCTTTTATTAAAAACAAATTAATTAATTTAAAAAAATCAATAAATAAATAAATAGGGACCACAGGGCAGCCCTTCAGGGCTCTCTCACAGTCCCAGATAGCCCATAAAGGGCTAAAAAAAATAAAACCCATAGCTCAGAGTGAAAGTCACAGATCTTTACACTGAGTAATAGGGGTTTGAGTCCAACAGGGCTCTTTTTTTTCTTAAAAAAACAAAATTATTAAAAAAATAAAAGAATTTTGAGTTTATACAACTATCTCATTCTAAGTATATCAGACGTCAAACCCTAAAAAAATTCTAGCTCTCGTCCTCACTTTCATTCTTTCTTTGTGTCTCTATTTCAACCAATTTCTCCCACTCACACATCCACTCAGACACTTACGCACCCACTCACAGACCCACTCAGACACTTCTGCACCCAGCCAGACCCTCTTTCACTCACTCACAGCCCAAGTCAGACCCCCATGCACCCACCCATAGACACTCTCAGACAGTTGCACACCTATTTACCCACCCACTCAGACTGTCACACACCCACTCACAGATCCAGTGACATTCTCAAACATCCACTCACAGACCTGTGCACATACTGACACACCCACTAAAACACTAATATATGTACTCTCACACACAGACAGACAATCTGACAGTCTCACCCCCTGATACACCCTCTCACACCTATTCTCACAACCAGAGACAACTTTCATCACATACAGCCAAAGGGCAATGTTCAACATAGGGTTGGGTGGTTAGGAAGGTTGGCCACAGAGTCTGGCTGCAGGCCAGGTCTTCAGGGCAACCTCCGCTGCACATGGGGGAAGGCTGTGCATGGTGTAAGGTTAGGTGGTTATAGGGAGTTGGTATCAGGGCCTGGCCGGGCCATGCGCAGCGGCGGTTGGATTAACATATAGTAATGAAAATCACTTACAGGTTAAAAAAATAAAAATAGAAAGGGGGTGATTGGGGGTTAACTGAGGGCGATTCTCCTTTACCCTGACTAGAGTGATGGTCCTTGTTTGGACAAGGGGTAACCTGACTGCCAACTAGAGACCCCATTTCTAACAATATATATATATATATCTCTATATCTCTCTATATATATATATATATATATATATATATATATAAATATATATATATATATATATATAGATATATGTATATATATATAACAAATGTTTTGTTTTGTAGCAATGCTTTGTGCACAATTGAGATTCCATTCTGGTGCTTAGCCAAGTTCCCCCTATGAAAGTATAAGGTGTTAGAAACCTGATGCAACATAACTACATACAAAAGAGACTCCTTATTTAATGTACATGACCTAAATACAGTGGCATTTTTTAGGGGCTGCAATCTCTTTGAGGAGATGTAGACTGCCTGAGGATGGATCTAGTTGAAATTTCAGTTGTGGAAATTGATGTGATGGGTATCTCACCATGTTAGAAATAGGGTCTTTGGTTGATAGTCAGGTTACCCCCTGTTCAAGCAAGGACCCTCACTCTAGTCAAGGTAAAAGAGAATCATCCTCTTGGTAGCTCAGCAGAGCGCTAGGTGTAAAGTATTTGTACCAACACACACAGTAACTTAATGTAATCACTACAAAATGACACAGCACAGGTTTAGAAAAATCTGAAATATTTATCTAAACAAAACAAGACCAAAATGACAAAAATCTACAATACACAAGTGAAGTTATCAATTAAAAGCAAAAAGAATCTTTATGTAGTTTAAAACACACACTAACACTTTAGCATGAAAATGTACCTTGGGTGCGTCAAAAATAACCCTGCAAGGGTAAGTGTGCATCAAAATGGCTTGCGATGCGTGGATTTCACTCACGAGCGAGACCTTGTGTTGTTTCTCCTTTCGTTGAGTCGGGCACGTCGTTTCTCCTCTTTGCAGGAGAGCAATGCGTTGATCCAATCAGTACTCTCAGGTCTGGGCAGGCCTTGTGTTGTCTTTACACGCCCAGCGGTACTTGCGTCAGAAATCCAACTGCATGATGATTCAAAAACCACGCAGCATGGGTTTCGATCTCTGAGTCTCCATCAGCAATGTTGCACGTCATTTCTACAGCTCCATGCATCAATTGTTCGGTCGCGTTTCCGGCGAGCATCGATTTTCAGCCGCAGAGCAGGCAGCGCGTCGTTTCTTTAGCCGCGGATCAGAGTTGTGTCGATCTTTTCCACGCACGGCACTCTGTGGGTGTATTTCCTCCGCTTCGGCTGCCAGTTTCTCCTTTCAGGGTCCCAGGAACTGGATGGGCACCACAGAGCAGAGTAGGAGTCTCTCCAGAGACCCAAGGTGCTGGCAGAGAGAAGTCTTTGCTGTCCCTGAGACTTCAAACAACAGGAGGCAAGCTCTAAATCAAGCCCTTGGAGATCTTCACAAAATGGAAGGCACACAAAGTCCAGTCTTTGCCCTTTTACTCTGGCAGAAGCAGCAACTGCAGGATAGCTCCACAAAGCACAGTCACAGGCAGGGCAGCTCTTCTTCCACAGCTCTTCAGCTCTTCTCCAGGCTGAGGTTCCTCTTGGTTTCCAGAAGTGTTCTAAAGTCTATGATTTTGGGTGCCCTTCTTATACCCGATATCTCCTTTGAAGTAGGCCTACTTCAAAGCAAAGTCTTTCTTGAATGTGAAATCCTGCCTTGCGCAGGCCAGGCCCCAAACACTCACCAGGGGGTTGGAGACTGCATTGTGTGAGGGCAAGCACAGCCCTTTCAGGTGTGAGTGGCCACTCCTCCCCTTCCTCTTAGCACAGATTTCTCATTAGGAAATGCAGACTACACCCCAGCTCCCTTTGTGTCACTGTCTAGTGTGAAGTGCAACCAGCCAAACTGTCAAACTGACCCAGACAGGGAATCCACAAACAGGCAGAGTCACAGAAATGGTACGAGCAAGAAAATGCTCACTTTCTAAAAGTGGCATTTTCAAACAAACAATCTTAAAATCAACTTTTCTAAAAGATGTTTTTTTGAATTGTGAGCTCAGAGACCCCAAACTCCACATGTCCATCCGCTCCCAAAGGGAATCTACACTTTAATCAGATTTAAAGGTAGCCCCCATGTTAACCTATGAGAGAGACAGGCCTTGCAACAGTGAAAAACAAATTTAGCAATATTTCACTGTCAGGGCATAAAAAACACATCACAATATATCCTACATTAACCATACACTGCACCCTTCCCTTGGGTCCACCTAGGGCCTACCTTAGGGGTGTCTGACATGTAAGAAAAGGGAAGGTTTAGGCCTAGCAAGTGGGTGCACTTGCTAAGTCGAATTTACAGTTAAAACTGCACACACAGACACTGCAATGGCAGGTCTGAGACATGATTACAGAGCTACTTATGTGGGTGGCACAACCAGTGCTGCAGGCCTACTAGTAGCATTTACAGGCCCTGGCACCTCTAGTGCACTTTACTAGGAACTTACTGGTGAATCAAATATGCCAATCATGGATAAGCCAATTACATACACATTTTGTAAATGAGTACTTGCATTTTAGCACTGGTTAGCAGTGGTAAAGTGCCCAGAGTAACAAAGCAGCAAAATCAGAGTACAGCACACATTAACAACCTGGGAAACAGAGGCAGAAAGTTAAGGGAGACCACGCCAAGGATGAAAAGTCTAACACACCTGACCTTACTTTTTTTAATGTTTTATTTTCAATTTTGTCTCAGAACAGAAAAAACAGTGACAGTCATTGTCAGCAACATGACAATATGTAATGTGTAGTTATCCCAGGGTGTTAAATGTATAATTCATGCTACCATTATCTCCATTCATACTCGCAACTCCACACATTGATTGAAACCTCATGGGTCTCAACCACCCTCCTATATCAGTTGCGACCCCAGTGGGGCATTATTGTGTCTCGTCCTCCTGCTACGGAGACCGAGCAACAGTGCACCTCAGCCCATGTATAGACAAGTCTCAATCAATGACCCCACTTGTTCATGGGGGTGGAGCGTCCCTGTCTAATGCCTCAACAGCAGGAGCTTCCCCCGCCTCCTTTGTCACTCCATTCAACATACTCTCCCACTCCCAACAATCAATCTCTAGGCGCTAATCAGTGCAAACCTCTTTCATACACCTCAACTCCACCTAAGCCCACTCCTTCAGGACCATGCCAGTATCATGGCCCAATAGTAGACATCCACTGGATAGTAAACCTATGGTTAACCGGCAAAAGCCCCAACTGTGCAAACCTATATTTCACCCTACCATCTTTGGAGCATAAAATAAGGGCCAGCAGACAGTTCTTAGATGTCTTCTCAAGGCGAATATTGGTAGTCCATCTTATGTGGTTGATCACCTCTTGTCAATACTGGATTAAACCACCACAACTCCAGTTCTCCTCATCCGACTTTGTTGGTTTTGGTGTCAAATTAAACATAAAAATGTTTCATATTTTTATAAATTGGTTTTGTATTTTTAACTTGTTTCCTGTGCTTTATTTTATTACTATTTTGTAATACTTGAATACTTTACACACTTTGGCCCTCATTACAACCCTGGTGGTCGGTGTTAAAGCGGCGGTAATACCCCCAACAGGCCGGCAGTAAGAAAAATGGAATCACGGCCATGGCGGAAACCGCCAACATAGACAGCCACTTTAACACTCCGACTGCCACGGCGATAAACCAAATCAAATCAAATCATTAACATTTATAAAGCGCGCTACTCACCCGTGCGGGTCTCAAGGCGCTAGGGGAAAGAGGGCGTTACTGCTGCTCGAAAAGCCAGGTCTTTAGGAGTCTCTGGAAAGCGGAGTGGTCCTGTGTGGTCCTGAGGCTGGTGGGGAGGGAGTTCCAGGTCCTGGCCGCCAGGAAGGAGAAAGATCTCCCACCTGCCGTGGAGCGGCGGATGCGAGGGACGGAAGCGAGTGCGAGGCCAGAGGAACGGAGGAGGCGGGTGGGGACGTAGAAGCTGAGGCGTCGGTTGAGGTATTCCGGTCCCTTGTCGTGGAGGGCTTTGTGTGCGTGGGTGAGAAGTCGAAAGGTGATCCTTTTGCTGACTGGGAGCCAATGCAGGTGTCTCAGGTGTGCGGAGATGTGGCTGTTGCGGGGTATGTCGAGGATGAGGCGGGCCGAGGCGTTTTGAATGCGTTGCAGGCGATTTTGGAGTTTGGCTGTGGTTCCAGCGTAGAGGGTGTTGTCGTAGTCCAGGCGGCTCGTGACGAGGACGTGGGTCACGGTTTTTCTAGTGTCGGCGGGGATCCAGCGGAAGATCTTGCGGAGCATGCGGAGGGTGAGGAAGCAGGCGGAGGACACGGCGTTGACTTGCTTGGTCATGGTGAGAAGAGGGTCCAAGATGAAGCCGAGGTTGCGGGCGTGGTCTGCGGGGGCCGGTGCGGTGCCGAGGGCCGTGGGCCACCAGGAGTCATCCCAGGCGGACGGGGTGTTGCCGAGGATGAGGACTTCCGTTTTTTCAGAGTTCAGCTTTAGGCGGCTGAGCCTCATCCAATCTGCGACGTCCTTCATACCCTCTTGTAGGTTGGCCTTGGCGCTGGCGGGGTCCTTAGTGAGGGAGAGTATAAGTTGGGTGTCGTCGGCGTAGGAGGTGATGATGATGTCGTGCTTGCGTATGATGTTGGCGATACAAACAAACAGCTTGGCGGTCACCGCCAACAGACAGGCGGAACACAATGTACCACCCACACTATTATGAAAGGCCAATCCGCCACCTTTTCCGGGGCGGAACCAACGCAAACAAAAACACAGCGGAAACAGGACTTGGAAGGAAAAACACTCACCTCTCCACACCCCACGAGGAACCAGGACACCATGGAGCCAGAACTCCAAATACTCCCTGCGATGGTATTCCTGCTCCTCTATCAGGAGCAACAAAGACGGCGGCGACGACCACGGTGAGTACTGCACCTACAGCACAGGGGAGGGGGGAGGGAAAAGAGAGTGACACACACATGCAACAGGCAACACCCCCACCCTCACCCAGTACAACATACACACAAATACATGCTGCAACATTACACTTACACCCCCAAATCCCCTTCAAGAACGCAAGGACAAAAGGAAATGAGTTGAACGATTGTAATCATGAAAAAAACAGTAGTCAAAACTTGAAATACAGTATATACAATTATGCACACCAACTACACAAGTCCGGATAATGCACAAATTATTGTCCGTGGACCACTAGGCCCAAAATGCATGGGCGAGGCCCACATTCGATACCAGACTTCAAACGGAGAGAACACTGCAGGGGCATCAGATCGAAAAGAAACAGGCACCTCAGGGGGATGGGAAGTGGGGGCACGTCAGCTGGATGAGTGCACGTCACTGCTCCACGAGGGGGCTCCATGCCCATTGATGTATCCTGGGAAGTGCAAAGCCACAGTCTCTCAAGTCTCTCCAGTGGGTGGTTTGCCCACTGCTGTATCCTGGGGAGTGCAAAGCCACAGTCTCTCAAGTCTTGTCAGTGGGTGGTTTGCCCACTGCTGTATCCTGGGGAGTGCAAAGCTACAGTCTCTCAAGTCTCTCCAGTGGGTGTTTGCCCACTGTTGTATCCTGGGGAGTGCAAAGCCACAGTCTCTCAAGTCTTGTCAGTGGGTGGTTTGCCCACTGCTGTCTCCTGGGGAGTGCAAAGCCACAGTCTCTCAAGTCTCTCCAGTGGGTGGTTTTCCCACTGCTGTATCCTGGGGAGTGCAAAGCCACAGTCTCTCAAGTCTTTTCAGTGGGTGGTTTGCCCACTGCTGTATCCTGGAGAGTGCAAAGCCACAGTCTCTCAAGTCTTTTTAGTGGGTGGTTTGCCCACTGCTTTATCCTGGGTAGTGCAAAGCCACAGTCTCTCAAGTCTGTTCAGTGGGTGGTTTGCCTACTGCTGTATCCTGGGGAGTGCAAAGCCACAGTCTCTCAGGTGGATGCCTTTCTCTACTGATTCTGGAGGGGGCTTTGTGCCCAAAGTGCTTCATCCTGCCAAGGACAGAGGTAGTGGATGTGATACTCCACTGGTTCTGGAAGGGGCTTTGTGCCCAGAGTGCTTCATCCTGCCAAGGACTGAGGTAGTGGATGATTTTCTCAACTTAAGGTGGTGCATCGTGGAAGCTGCCCAGGCTCCTGGAACTGACCACCAGGCTCGGTCAACTGACCACTGGGGATGGCAGCCATATCTGCAGTGGTGCCACTGGCTCAGGATGTCGTGGGGCCACTGGCGGTGCTTGCGGCGGTGTCAGTAGCGGCGGTGCTGGCGGCGGGCTCTGTGGCATCGGTGCTGGCGGTAGACACTGTGGCAGCGGTGCTGGCGGCGGCCTCTGTGGCATCGGTGTTGGCGGCGGACTCTGTGGCAGTGGTGCTTGCGGCAGACTCTGTGGCATCAGTGCTGCGGCGGACTCTGTGGCATCGGTGCTGGCGGTGGACTCTGTGGCTGCCGTGCTGGTGGCGGACTCTGTGGCAGTGGTGCTGGTGGCAGGCTCAGTGACTGCGGTGCTGGTGGCGGGCTCAGTGACTGCGGTGCTGGTGGCGGGCTCAGTGACTGCGGTGCTGGTGGCAGTGCATGTGGCGGTGCAGGTGGCGGTCTTCTCCGCCGTACCGGTTGGCGTCGACGTGGACAGAAGGTGTGACACTGGTCCCATAGTCGGTGCCACCATACCCTCTCCTGACCTGCCCTTGATTTTCTGGACCTTCCCCACCTTAGATGGTGGCGCAGCTGTCTTGCCACCATCCCCTTTTGTTTTCCCCGAGCCCTTGGTGGCAGGTGTTTTCGCCTTCTTCCTCCGGGATGTGGGCAACTTTTTTACTTTCACAGGTGGCGGAATGTCCTTGCCCTCGCTACGTGGCACACTGGCTGCCCTGGTGCTTAGCGCACTCCAAAAGCCCGCTGTTGCTGGGACCACTGTGCCTGGTGATGTGGTGGCTGAGGTGCTGGGTTGGGACCTGGAAAGCCTGGCCCTAGGGGACGGACGGGGGAGGAGGTGTAAGGAAGAGGTCAATGATAAACAGGAAAAGTTTTTAGACACACTGGGACTGGTAGATGAAGGGGGTTTGGGAGTGGAGGAAGAGGTAGTGGTTGTAGGAGGTGTACGAATGCTGTATTTGGGTGAAGGCGCATGGGCTGGAGGCTGTTGTGAGGTGGATGGCTGTTGGGTGGGTGTGTGCCTGCGTTTGTTTACTTTGGGAGGTGGGCTCACAGACACACTTGAAGACGACACAGGGGATATGTAAATGGTAGTGGGGTGGTGAGTGCACGTGAGCGGTGTGTGCTGATGGGCGTGCTGGTGATGGAGGTAGTGGATGATGATGTAGTGCATGCAGGTGTGAGTGGAGATGAGACTGGGAGGGAGGAGGAGGACGTGGAGGAGGGGGACACAGTGGAGGCAGTGGATGTTGTTATGTCTGCATGGGAATGATACTTGTGTGAGTGCCTGTGGGATGTGTGGTGCTTATGTTTGCCTGAGCCACCCTTGTGTGATGAGGTGTGTGCAAGCTGGTCTGATGGTGTGCTTGGGATAGGCTGAGGTACAGGGGATTGGGTCTGGGTGGAGGAAGTTGGAGGGGGGAGGCTGGACACAGGGACAATGGCTGCCATCAGTGCTGAGGCCAGAGCCTGAAATGCTCTCTGTTGGGCTGCCTGGCCAGAATGAATGCCCTCCAGGTATGCATTTGTTTGTTGCAAATGCCTCTCGACACCCTGGATGGCATTCAGAATGGTAGATTGCCCAATAGTGAGGGATCTCAGGAGGTCAATAGCCTCCTCACTGAGGGCAGCAGGGCTGACTGGGGCAGGGCCTGAGGTGCCTGGGGCAAAGGAGATGCCCACCCTCCTGGGTGAGCGGCCATGGGATGCACGCTGAGGGGCTGCTGGGAGGGCGGTGCTGGTAGAGGGGTGGTGGCTGTACCTGTTGATGCGGGGGGCACAGAGGGGTCCACCACCGCAAGGGAGCTCCCATCACAGGAGGAGTTGCTGTCGCTGAAGTCACCTCCTGTCCCCACCATAGATCTCCCCTCACCCTCCGTCCCACTGGTGGCTTCAGACTCCGTTGTCTCGCCCTCCAGGGCCAAGTGGGATGCAGCTCCCTCCTGCTCCGGTACCACTGCTCCTCCGCCTGATGATGCTATTGCACACAAGAACAGGGATATCACAAAAAGGGTGGGGGAAAGACAGAAGAAAGACATGTTCAGTGCAAGCAATACCACTACCGTTGGAGGACACTTCAAACACAGCAGCCCTCTGCACTACGCCATGCACTTAGAGTTCTTAGAGTAATCACATGCCCATGGGGTACAAGGCCTATGCCCGATTGCTGCACACATGGAAGTCACAGGAGCCTGACTAGGTGTAGATGGCTCTTACCACTGGTGGGGTTGGGGTGCCACATAGCCTGCCTCACAAAGGGTCCTTGCCTACAAAGCTCACCCTGGCCTAGGGTAACCCACTGTCCACCTCCCCCACCCAGACACCTCGTAATGCGCGCAGAGTCAGATGGATGTGACGGTACTCACCCCCTTGTGGCTACTGTGATGCCCTCAAGCGCCCATCCAACTCCGGATACGCCACCGCCAGGATCTGGAACATCAGGGGAGTCATGGTGCGACAGGCACCCCTCCCACGTTGGGAGGCCATCCCCAGCTGGGCCTCCGCCGTCTACTTGCTCTAGCGGCGAAGGTCCTCCCATCTTTTACGGCAGTGGGTGCTCCGTCTGTGGTGGACCCCCAGAGTCCGGACGTCCTTGGCAATGGCACGCCAAATATCCTTCTTCTGGTGGGTGTTGACCTAGAGATATAGTACAGGGGAAAAGGAAAATCTTTAACTGTCAGACTCATTGGCCCACGTTCCCACCCTTGCCCTTATGCACATACACTCACCGTCCGCACATGCAGGCCTCAGTCCCCTCCCCCAATTTATCTTCCATCCACACCGCTCCAAACAGGCATTGCCCATGCAGCATGCTCACAGTGTACTCACCTGTTTGTCTGGAGGACCATACAGTTGTGTGTACTGGGGGAGGACCCCATCCACTAACTTCTGCAACTCCTCCGAAGTGAAGGCAGGGGCCCTTTCACAAGACACATGAGCCACTGTTGCTTCCAAACTGAGGTCACAGCAGCACTTGCAGTGCAGGTCCTCTCCTGTCGAAGGTCAGGTATCAAGTGAGTGAACAGACAGCAAATGGCGGTCACGTCCACAGCGGTGCTTACCATCATTGGGTCCAATGTTAACCAATGCAGGATTGCACTGCAGTCTTCGACTGCCTACCGCAATGGTGTAGAATTCCAGCGCAGTTACCTCATATCCCCTTGTCCCACCTTACAGGTCAGGCAGCCGCCATTTCAGGGGACCACATGGCATTAATAATAACTGTGCCACACCTATCTAGGCCTTGCATACACACAGTAACAGGCACATTGAGGATTTACAAATGTTTGCTACTGACATTTAGTTATACCTCAGTGTTGGCTGACTCTCTGCTCGCTGTTCTCCTCCATAGGGCACATCCGCTGGGGCAAGTGGTGAGATGGCGGCATCCTCCGGTGTACAGACCACTGGTGGACCTGTCGACAATGGAAGAGAGGCACATAATAGTCACCTACAGACTTGATAGTGCAACAATCCAGGAACTGTGTACCCAGTTGGAGCCAGACCTGATGTCAGCAATCCGCCATCCCACAGGAATCCCCCCTCTAGTGCAGGTCCTGTCAGTACTCCATTTCCTGGCAAGTGTGTCTTTTCAAACAACAGTGGCCATTGCATCAGGGATGTCCCAGCCTATGTTCTCAATTGTATTGTCCAGAGTGTTGTCTGCCCTGCTGAAACACATGCACAGCTACATCGTTTTCCCTCAGGTGGAAGATTTGCCTACAGTGAAAGGTGACTTCTATGCCCTGGGACATATCCCCAATATCATAGGTGCCATTGATGGGGCACATGTGGCCTTGGTACCCCCCTGCAGGAGTGAACAGGTGTACAGAAACCGGAAGAGATACCATTCAATGAATGTGCAGATGGTGTGTTTGGCCGACCAGTACATCTCCCATGTGAATGGCAAGTTTCCTGGCTCAGTGCATGATGCTTACATTCTGAGGAATAGCAGCATCCCTTATGTGATGGGGCAACTCTAGAGGCACTGTGTGTGGCTAATAGGTGAGGACAAGGACCCTATACCCTGTGAATAGTTGTCTGGGTCTGGGGTTGTCCCTAAGGGTTAGTGTGTGTCTAACAGTTGTCCCTCCATATTTTCAGGTGACTCTGGTTACCCCAAACTGTCATGGCTACTGACCCCATTGAGAAATCCCAGGACAAGGGCAGAGGAACGCTACAATGAGGCACATGGGCAAACTAGGAGAGTGATCGAAAGGACTTTCGGCCTCCTGAAGGCCAGGTTCCAGTGCCTTCATATGACAGGTAGTTTTCTCTACTACTCACCAAAGAAGGTGTGCCAGATCATCGTGGCCTGCTGTATGCTGCACAACCTGGCATTGCGATGACAAGTGCCTTTTCTGCAGGAGGATGGTCCAGAAGGAGGTCTTGTAGCAGCTGTGGAGCCTGTGGACAGTGAAGAAGAGGAGGCACAAGAAGAGGATATCGACAACAGAAACAAAGTTATCCAGCAATACTTCCAGTGAGACACAGGTAAGAAGATGTCACTGCCTCACACCTCTCATACAATTGTAAGACCTATCATATGTCAGTCACTTTCATCCAGTGTATGGACCTTGACTTGTCACTTTGCCTTTCCATTTCACAGATGTGGGTCCCACTGTGTGACCTCTGCTATATTACCTCATGGACTAGAGCTGTGTTACATCGGTATGTTGACAATACATTCGACATTGCTATATTCCATAGTTACTGCAAATACCCATTTGTGAAAGCACAGACTGACTCCAGCTTGTTTTGTGATTCAAGGGTGTTTATTTCAGTGCAAAATAGTGGAGGGGGTTGTATAATGGGCAGGGGTGATGGTGGAGGAATGTCCATGGCAGAGTCCAGTCTATTTGTTTCACAGGTGCATTGTCCAAAGGGGCATAGGAAGTGGAGCTAGGGCAGTTGATGGATGGACAGGGTGACGAAGTGGGACAGAGGGATGACATTCAGTGGGGGTCTCATTTCCTGGTGGGGGTCTCGGCATTGTTCTTGGTCTTTGTCCTGGATCTCAGGGACCGTTTGCGGGGTGGTTCTCCTTCTGCAGGGGGTGGGGTGCTGGTGTCGTGGTCCTGTGGCGGTGCCTCCTGTCCACTAGCGCCGGCGGAGGTGGTGAGCTGTTCATCATCCAGGCTAGTGTCAGGGGCCCCTTGTTGTGCCACAGTGTCCCTCCTGGTGTTTACAAGGTCCTTCAGCACCACCACAATGATGACCAGGGTGGTGTTGATGGACCTAAATTCCTCCCTGATACACAGATACTGTTTCTCCTAAAACTTGGCCAGTACAGTTGCCATCGTCTCCTGGGAATGATGGTATGCTCCCATGATGTTGAAGAGGGCCTTGTGGAGAGTGGGTTCCCTGGGCCTGCCCTCTCCCTGTCGCACAGCAGTCCTCCCAGTTCCTCTGTTTTCCTGTGCCTCTGTCCCCTGAACCGTGTGCCCACTGCCACTTGCTTGGGTGGGTGGGTTTGCCTGGGTTCCCTGTAGTAGTGGACACATTGCTGCTTGACGTGTCCTGGGGACAGAGGTATGGGCCTGCTGGGTGGTTGCTGTGGTGGTGTTTCCTGAGGGGGGAGGCTCTGCAGTGGCTTGTGCCAGTGTCAGGGGAACCGACTGTCCCGAGGTCCCAGATGGGCCGGGCTGGCCATCTTGATCCAGTTGGACAGAGCTGCTGTCATCACTGTGGGCCTCTTCTGTGGGGGGAGTGGACATGTCTGGAACCTCCTGTCCGGTGACGTTGGGTAGGGGTCCTGCAGGGGTGTAAAGGCATGATTTTTGCATCTATGTGTGCCATTGTGTTCAATGTGTGGTTGTGATAGTGGGACATTTGTGAGGTGTTGGAGTGATGGGGGTGAGGGTGAGGGTGGGGTATGTGATAGCATGCAGGTAGGGTGGGGAATTTAATAGTTAAGAGTTGACTTACTAGAGTCCATTCCTCCTGCTACTCCTGCGAGGCCCTCAGGATGTAGTATAGCCAAGACCTGCTCCTCCCATGTTGTTGGTTGTGGGGGAGGAGGTGGGGGTCCGCCGCCAGTCCTCTGAACTGCAACCTGGTGTCATGAGACCACGGAACGCACCTTCCCCCGTAGGTCGTTCCACCTCTTCCTGATGTCATCCCGTGTTCTTGGATGCTGTCCCACTGCGTTGACCCTGTATACGATTCTGCGCCATAGCTCCATCTTCCTAGCTAATGGAGGTGTGCTGCATCTGTGATCTGAATAGCTGTGGCTCTACTGGGATGATTTCCTCCACCATGACCCTGAGCTCCTCCTCAGAGAACCTGGGGTGTCTTTGCGGTGCCATGGTGTGGTGTGGGTGATGTGTGAGGTGGTGTGTGTTGTGATGTGTGAGGGGATGTGTTTGTGTGTGTTGTCTGAGGTGCGTGGATGTTGTGTGAGTGATGGTGTTGTGTGCCTGTGGATGCTAGTATTGTTGATGGTGGTGTCTCTCTCTGGGCTTTTCTAAATTTTTGTCGTAGGGGTTTGTGGGGGATGTGGGTCTGTGTTTTATATTGTATTGAGTGTGTGGGAGTGGTGTGTGTATGTGTATCAGGTGTGTGTATTTCAAATTGTCCAAAGTGGTTGTGTTTTGTAAATGTGTGTGTATGTTGAGCACGGCGGTGTGTACTGCCAATGGAATACCGCAGTTGAAAGACCGCCACGTGGATTCGTGGGTCGTGATAGTGTGGGCGTATTCCTGTTGGAGTGATCGGTTTTGTTTTCACCAGTTTATCACTGACCTTTGGTGTGGCGGACTTGTGTGGTTGTCTGGATTTTGGCGGATTCCGGCCTGTGGGTCGAAATAGCTGAAGCGGAATTCCGCCGCCGCTGCAGTGTGTTGACGGTCTTCTGCACGGTGGTAAGTGGGATTTACCGCCAATGTTGTAATGAGGGCCTTTATCTCCTAGGTTAAGCCTAGTTGCCCATTGACAAGCTAACAAGGGTTGATCTGGGGTTAATTCATTGAGACATACCTGAAACTAGATGGGGTTAGTGGCATATTGCTAGGTGTAGGTACTAATCTGCCCTTACCAATAATCTACTTTCCAATATTTTGGTGTGCAGTGGTGGGATCCAGTACTTCTGTTCAGTATCACACTACAGTTTTAAGTGAAACAAATTAAAAATCCTTTAAATTGTCCTGGTACAAAAGTTGTTTTTGATTTTAGATTTGGATTAATTTCAATTATTGCTTTTTTTGTGAAATTTCGAAATTCTAAATGTTGATTCCAATTTTTGCAAAAAGTTTTTTGTTGACATAAAACTAGGGAACCATGGCGCTTGATCTACCTAGCCTACCGCCATGACAGTAGTCCAGCTTTGGGGGTTGTATACTGAGAGGGAGGTTTCCTCCAACCACTAACCTCAGGAAGAATGTGTTAAATAAATCCCCAACAGCATGGGCTGAGGCTCAAGAAGTAGGCACAGCAGAAGCTCCAGGGTAGGAAGAGGTAGGCGAAAATGCCATCCCCAACCACTCAGGGGAGGGAAGGCATTTAAACCTTGGTGAGGATGAGGAAGATCATTCCTCACTGCATACAGTTACCAAGCTAGTTGGGGAAAGGGAGCCCTTCAGAAGGAGAGAACCTGCACATTAGAGAGAGAGCTGGAAGCCCAATTGGAATATATACCTTTGGAGACAGAGAAGCTGGCCCTAGAAAGAAATAGCAAGAGAAAGGAGATGGTGGCAGTGACAGAGAAGCTAAGATGTCCATGGGTGGAGGATTCTGTCCCAGACTGCCAAAGGGGGTGGTTCCTGCCTATATAGAGGGGATGATATAGATAAAAGGCTGGGGCCCTTTGTGAGGGCTCTCCAGATGAGGAGAGTTAAGTCTCAGTACTTGGTTTCACTCCTATGGGAGTTGGTCCCCAACTCTGGGAGGCATAGGCTTCTGACCATGAGTGGGAGGAGGCAGATTCATTCACTAGTATGAAAAGGTGCTTAACTAAAACGTTTGGTCTGACCCCAGAACAATATAGGCTAAAGTTTAGGGACACCCAGAAGACAGCTACCCAGTCCTGGGTTGACTTTGTGGACATCTCACTTAAGGCACTAGAGGGCTGGATATAGGGCAACAAGGTAAGTACCTTTGAGGGGCTTTACAATTTGATTTTGCGGGAGCACCTTCTAACTAAATGTGCCCAAGAGAAGCTATGCCAATATCTAATTGACTCTAAGTTTACCAAACCCAGAGAATTGGGAGAGGCAGCAGATTCTCCAGAACCAGAGTTAACCAGAAACACCTACGGGGTGACTAAAGAAAGGGAGGACATGGTTCTTCTCAGGAGAAGAACCAAGGGAAAGATGAAAAAATCCAAGGAGCCCTCACAAGAGTCCCCAAAACCGTCTCAAGGTGGGGTAGCCCCGAGCCATGCCACTTCTAAAGGGAATGGGTACCAGGGGAACCATTATGATCCTGTTTAGGCAGGAAAGTTTCAGGAGCTTGCGAAGGCCAGCAAGTGTTTTCAGTGTAATCAGCCTGGACCCAAAAGATGGAATATTATCTGCTCCAAGAATCCCCCCACTGGTGGGCAGTCCCATGGAATTGCTAATGTAGGTGTAGTGGTGGATGTTGGCCCAGGGCTGGGATCTGGGTACACATAGGTCACCTTAGTGTCTGTGGGTGGGGTGGACATTGCAACTATGGCCTACTTACCACCCAGTGTGGAGAGGTATAGGCAGAGGCCTAAAGTCAATGGGACTGAAATGGAAGCTCCGAGAGATACAGGAGCCAGTGTGACAATGGTCACAGAAATGCTGGTTTCTCCAGAACAGGTCTTACCTGGTATCTTCCACCAAGTAACTTATGCAGATAGCAGAACCAAGCTCCATCCCATGCAATGGTGAACCTGGAATGGGGAGGTGTGAATGGCCCTCAGAAAATAGCAGTAGCTCCTGTCCTTCCAGTAGAATGTCTGCTGGATTGCCAGCCCCACCAAGTACAGAGGTTCAAGAGGAATCCAAACCTGAGGGGAAGGATCTGACCTCTGAGGGAGGGTGCCTTCCCCTGCAAGCTCTGCCAAACTTGGCAGAACTGCATGGGGCACGTGGGCTCACCAGAGAGGAATTGTGCTGGGGCAAAGAGAGCGTCCCACTCTTGAGGGCCTGAGGCAGACTGCCTCCAGGCAAGAACAAGTGGATGTCAGTGGGTCCCACAAGGTTTATTGGAAGGATGGAGTTCAACCAGGAGAGTGGTTGTCCCCCAGAAGCATAGAGTATTCCTTCTATTATTTAGCCATGGTATTCTCTTAGCTGGATATTTGGGGCAGACCAAGACCTGGAACAGGCTCGTCAACCATTTCTATTTGCCTCACATGTCAGAAAAAGTCAAGGAGTTTTGCAGCTCCTGTGTCACCTGCCAGGCCAGTGGCAAGGCAGAGGGCAAGCCAAAGGCTCCCTTGATACCACTAGCAGTGGGTGCAACTCCCTTTGAGAGGGTGGGGATTTACATTGTTGGTCCCCTAGACCCACCAACTGCCTGAGGCAACAGGTAGATTTTGGTGGTTGTGGACCATGCCACCAGGTACCCTGAGGCAATACCCCTCAATACAGTCCCACAGTGGCCAGGGCCCTACTTGGTGTGCCCACCAGAGTGGGAATCCGAAGCAGGTGATCTCAGATAGGGGCACAAACTTTATGTCAGCCTATCTGAAAGCAATGTGGGATGAGTGTGGTATTACCTATAAGCTCACCATCCCCTATCATCTCCAGACCAATGACCTGGTGGAAAGATTTAACAAGACCCTGAAGACCACGATCATGGGTTTGTCTGACAAACTCAGGAGAAGGTGGGATGTTCTCCTCCCATGTCTGCTGTTTTCAACAGGGAGGTGCCACAAAAAGGGATTGGGTTTAGCCCCTTTGAGTTACTATTTGGGTACCCTGTAAGAGGCCCGATTTGTTTGGTGAGAGAGCCTTGGTAGAAGCCTCTCAAGGAGTCCAAGCAGAATGTGCTGGATGATGTGCTGGGCCTGCGGTCACGCATGGCTGAGTATATGAAGAGGGCAAGCAGCAACCTGGAGGCCAGCCAAGAGCTCATAACGCTCTGTCATGACCAGAAAGCTACCATGCCTGAGTATCACCCAGGTCAGCTGGTGTGGGGTTTGGAGCCTTTGATTCCCAGGGCACATCAGGCCAAATGAACTGGGCCCTATCCAGTTCTGGAGAAGAAGGGGGAGGTCGCCTACCTGCATGTAAACAGACTGAAACCCTACCAGGACAGGACAGACATGACCATGCTTGTGCTCACTAATGAGGGAAAGGAGAAGGAAAGTTAACCTCTGCCAGACCTCTCTGCAAATGCAGAGGATGGGTCAGTGGAGGGAGTGGTACTCTCTCCCAAGCGGACAGCCCAGCAGCAGAAAGACTGCAGACAAATTTTGGAGCAGTGTGTTGGTGTGTTCTTACTGACCCTTGAACTCACCAATTGGTGTGTCCATGATATTGGCACTACCTATCAAGTTGTACAAGCTGCTTTACCAGGTCAAGGCCAACATCAAAGCTGAGGTGGCTAACATGTTGTATCTCAAGGTTATTGAGCCCTCTGATAGTCCTTGGGCCAGTCCAGTGGTAATGGTATCCAAAACCAATGCCCAAGGTGGGAAAAATGAATTAAGATTCTGTGTAGACTACAGAGGTCTACATGCAGTCACCAGGACTGATGATTACCCTATACCTAGAGCTCATGAGCTCATTGATAGGTTGGGGGCTGTCAATTTCCTGAAGAAGACTTTGACACTCTGAAAGTTTATAGTGCAAAAAGATGCTTCAGAGGAAGGGATTGGGGCAGTGTTAGCACAAGTTAATGAAGAGGGCCGGGATCAGTTAGTTGCCTTCATCAGCAGGCGACTACTCCCCAGAGAGAAGAGATGGAGTGCCATTGAGAGGGAGGCCTTTGCTGTGGTCTAGTCCCTGAAGAAGTTGAGGCCATACCTGTTTGGCACTCACTTCTATGTTCAAACTGACCACAGACTTCTCAGATGGCTACTGCAATTTCCCTACAGCGGATGGACTTCACAGTAGAACATAGACATGAGAGTGCCCATGCCAAAGCGCATAGCCTTTCCAGATTTTTCCACTTAGCTGATAAGGACTACCAGGGTATAGGTTAGTACAGATCACCTTTCATCTGGGGGGGCAGTGTAGGAAAGTCCTCCTTTTTACCCTGATCACCACCAAAATGTTGGACAGATATTGGTGGTTACTAACTCTTGGCTGTGCCCTGGGTACTGCTTACCAGTCTCAGGGCCAGTGCTCTATGTAAAGTGGATATGCAAATGAGGCTAATTATAATTGGCAGTGTCAACCTACCTATAAGTCCCTAGTATATGGTACAGCATGTAGGTTTATGGACCCCAGCATGGGTAGTACACCCATAGGTGCACTGCTCAGGTGCCCAGTGTCATTTTAAAGGCAGGCCTGCCTTGCTGGGTGCTTTTAATCTAAAGTTATATGCACATTCGACTTTGGAATTAGAAGTACTTACAAAGTCTTTAACTACCTTATGGTTACATATAAGTCACCCCTAAGGGGTGCCCTAAGTGCCCCTAGGTTTGGGTGCCATGTAACTATAAGCAGGGACCATATAAAATTGTTTCATAAGCCCTGGTGAGGTAAACTAGCCAAATTTGCTCCCTCAGTGTAATGAATGGCATCCTCAGTTTAAAATGGGGAGACTGTAACCGGACGTCTCCGGACGCCGGTTTCCAGGACATTGTGCGGAACGGACGCAAGCCTGTGACGTCAGACGCCTTCGGCGTCTGGACGACAACCGAAAGAAAAGACGGACAAAAAGAGGACGAAGAGAGAGAGGAGACGGAAGTGGTATCTCGACGTGCGCGGCCGGAGGAGAAGGAGACCGGGACGCCGACGACAGAGAAGAAGAAACCCGCCGAAGGAACCGAGACCCCGAGAGAGAGAGGAGAGCCCCGGGGCTCTCCCGCCCCCGTCGGAGAGAAGCCGGGAGGCTGCCAAAGTGCCGGCCACGTCCCAGGAGGGGCGTGGCCACCTCAGGTACGTTCGCACCGCAGCTGGGGGTTTGCTAGAGGGTGGTTGTTAGGGAAAAGGGGAGCCAAGGGAAAGGAAGGGAGGTCCTGCCGGGAAGGGGAGGCCATATAACAAAGACCCCTAAAATAAAACCTAACCTCACAAAAACCAACCACCAGAGGATTTCTACAAGGAGGAGAAGGTCTGAGAACACCCATAGGGGGGAACCACAAACCAACGGGCAGTTAAACCCTCACTTCCCTTCACTTATACCTACCCCCCCCCTCACCGCCCTACTAACCCTATATACTTACCTTATATATATATCCCACTTACCTGTTTTGTTATCCTCCTTTCTATTTCTTTGGAGAGCCGGGCCCCTGACGAAGAGGAGGACCGGAGACCTTCCCAAGGCTGGACCGCGTTACTCACGGACTACCACCAAAACCCTGAAAGAGAAAAACAAGGGGGAACTTTTTTGTTAATTATTTCTGGATTGCAAGTGCGTTATCCGTGTGAACAAAACAAGGGATAAAAAGCCATCCTTAAAACCAAAACACGAATAAAATAACTAAAACCTACCTTCTGCGCCTGTTATCTTATTCCTATATCCCTTTTATGTGCTTCAGGGATAAAGAACCCATTACAGTGATGTCAGAAGTGGGATATTGGAATAACTACAGGTAACCAAAGACGATGGAGGGCACACCCAGCCTATCGGAGATGATGCAGCAGCTAGCCGCAGGGCAGAGGCATCTGCAAGTAGTATGGGAAGAGCAACAGAAGGAGGCTAAAGTGGAAAGGGAGGCCCTACAAAGCGCTCTGAAAAGTCAGGCCACTATCATGGCCAACAATCAGTTGGTCCATGAGACTGCAATCAAAAACCTCACGGACACTATTGCCGCTACCCGGGTACATCCGAACGTACCCAGTTCGGTCCTGCAGCGATATCAGGAAGGCGAAGACCCGGATGCCTTTTTCACGAATTTCGAGCGGGTTGCTACTTCCGCCACCTGGCCCCCGGATAGGTGGGGCCAATACATCGCCCCGTTATTGACAGGAACTCTCCAAGCGGCTTATCAAGCGGTAAACCCCGGCGGAACGACACCCTATCAGGATATTAAGAAGAGTATCCTGGAGCGGGTGGGGTTTGATACAGAACATTATAGGGTCCGGTTTAGGAAAGCCAAGTGGGGACCCTCTGAGAATCCCCGGGCCCTATATTTTCGAATTAAGGACTTAGGACTCAAATGGCTAGGTCCCATTGGGACCAATAGGGAGGATATCATTGAGGTTGTTCTCCTAGAACAATATCTAGATGCTCTACCTACCAATACCCGTAATTGGATCAAGCAACACCCAAATCCAGATACTAACACCACTATTGAATTAGCCTGCTCCCTCGAGTTCAAAATCCCTCCCGTACGGCCAACACTTAACCCCCTCCGACAGAACCTCGGACCCTCCCCATCCCTAGGGCGAAAACCAACCGAGGATCCGGGAAAATTACGAGGTCCAGAAAGACCCTATATGCAACAACCACAGTGTTTTAGCTGTGGAGAGTGGGGACATATCGCCCGGGTTTGCCCACTGAAATCAGAAAAGTCAGAGCCGATGGAAATAGGAGTCACCAGGGGGAGAGTCTTCTATACAGGGGGAAAGGAAACCCGATACAAGAAGAGACTTGTTATCAATGGAAGAACCACAGTAGCGCTCATCGACTCAGGGTGCAGCCAATCTGTAATTCGTGCTGATTTATTGGAAAAAACCCTTTTTGCTTCAGGGCTTACAGTATCCATATGTTGTATTCATGGAGATACAAGAGAATACCCCCTAATCTGGACAACTTTGTCCTGGGATGGAAAAGAAGTCCCCATAAGGATGGGGGTGGTGGAACGATTAGTCGAAGAAGCTATCATAGGAACCGACTTCCCTGACTTTTCGGAACTTCTTGACAGTACAAAAGACTCTGAAAACATGAGCACATGGTGGAAAAGAGCTCCTTTTTCTAGTACACCAATAACACCACCGGTGCTTAAATACCGACCCTCCCGAAAAGAAAAGAGAGAAACCCGAAGAGTCTTTGCCCAAGGAAACATGAGTCCAGATAGGGTAATTACAAAGGTCCTTACTCTTACTGACCTTCCCCCATTCCGTAGTTGTCAAAGGGAAGATCCGAGTTTGATCCATGCCTGGAAAAATGCCCGACCCCGGGAACCCCAAGACAAAAGCCCCTCTTTTACCATAATCAGAAACCTGTTGTACCGTGTCACTGGTAATAACCGAGAAGAAAAGAAGCAGCTATTAGTCCCCGAACCTTATAGACCACAAGTCCTACACCTAGCCCATAGCCAGCCAGGGGGGGGTCACTATGGCAGGGAAAAAACGGAAGAATATCTGTTGAGGAAGTTTTACTGGCCGGGGGTCTTTTCACAGATTAGGAGGTTTTGTCAGCAATGTCCCAAATGCCAAATGATTGATCCTGGTCCCAAAAGAAGAGCCCCCTTACAACCGTTGCCCATTATAGACATCCCTTTTTCAAGAATAGGAATGGACATTGTAGGTCCTCTCCTACCTTCTTCTAGAGGATACCGTTATATACTGGTATTGGTGGATTATGCCACCAGATACCCAGAAGCCATCCCACTCAGCAGTATTAACTCCAAGAGCGTAGCTCATGCAATGATAGGGTTCTTCTCCCGAATAGGCTTTCCCCGAGAAATTTTAACAGACCAAGGTACCCAGTTCATGTCCAACTTGATGTCACAAATATGTCAACTTCTGGGGATCAAACAGTTACGGACAGCGGTTTATCATCCTCAAACGGATGGTTTGGTAGAAAGGTATAACCGCACTCTGAAAACTCTACTAAAGAAATCTATTTCAGAGACAGGTAAGGACTGGGATAGAAAACTCCCCTTAGTGTTATACGCTATCAGGACCCATGAACAAGCTTCCACGGGCCATAGTCCATTTGAATTATTGTTCGGACGACAGCCCAGGACCTTGTTAGATATGGCTGCCGAGTTATGGGAGGAGGAGGACGGAGAAAAATCCCTCTTAGAATATACCCAGGAGTTAAAAACCAACATCCAAAATGTGTGGGAAAATGTAAGGGAGCATATGGAAAAGGCTCAAGAAAAGCAGAAAAGATATTACGACAGGAATACCCAATTAAGGACCTTTACCATAGGTGATAAGGTGTTAGTGCTTCTCCCTAGCTCAGACAACAAGTTGCTGGCAAAGTGGCAGGGACCTTATAAAGTGATAGGGGTAATAACCCCCGTGACCTATAAGATCCAGCTCACAGATAGTTCCAACCGGTCCCAGATCTTTCATGTCAATCTATTGAAAAAGTGGGAAGAGCCACAGGGAGAACCAACCAGGGGATGCCTAGTTAACACCGTTAAGGAGTTGGAGATAGGGTGGTGTCCCACTGAGCATCCTAGCGGAAACGAGGTGCCTCCCATAAATAGCAAAATCTCGATCCAACAGAGTGAGCAATTAAATCAGCTCCTCCATGTTCATGCCCATGTGTTCTCCTCGATACCAGGCAAGACCAAGCTGGTGCATCATCAAATCATAACCCCACCTGGCAAGGTCATACGCTTACGGCCATATCGTATCCCAGAAGCTAGAAAGATCCTGGTAGAAAACGAAATAGAAAAGATGTTAGACCTAGGCGTTATAGAGCCTTCCCAGAGTCCCTGGTGTTCCCCGGTGGTATTAGTGCCAAAGCCAGATGGGTCCATACGTTTCTGTATTGACTTTAGACAAGTCAATTCTATATCCCACTTTGATACTTATCCCCTTCCAAGGGTAGACGAACTCTTAGAGAAGTTGGGAAAAGCTAGGTACATGTCTACACTCGACTTGACCAAAGGCTATTGGCAGATTCCTTTGACGCCAGAAGATAAAGAGAAAACGGCCTTCTCTACCCCCTCTGGGTTATACCATTTTAAGGTTCTCCCTTTCGGGTTACATGGGGCACCCGCCACCTTCCAACGTCTCATCGACACCATTCTACGACCTCATACCAGATACGCTGCCGCGTATCTGGATGATATCGTTATCCACAGCGAGACTTGGGAGGACCACTTGACACATTTAACCAAAATCTTTACAGCGTTACGAGGGGCTGGGTTAACAGCCAATGCCTCCAAAAGCCGGTTGGCGTTCAATGAGATCTCTTATCTAGGATATCATATAGGGAAAGGTATACTTAGACCACAAATGAGTAAAGTTGAAGCCATCCTACGGATAGAGGCACCCACAACGAAAAAGGAGGTCCGCTCATTCTTAGGCTTAGTAGGCTACTACCGAAGATTTATACCCCATTATTCCACCGTGGCCGCTCCCCTAACCGATCTCCTGAGGAAAGGACAAAAAAAAAATATCACGAATTTAAACCCCGTACAATCCCATAGTTACCGTACCCTCCAAAGATACCTCACTACCCAACCGATTTTAAAATGTCCTGACTTCACTGTCCCCTTTCACCTCCAAACGGATGCCTCAGACGTGGGTCTGGGGGCCGTGCTTTTTCAGAAAGATGGGGAAGGTATTAGTCACCCCGTGGTCTTTATTAGCCGTAAACTGTTTCCCAGGGAGCGAAACTATCCCATTATTGAGCGAGAATGTCTCGCCATCAAGTGGGCACTTGAGAGCCTCCAATATTACCTCCTGGGAAGATCCTTTCTATTATATACGGACCACGCTCCCCTCACCTGGCTATCGAGGTATAAAGATACTAACAGTCGCATATTGAGATGGTTTATGGAGCTTCAACCTTTCTCCTTCCAGGTTTGCCATCTCCCTGGTGATCTTATGGGACAGGCTGACTATTTATCCCGGTTCCCGGGACCTTTGGGTCTCGAACAGCCCCATTCAAGGGAGGGGATGTGTAACCGGACGTCTCCGGACGCCGGTTTCCAGGACATTGTGCGGAACGGACGCGAGCCTGTGACGTCAGACGCCTTCGGCGTCTGGACGACAACCGAAAGAAAAGACGGACAAAAAGAGGACGAAGAGAGAGAGGAGACGGAAGTGGTATCTCGACGTGCGCGGCCGGAGGAGAAGGAGACCGGGACGCCGACGACAGAGAAGAAGAAACCCGCCGAAGGAACCGAGACCCCGAGAGAGAGAGGAGAGCCCCGGGGCTCTCCCGCCCCCGTCGGAGAGAAGCCGGGAGGCTGCCAAAGTGCCGGCCACGTCCCAGGAGGGGCGTGGCCACCTCAGGTACGTTCGTACAGCAGCTGGGGGTTTGCTAGAGGGTGGTTGTTAGGGAAAAGGGGAGGCAAGGGAAAGGAAGGGAGGTCCTGCCGGGAAGGGGAGGCCATATAACAAAGACCCCTAAAATAAAACCTAACCTCACAAAAACCAACCACCAGAGGATTTCTACAAGGAGGAGAAGGTCTGAGAACACCCATAGGGGGGAACCACAAACCAACGGGCAGTTAAACCCTCACTTCCCTTCACTTATACCTACCCCCCCCCCTCACCGCCCTACTAACCCTATATACTTACCTTATATATATATCCCACTTACCTGTTTTGTTATCCTCCTTTCTATTTCTTTGGAGAGCCGGGCCCCTGACGAAGAGGAGGACCGGAGACCTTCCCAAGGCTGGACCGCATTACTCACGGACTACCACCAAAACCCTGAAAGAGAAAAACAAGGGGGAACTTTTTTGTTAATTATTTCTGGATTGCAAGTGCGTTATCCGTGTGAACAAAACAAGGGATAAAAAGCCATCCTTAAAACCAAAACACGAATAAAATAACTAAAACCTACCTTCTGCGCCTGTTATCTTATTCCAATATCCCTTTTATGTGCTTCAGGGATAAAGAACCCATTACAGAGACTTTATTTTAATTAACAAAGTCCACATAAGAGACAGATACCTTGAGTTTGGTATCAAATTCCCTATTACAATAAATCCCACAATTTGCCATTTTTGAATTTAATATAACTAGTTCAGGAAAGGAGTTTTAAAACATCTACCTGAAAGTTGCCAACTTCAGCTCTGTAGTGCCCTTCTCTGATTGGCCAGCTTCTGGCAGCCTGTCCGGGCTGCCTTGATGACGCGTGAAGTGGCCTGGGCTGAAAACAAAAGATGTGCCTGGGGGAGGAGATTTGCCTCAGCAGATGGTGAAACAGGATGGGGGAGAGCAGCCAAACTGTTCTTCAAAGGCAGGGAAGGACATTTGGAGCAGCTCAGGACCTCCCCCATTTCCTGCAACCCCAGACAATAAGGTGCCCTCTTGATTATATTAGGCGAGGGCAGGAGAGGGGTATGTTTATGATTTTTTCCCACACCAGTGGATGGGCTCAGCCATATCTAACCTCCAAAAATCAGTTTCAGCCATGTTTGATTTTTGAAGAATGTTGCTCCCTGGGATTGGTTATTGCCACACTTCCCAGGAAGTGGTCATCCAAGTGGGAAGTGGCTTGCCTGTGATTCAACAGTCAGGGACCCCTGCTTTTCACCCCAAGAGCAAGGATAAATATGGCAGAGCTGCACCAATACCTCAGATCCCTACAAGGAAGAACATCAGAACAAGAAGGACTACCCTGCTGGACCCCTAACCTGCACCTGGACACTGCACTCTGAAGGACTGCACCAGCTACACACTTGGGCTTCACAACTAAAAGGAATTTGCCTGCCTTCAACTGATTTAAGAAGGCTTGCTACAGGTGAAAAATAGCTAACAAGAGTCCCCTGCATCAAATTCTGAAGAAATTGACCAACTGACCACTGTCCTTTTGGAGTTTGAGCTAGGTGCATTCTGGGAGTTGGAGTCCCAACCCTCAAAGAGCAACTCAGAGCTTTTGTAACCTTGGGGTGAGCTGTGGACTCCTGAAGGACCTTCAAAGACCTTCTGGAAGAAAATCCAGAAGTCTGGAGAACATTTGGAAAAAACCTCCATAAAGGGACTGACCCACCGTCGAGAGTCAAGCTGCAACCCGTCCTGACTTGCAGGTTCGTCCTGCTGTAAAGCACCGGAGCCCCAGACTTCCAGGATATCACCAGGGGCTCCTGGAAAGGCAATCAGATGACGTTGACTCAAAATCAGCTTGCTATGGAGGGTTGTTCGGAGAGACAAAACTCCAAAAATGTAACTAAGTCCAAAGGTAAAAAGTTGACTCGGTCTTCCCTCACAGCATATCCGGAGAGGGCTCTAGGGACGTCGGATCATGATTCAGCTTTCACCTGGATGAAGATTTTCATCCCGGAAAATCATCTAAGTCCGAACATAGAAATCTTCACCGAGACCTCCTGCAACACGTACCTGAAGAGGGCTCCAGGGAGGTTAGATCGGATTGGTACTTTGCCGAAGTCCTAATGGGCAGGTTGTAGCCAGTGCGGCTGTCCTCCTGCAGCATTTCCTCATAATAGAGCCGATGTCAACGCTGTAGTGTTTAGTATGTACCCGCACCCGTCGCGATGTTCACTGTTTGCAAGGCAACAGGATGGTCAGGGGGGCTCCTGCACTGCCCATGCCAACAGCATGGGCAATGCAGGGCCCCCCCCGAGGCCCTCTGCATCCTGTCTCCACCAGCCTTTACATGGCATAGAAGGGACTCGTAATCCCCAGGGCAGCGCTGCCCTGGCGGTCCGACTGTGGTGCTACTGCCGAGGTCGGAATTTGGCGGTCGGAAACTTGTTCATTGATAACAATGTTTCATTATTTGCCCTAGCTGTCAAACAGTACAAGAATCTCATGATTTGTATGTGAAACAGGTTTAGTTCTGTGAGAGAAGAACCCAATGTTGCCGGTTGCTAGAGAATGTAATATTTTGTCGGAACTGCATGAAATCACTGAATTGACAATGAACTTTTGCTAAGAAGATTTGGAATATTATCACAGTTGATGATACCATCTGCAGCCATTGGTCACTGAATTTGACCATGGATATTTTTAATTAGGGAGAAACCTTGAGATTTGAAGTTAGTTCCACTTCTGCCTTGAAGTTGTTTAGAACTCTGTCGGAGTCTGTCTATTCTTGTTATCACCCTCTGATTTTCTAAGTACCCAGATGAGTTTTCTCATCTTAGTCTGTGATGTGGTTCAGTACTAATAAGCCCAACTAATTCTGAACTGCTAAATTGCCCTATGCGCAGACCATGTTCTGCACTGCCTCGATGCTGCTCTCAACTGGCGCTGGAAGAAGGTGACCGTCCTGCCTGACAAATTGCTCTTGTCTGCTGTCCCATGAGGAGAGGTATAACTAAATGTGGTTTCTTGTTTCCTTTTCAGTCAGATAACAACTGCAGCGTAATATTTTTATAGTGAGTTTTCCTAGTTTAGATATTTTCTAAAATTATTTTTATCCTTCGTTTATTTTTGCTTTGTCCGCATGTGTTAGCCCCTTCCCACACATGCAAGTCCAAATTCATGTTAGTGATAGGAATGGCCGAGCCCTGAAATCTGAAAATGAATTTTGAACTATATTTTGGTGATTTACTAATGTCATCTTCATCTGCTTTGAAATTTATTGATAATTTACATATTGTGAAGTTGCTAATCTATATCATTCTTTTGGAGTGTTTAACAGGGTTGTTTAGTAGATGAAATCTTTTAAGATGTTTTGGTCAACCTATGGTTTTCATGCATGTTTATAATTTAGTTTTGAGAATCATATGTGTATGATTGATTTTGAGATTGTAATAAAGCTTTGGTTCAGTTTGGTGTTTCATTTAGAGTTAAATTGTTCATGGTGTTTAGAGTTGTTTATTCTATAATGTCACTGATTTGTGATTGAATGATTCTGACTACTTCACTCTTCACCAAGTCCAAAGATCTAGTCGACATTGTTAGGTGAGAATAGTGATGTGTCTCTCTTGCCCCCGTGTGATTTATGAACCAGAAGTGGGCCGTGAATCTTCCCGGCACAGCACGCCAACCGTTTTTGGTAGCAGAGTCATGGTTCTGCCTTGTGAGGAGGAGAGTCAGAATTTGCCCACATTGTGAGTTGTTCTTGTTGTGGTATAAGGGTTGATGAAATCTCAGCTTTGTGTTACTATTGTACAGTATGTGTTTTGAGTAGTGTTTGCACTTGCAGTGCTTTGGGTAAATCACAGTGAAGTGTGATGCATGAAGTGAGTAGGGAGTTTGCATACTCCAAGGTAACTGAGCAGAGAGTTTCCATAATGCAAGTAAGAGAGTGGGGAGTTGGTGTACTCCAAATGAATGTTGTATTTTGTGCTCAAACATCCCCCTGGTTGATGTTGTTAACGGGCTCTGTGACACCTGAGACTCCAAAGTATTGTACAAGTGTCTGGAGACACTTGGTTAATTTATTATCTGCAGGAAAGGTGTTGGCCGATTTAGCGCTGTCCACAATGCCAGTAGATTTCCTTTGAGTGTATGGGTTGTTAGTTGGTATTAGGTGAATCCTGAGTGGACAGGGAGAATCTGCACCAATCAGAGTGAGGTTTGCGTGTCAAATCTTACTCGCATTTGTGAGAAAGCTATAGCCGGAAGAGTAGCTTTTTGTGCAACAGGCCACAGTCGAAAGTTCTGTACAGCTTTCAAAACATTGGAATCCTACCCATAGTTAGCAGACAGGTTTTGTGTTTAGTTCTCGCAATATTTGCATTTAGGCTTTGCGTGAGAGGTGTATGAGACAGCTCTGAAGTGAGTCGCAGCTGCTGAGTGAAAAGAGTGTGACATTGTTTTGCCCACACTGTGATAGTTCGGTTGGTGAGAAAATTGGCACATGGATTGTTGAACAAGACTGCGCTGCCATAGGTTAAGAACAACTGGTGAAAAGGATTCTGGGGCTGACAAGTACTTCTTGGTTTTGTATATTTTGTGTTTCTGAATTTGATTTGTGTAAAAATGAAGTGTTTCAAAGCTTCGAGGAGTGGATTGAGAAGACATGTTTTTATTCCAGATAGGGAGGATGAGCCTACTCCACCTGAGGGTACATCCACATTCAAGGTAATGGAGGAGTTTCAGCATGTCTAGGGGTAAATCAATAGCACAACATAAGTGAGAAGGATTTCCTTTAGCTTTCCCTTGTTGCAGATCTTTTAATTTGAGAATTCTGGAGAATTTTAGGAGGGTGTTGTATGAACAAAAGTCCCTCCCTACACCTGGACAATTTGAAGCACTTGCCGTTTGGGAGTTAGTTGCGAGATTGTAGGAGGCTGGCTTGGTGTGTTGGGGTACCTATGGTACTTACATCTTATACCAGGTCCAGTTATCCCTTATTAGTGTATTGTAGGCAGTGTCTACACGCCAGGCTCTCAAGAGGTAGCTGTGGATGAGCAGACAATGCTTATCTAGGAGACATGCAATGCTCTTGCTTTTCCACTATAGTCACACACTACTCACACACACGAAGGAAATACTTAGGCCCTCATTACAACATTGGCAGTAAAAGCCGCTTACCGCCGTGCAAAAGGCCACCAACACACCGCCATGGAATTCCGCCACAGCTATTATGAGCCACATCTCAGAATCCGCCAAAATACAGACACCCACACAAGTCTGCCACACCAAAGGTCAGTGATAAACTGGCAAAAACAAAACCTCCACCGCCACGCCAACAGAAATACGCCCACACTATCACGACACACGAATCTACGCGGCAGTCTTTCAACCGCGGTATTCCATTGTCGGTACACACCGCCGCGCTCAAAATACACACACTCTTACAAAACACAGCCATATTGGACAATTCCAAATACACACACCTGATACACATACACACACCACTCCCACACACCCATTACAATATAAAACACACACCCACATCACCCACAAACCCCTGCGACAAATTTACAGAGAGAAGGCCAGAGAGAAACACCACCAGCAAGAACAACAGCATCCATAGGCACACAACACCATCACCCACAGAACTTCCACACACCTCACACAACACACCACTACATATCACCACACTTATCACCACACACTCCACCCCACACATCACCCACACCTCCCCATGGCACGGCAAAGACACCTCAGGTTCTCGGAGGAGGAGCTCAGGGTCATGGTGGAGGAAAGCATCCGGGTAGAGCCCATCTATTCGGATCACAGGTGCAGCACACCTCCATTGCAAGGAAGATGGAGCTATGGCAAAGAATAGTGGACAGGGTCAATGCAGTGGGACAACACCCAAGAAATCGGTAGGACATCAGGAAGAGGTGGAACGACCTATGGGGGAAGGTGAGTTCCGTGGTCTCAAGACACCACCAGGCGGTTCAGCGGACTGGCGGTGGACCCCCACCTCCTCCCCCACAACTAACAACATGGGAGGAGCAGGTCTTGGAGATTCTGCATCCTGAGGAATGGACTCTGGTAAGTCAAAGCTTTACTATTACATCCCCCACCCTACCTGCATGCTATCACATACCCCCACCCTCACCCTCACCCCCAGCACCCCTACTCCTCACAAATGTCCCAACATCCCAACACCAAGCCCTGCATGCAACAACAAAGCATGGACACACATCACCAAAGCATGCCCACTGCACATACCCATACACCCCTCTAAACCATCATCACACAAGCTCCCACACAGGAATGCTAGCACTGGGGTACACGGTCACCCACCCATTGCACACCATTACACACACAGATGTAATAAACATCCTTTTATACCCCTGCAGGACCCCTACCCAACGTCACCGGACAGGAGGGTCCACACATGTCCACACCACCAACAGAAGAGGCCCACAGTGATGACACCACCTCTGTCCAAATGGATCTAGATGACCAGCCCGGACAATCGGGGACCTCTGGACAGTCGGTTCCCCTCACACAGGCACAGGCCACCACAGACCTTCCCCCCTCTGGAAACACCAGCACAGCACCCACCCAGCGGGCCCATACCTCCGTCCCCAGGACACGTCAATCAGCTGTGTGTCCACCACTACAGGGAACCCAGGATAACCCACCACCCCAACAACACCAGGGACCTGGGGGCAGTGGTAGTGGGCACACGGTCCAGGGGACGGAGGCACAGGAACACAGGGGAACTGGGAGGGCTGCCATGCGACAGGGGGCGGACAGGCCAAGGGAACCCACTCTCCACAAGGCCCTCTCCTCCATCATGGGAGCGTACCACCACTCCCAGGAGACGATGGCAACGGTACTGGCCAAGTTTCAGGAGACCCAGCGCATGCAGGAGGAACAGTATATGGGCTTCAGGGAGGAACTCAGAACCATCAGCTCCACCCTGGGCACCATCGTAGGGGTGCTGAAGGAAGTACTCAACACCAGGAGGGACACTGTAGCACAACAAAGGGCCCCTGACACTAGCCTGGACGATGAACTGCCCACCACCTCCGCCGGCGCTAGTGGACAGGACGCCCCGCCACAGGACCACCACACCAGCACCCCACACCCTGCAGAGGGAGAACCACCCCGCAAACGGTCCCTGAGATCCAGGACAAAGACAGAGAACGATGCCAAGACCCCCGCCAAGAAATGAGACCCCCTTGATTGTCATCTTTTTGTCCCACTTTGTCACCCTGTCTATCCTCAAACTGACCCAGCTCCACTTCCTATGATCATTTGTGCAATGCACCTGTGAGACTAATAGACTGGACTCTGCCATGGACATTGCTTTGCCATCACCCCTCACCATTTCACTACCCCCTCCAATTTTGAGCATTTAAATAACCACACCTAAAGCACAAAATGATTTGGAGTCTGTCTTTGATTTCGAAATAGTGTATTAGCAATTACAGTGACAAAATGTTTTTTAAAATAGTAATGTCAACATACCTATGTCATACAGTTCTAGTCCATGAGGAATCTAAGCAGATGTCACATAGTGGGACCCAAATCTGTGAAACCGTAAGGGAAAGTGACAATTCAGTGACCATACACTGGGTGAAAACAACAGACAGTAGAGAGGTAGTAGTGTTAAAATACATGTAGTAGGCAGGTTTGTATTCTTACCTGTGTCTCTCTGGAAATATTGCAGGATCACTGAGTCCCTGTTGTGCATGTCTTCTTCCTCTGCTTCCTCCTCATCACTGTCCACAGGCTCCAAAGCTGCAATAACACCTCTATCTGGACCATCCTCCTGCAGAAAAGGCACCTGGCGTCGCAAAGCCAAGTTGTGAAGCATACAGCAGGCCACGATGATCTGGAACACTTTCTTTGGTGAGTAGAATAGGGATCCACCTGTCATATGGAGGCACCGGAACCTGGCCTTCGGGAGGCCGACGGTCCGCTTGATCACACTCCTAGTTTGCCCATGGGCCTCATTGTAGCGTTCCCCTGCCCTGGTCCTGGGATTCCTCACTGGGGTCAGTAGCCATGACAGGTTGGGGTAACCAGAGTCACCTGCAAGTGGTGAGGGGCAACTGTTAGACACACACTAACCTGGAGGGATAACCCCAGACCCAGACAACCACTCCCACTGACTTGCTTCCAGGTGCTCACACAATAGCCACACACGGTGCCTCTGGAGTTGACCCATCACATAAGGGATGCTGCTATTCCGCAGGATGTAGGCATCATGCACTGAGCCAGGGAACATGGCATTCACATGGGAGATGTACTGGTCTGCCAAACATAACATCTGTACATTCATAGAATGATAACTCTTCCGGTTTCTGTACATCTGTTCACTCCTGTGGGGGGGACCAAAGCCACATGTGTCCCATCAATGGCACCTATGTTGTTGGGGATATGTCCCTGGGCATAGCAATCACCTTTCACTGTAGGCAAATCCTACACCTGAGGGAAAACGATGTAGCTCCGCATGTGTTTTAGTAGGGCAGACAATACTCTGGACAATACGTTGGAAAATATAGGCTGGGACATCCCTGATGCCATGGCCACAGTTGTTTGAAAAGAGCCACTTGCAAGGAAATGGAGCACTGACAGCACCTGCACTTGAGGGGGGATTCCTGTGGGATGACGGATTGCTGACATCAGGTCTGGCTCCAACTTCCTGGATTGTGGCACGGTCAAGCCTGTAGGTGATTATCAAATGTCGCTCCTCCATTGTCGACAGGTCTACCAACGGTCGGTACACCGGAGGATGCCGCCATCTCCTCACATGTCCCAGCGGACTGTGCCTATGAAGGACAACAGCAAGCACAGAGTCAAACAACTCAGAGTTACGTACCCACAGTTTACCCAGAAGACCAATCATACACAAAGGGTGGCCTGTATATGTGTTGAGTCTAGGCTGAGGTATGTGTGACGCAGTTGAAAATGAAGCCATGTGGGCCCCTGAAATGGCGGCTGCCTGACCTCTGAAGTGGGACAATGGGATGTGAGGTAACTGCGCTGGCGTTGTACACCGTTGCGGTAGGCGGTCAAAGACCACGGCGTAATGCTGCATTGGTTAACATTGGACCCTATGGGTCCCAGGAGCCAATGCCGATGTACGCCGGCAGTGACGGTACGCACCGCCGCGGACGTGACCGCCATTTTCTATCTGTTCAATCACTCAATACCTGATCTTCGACAGGAGAGGACCTACACTGCAAGTGCTACTGTGACCTCGGTCTGGAAGAGACAATGGCTCGTGCGTCTGGGGAAAGGGCCCCTGCCTTCACATCGGAGGAGTTGGAGAAGCTCGTTGATGGGGTCCTCCCCAGTACACGCTACTCAACGGTCCTCCAGACAAACAGGTAAGTACACAGGGAGCATGTTGTATGGGTTATGCCTGTGTGGAGAGGGCTGGATGTAAGAAGGAAGGGGGCAGAGTGCTGCGTGCATGAAAGACGGTGAATGCGTGTGCCACATGGCAAGGGTAGGGATGGGGGCCACTCACTTTGACGGTGCAGTTGGTAATGACTTCTCTTCTTCCCCTGTACATTTCATGTAGGTCAGCGCCCACCAGAAGAAAGATAGGGTCTACCACAGACGGAGCACCCACTGCCGGAAAAAAATGGGAGGACATTCGCCGCTAGAGCAAGAAGACGGCGGAGGCTCAGCTGGGGATGGCCTCCCAACGTGGGAGGGGTGCCCGTCGCACCATGACCCCCATGATGTTCAGGATCCTGGCGGTGGCCTACCTGGAGTTGGATGGGCACTTGAGGGCATGACAGCAGACACAAGGGGGAGAGTACACTTTCATTCTCCTGACTTTGCGCGCAGTGGAGTTGTCTGGGTGGGGGAGGAGGGCTGTGGGTTTCCCTAGGCCAGGGCGAGTTCCGTAGGCTAGGCCCCTCCGTAAGGCAGGCCCTGTGGCACCCCACCCCACCTCTGTAGAGTGCCAACTACAGCTATTCATGCCCCTGTGTCATCTATGTGGGCCATTTCCCAGGAATTGAACTGTGGAGCCCAAGAGCGCGGCGTAGTGCAGGGGGCTTCTGTGTCTGTCTTGTCCGCCAACGGTAGCGGTAATCCATGCACTCAACATGTCTTTCTTCTGTCTCCCCCCCCTTTTTGTGGTTTTCCTGTTCTTGTGTGCATTAGCATTATCAGGCAGAGGAGCAGTGGCACCGGAGCACGAGGGAGCTGCATCCCACATGGCCCTGGAGGGCGAGACTACAGACTCACCAATGGGACAGAGGGCGAGGGGAGCTCCACGGCGGGGACAGGAGCTGAGACCAGCGAAACTGACTCGTCCTATGATGGGAGCTCCCTCGTGGTGGTGGCAACATCTGTGCCCCCCCATCTACAGGTACAGCCGCCACCCCCCCACCAGCACCGCCCTCTCTGCAGCCCCTCAGCCTTTGCCCCGTGCCCACCCAGGAGGGTGGGCATCACCTTCGCCCCAGGCACCTCAGGCCCTGCCCCAGTCACCCCTGCGGCCCTTAGTGAGGAGGCCATTGACCTCCTCAGGTCACTCACTGTTGGGCAGTCTACCATTTTGAATACCATCCAGGGTGTAGAAAGGCAGTTGCAACAAACTAATGCATTCCTGGAGGGCATTCATTCTGGTCAGGCGACCCTTCACCGAGCCTTTCAAACTCTGGCCTCAGCACTAATGGCAGCCATTGTCCCCGTCTCTAGCCTCCCCCCTCCAACTTCCTCCACCCAGAACCAATCCCCTGTACCTCTGCCTATCCCAAGCACACCATCAAACCAGCCTGCATACACCTCACCACACAAGGGAAGCTCAGGCAAACATAAGCACCACACATCACACAGGCACTCACACAAGCAACACACACATGCAGACACACCAACATCCACTGCCTCCACTGTGTCCCCCTCCTCGTCGTCTCCCTCCTCCCTCCCAGTTTTGTCTACACTAACACCTGCATGTACTACCTCTACAGCCACTACGTCCCTCACCAGCACACCCACCAGCACACCCTGCACACGTGCAGTCACCACCCCCACTACCATTCACACGTCCCCTGTGACCTCTCCCAGTATGTCTGTGACGCCCTCTCCCAAGATACACAAACGCAGGCACACACCCACCCAACAGCCATCCACCTCACGACAGCCTCCAGCGCATGCACCTGCACCCAAAGTCACCAAACGTACACCTCCTACTACCACCACCTCTTCCTCCACTCCCAAACCCCCTCCAGCTACCCGTCCCAGTGTCTCCAAAAGAATTTTCCTGTCCAGCCTTGACCTTTTTCCCACACCTCCCCCACCCTGTCCATCTCATAGGTCCCGAAGTAGCACCTCAGCCACAACATCTCCGGTACCAGTGGTGCCTGTAGTCACAGGTATGTGGAGTGCACCGGCCACCAGGACAGCCAGTGTGGCACGGAGCCACAGCACAGCCAGTCCCCCACCTGTGAAGCATCAGAAGTTGGCCAGTGCCCGTCGGGAGAGGGGGAAGACTCCAGCCACCAAAGCAGCTCCCAAGGGTAACGTTGGGAGTGTGGAGTCAGCTGTGACACCTTCCAAGGTGGGGAAGGGCCACAAGAAACCCTTCAAGTCTGGGAAGGGCTGCACGGCGGAGAAGACCGCCATCATCCCCGCTGCCCAGGAGGCCACAGCCAGCCCAAGCCCAGCTGCCCAGGAGGCCACCGCCAGCCCCAGCCCAGCTGCCCAGGAGGCCCCCGCCAGCCCCAGCCCAGCTGCCCAGGAGGCCACCGCCAGCCCCAGCCCAGCTGCCCAGGAGGCCACCGCCAGCCCCAGCCCAGCTGATCCATGAAGGACCGCCAGCACAAGCCCTGCTGGGCCATGAAGGACCGCCAGTACAAGCCCCGCTGGGCCATGAAGGACCGCCAGCACAAGCCCCGCTGGGCCATGAAGGACCGCCAGTACAAGCCCCGCTGGGCCACGAAGGACCGCCAGCACAAGCCCCGCTGGGCCATGAAGGACCGCCAGCACAAGCCCCGCTGGCCCATGAAGGACCGCCAACTCAAGCACCACCGAACAGGGCTCCGCCAACTCAAGCACCGCTGAACAGGGTACCGCCTACTCAAGCACCGCTGAACAGGGCACCGCCAACTCAAGCACCGCTGAACAGGGCACCGCCAACACAAGCACTGCTGAACAGGGCACAGCCAACTCAAGCACCGCTGAACAGGGCACTGCCAAATCAAGCACCGCTAGCCCATGAGCGGCAGGGGCACTGACACAACTGGGTCAGTCACGGGGTGAGTAATGCACTCTGGGCACCAGTCCCCATCCAGAACCAGTGGGGACATCCATCCACTACCTCTGTCCTTCACAGGATGAAGCACTCTGGGCACCAGTCCCCCTCCAGAACCAGTGGAGACATCCATCCACTACCTCTGTCCTTCACAGGATAAAGCACTCTGGGCACCAGTCCCCCTCCAGAACCAGTGGAGACTGTTATCCACTTGTGAGACTGTGGCTTTGCACTCCCCAGGATGTTACAGTGGGCAACCCACCCACTGTAGAGACTTGAGAGACTGTGGCTTTGCACTCCCCAGGATTGAACAGTGGGCAACCCACCCACTGTAGAGACTTGAGAGACTGTGGCTTTGCACTCCCCAGGATGTTACAGTGGGCATCCCATCCACTGTAGAGACTTGAGAGACTGTGGCTTTGCAATCCCCAGGATGTTACAGTGGGCATCCCATCCACTGTAGAGACTTGAGAGACTGTGGCTTTGCACTCCCCAGGATGGAACAGTGGGCATGTGGCCCCCTCGTGGATTTGGCGTTGTGCACTCAAGCGGCTGAGGTGCCCCCCCTTTCCCTCCCCCTGAGGTGCCTGTTTTCTTGGTATCTGATGCCCCTGCAGTGTTCTCTCAGTCATGGTCAGGGATCTTGTGTGGGCCTCGCCCATACCGTGTGGTCCCAGTGTTCCACTGACTTTCTTTGTGCAGTACCTGGACTTCTATGCCTGGTATATATTTTGTACATGGTGTATATATATATTTCTGCCTACTTGTTTGTAATATATTCCGATGGTTACACTCATTTTCTTTGGTCTTTGCATTCTTCCGGGGGGTGTTCGGGGGGTGTAACTGTGATGTATTGATATGCATTAGTGTGTGTGTTGTAGTGGGTGAGGGTGGGGTGGGGGAGGGGGTGTTGCGTGTGTGTGTCCCTGTTTTTTGCCTCCCCCCTCCCCTGTGTCGCCCCTGGCGTTCGTGCTCCTGGTAGAGGAGCAGGAAGACTATCGCAGGTAGGATTTGGAGTTCCGGTTCCATGGCGTCCTCGTGGAGTGTGTAGAGGTGAGCGTTTTCCCTTCGAAATTCCTGTTTCCGCTGTGTTTTTATCCACGGTCTATCCGCCCCAGAAAAGGTGGCGGATTGGCCTGTCAAAATAGTGTGGGCGGTACATTGTCTCCCGTCTGTATGTTGGCGGTGACCGCCGCGCTGTTAGTTTGTACCGCCATGGCGGTTGGAGTGTTAAAGTGGCTGTCTTTGTTGGCGGTTTCCGCCACGGTCGTAATTGCTATTTTTTTACCGCCAGCCTGTTGGCAGTCTTACCGCCGCTTTAACACCGTCCGCCAGGGTTGTAATGACCACCTTAGTGTTACAGAAATAAAGGTACTTTATTTTTGGTGACACAAATACCAAAAATACCATGTATGCCAGATAGAGTCTATACTTCCTTAGGAGGTAAGTAATACACAAATGATATACACTAGTATGCAGAAATATGCATAAAACAGTTAGAAAACAGTGCAATTAGTGAAAATAACAATAGTTAGAAATGGGCCTGGGGGAGCAAAAACCATATAGTAAGAAAGTGGAATGCGAAAGTCAGTCCCCCACCTAGGCAAGTGTAGTGTGTAGAGGGGAACTGGGACTACTAGAAAAACCCAAAGGTAAGTACCACAACCCATCCCAGCAACCAGGAAAACAGGAGTAAATCACAGTAAGTTTCCCAGATCACATAGGAACGAGAAGAAGAATTATAAAAAGCCCAGAAGAGACTGCAAGACTCCAACAGTGGATTCCTGGACAAGAAGACCTGTGGAAGAAGAGGACCAAGTCCAAGAAGCACAGAATGGTCCAGGAAGAGCAGGAACCCCTGCTAACGTGGATGAAGGTGCAAAAGTTGAACCACCGGTGAAGAAGAAAAGTCAGCACTGCACCCAAGAAGATGAAGTCGGGTTCCAGGATGGTGAAAGTGATGTCCCACGCCAGATGGAGGATTTCAGTTGACTTTGCATTGTTGGAGTCCGCCAACAAGACTTGGCACACGCAAAGCTCACGGTTAGTGGAAAATGGCGCTGCCAGGGACCAGGAAGGACCAGGTGGACTCTACCCAGGAGGGGGAACCAGAGGGGGCTCTCAGCGACACAGAGGGCCCACAGAGCACCACGCAGTGCACACAGGACTTCCATGGAATGGAGACAAGAAAGTTGCAGAAGAGGCCCATGCAGCACTATGACAAAGGCTCCTATGCCGCTGGGGAACCACTCAGGAAGCTATGCCTAGCAGGACAGAGTGCTGGGGGCCAGGGCTACAATATGCATAAAAGACTTGGAGGAAGGATGCCTACAAGCCTTGGCAGCTGCAAAAGATGCAGTGCGCTGGGATACTGTCTTGCGTGGGGAGGCGAGGTCTTACCTCCACCAAAGTGGGACAGCTGAAGAGAGGACCATCAAGACCACTTCAGTCCACCATCCGTGATGCAGGATCCACTCAGCTCAGAAGGAGAGGGGATCCATGCAGCCAGTCATGGTCACAGTTGGTGCCTTTACCCCAAGGGAAATTCCTTCATCCTTCTGATGCAGGCTGAACACGGGCTGTCTTCAAAGAATGCACAACCGGGAAACTGTTGCAGTTGCTTCTGTGTTGCAGCTTGTAGGTTCCTGGAAGGTCCAGATGCAGTTTCTTCAGTGAGAAGACAAAGTGGAGGATGCAGAGGATTTCTGCTGGAGTCTTGCAATCCAAATCTGAGGAACCATCCAAAGGAGAGACCCTTAATAGCTCTGAAAGGGGGATTGGTCACCCAACCAGGCAAGCACCTATCAGGGAAGGGCTCTGAAATCACCTGCTGGCACTGGCCACTCAGATGCTTCCAGAGTTCCCTGCCAACCTTGAATCCAAGATGGCAAAACCCAGAGACCATCTGGAGGAACTCTGAGCACCACCCCTGGGGTGGTGATGGGCAGGGTAGTGGTCACTCCCCTTTCATATGTCCAGTTTCACCCCAGGGCAGGGACTGGGGGTCCCTGAACCGGTGTAGACTGGTTTGTGCAAGGAGAGCACCAAATGTGCCCTTCAAAGCCAACGTTCCCCAGCCTGTAACGCCTATTTCCAAAGGGCGAGGGTGTATCACCCCCCTCCCAAAGGAAGTCTTTTGTTCTGCCTTCATGAGATCGAACTTCTCAAGCAACAGGAGGGCAGAAACCTGTCTGTGAGGTGGCAGCAGCTGGGGCTATCTGGAAAACCTCAGAAGGCTGAAATGGCAATACTGGGGTCCTGTAAAGGAGCCGCCAGAGTTAATGGAATCATACAACCAATGCCTGCAAAAGCCTTTGGTTATGATTCCAAGATGTTTGATACCAAACATGCCTATGTTCAGAGTTACCATTATGTAGCTGGACATAGGTAGTGACCTATGCCCAGTACACGTGTAAAATGCTGTCCCCCACTCATGAAGCCAGGGAAATGGACCTGGAGTTTGTTGGGGCACCTCTGCTAGTGCAGGGGTGCCCTCCCACACAGGCACTTTGCACCCTGCCTTCTGGGCTGGAAGGCCTGCCATAGGAGTGACTTATAAGTGACCTGGTGCAGTGAAAATGGCAGTGAAAGAGTGCTTGTACCTTTTCACGCAGGCTGCAAAGGCAATTCTGCAGAAGCCTTTGCATGGGCTCCCTATGGGTGTCAAAATATATGCTGCAGCCCAGAGGGATCCACTGGAACCCGAATACCCTGAGTACCTAGGTACCATTTATTAGGGACTTATAAGGGGGCACCAGTATGCCAATTGTAGGTTAAATACAGACTTTTGGGAGAGAGAGAGCATAATCACTCGGTCATGGTTAGCAGGATCCCAGTGAACAAAGTCAAATACACTGACATCAGGCAGAAAATGGGGGTAACCATGTCAAGAAAGAAGGTACTTTCCTACAGAGATAAAAAGAGGCTCAGAAATTTAAGAGCAGAATGAGGAAAGCAGAAAAGTCATTGGCAGAAGCTAGATGGGATGCAGAGCAGAGAATGTGGAGAACAGATACATTACACACAGTAATGCTGTTTCCAGCAATTACACAGGAAGCTGATAGAAGTGTTAAACATAAAGCCAAAATGAAACCTGAGGAAGATACAGAATAGAAATTAGGTGAAAAGAAAAAGGTAGCAGATGTCTAGAGTGATTCAGATGATTAATTTATAACTCAGCTGTTGCAAAATCGAACCCCACCATATAATGCAGTTGCATCAGTAATCCATAATGTAGTTTAGATTGTCGCCACATTCCAGGTTATACTGAGCCAGGCTCAGGAAATTCCAAATGTGCCCTTTGCCAATGTTGCACAGGTGCCAGTTATTTATCCAACAGTATCAATGTTATTACATTTCAGAATGTTCCAGTTCCATTTATGTCACAGCCAATTCAGAATGCAACTTGACTCAATTTGAGTCAACACCTGCTGCACAGACACCTGCACAATTTGTGAATCAGAGACAGACAATGCCTATGTATATGTCCCCCATGCTCAGAGGGATTATCTGTGATGACTCAAGAGTAGGCTAGGAGAGCCCCATGTAATATATCACAGTTTGTGCCCCAAAACGATGGTAATAAAATGCGTTTACAAGGATTGACAGCCCAGCAATTGACTGAATGGCTAGATAGCTGAAGTGGAGCACCGGTCCTAGGAAACAGTCCAGAGGGAGAAAAGACATTGAACATTGCCAGAATAAAATTGGAATTAAATGAAATGATTGAGAGAACACTTGAATTAAATCGATTTGATTCTTATAATGAGAATGAATTGTAATTTATGTGCAAGGATTTTACTCTTCGAACAGGACAGCTGTATGAGAAATTTACTAATTTAGCTGAGAAATAATGAATTTGAGATGAATAAATCAAAACAGTTGAAGAATAGTCACAGGTTAAAATTGACTCAAGAAACATAAGATCACCTGGAATGAAAATTCAAATTAAGGAGTTGATTCAAAGGCACATATTTATACCTGGTTTGCGCTGAATTAGCGTAATTTTTTTAAAGCTCGAATTCAGCGCAAACCTAACTTCATATTTATACTTTGGCGCTAGACACGTCTAGCGCCAAAGTAATGGAGTTTAAGTCATGTTCTGGAGGGGAAAACCTACCTTGCATCAATGAGATGCAAGGTAGGCGTTTCCGACCAGAAATGGACGATGTGGCCTTTGCACCATATCTATCCCCGTGTGCTAAAATCCAGCGCAGGGGACGGGGCCTTAAGTAATGGCGCTAAGTTTTCTGAGCACCATTATTTAACACCTGCATCTGGGCAGGTGTAAGGGGACCTGTAGGTAGATTTCCATGGTCAGAGGCCATGGAAATTGCCCACAGGTGCCCTTCCCTAGCCCCAGGGACACCCCCATCGATCCCACACCCACACCAGGAGGACACCTAAGGATGGTGGGCCCATCCCAGGTAAGTCCAGGTGAGTGTTTGTATTTTTGTTCCACAACACCGCTCCGGGGCCCTGACTTGGGGCCCCTGCACGGCGCTGTCCCCTCGTCCCCTGGGCATGGCCATTGGGGTGGTGGACATGGCTCCTGTCTTTACGAAGGCAGGAGCCATGTCCATGGGGGTTGTGCGCCAGAAAATGGTGCTACACAGCTAAGAGGCAATTTATTTGCTTTTAAACAGTGTAGCGCCATAATTTGGTGCACAAGCCCTGGTTTCCCCTACGCCTCCCCGGCCTTAGCACCAGCTAGCACCAGTCTATATATATGTCGCCCGGCCGGCGTCTTGGAATGGCGCTAACAGGCGCTATATGTTTTGTCACAAACCTGTGCTAACACAGGCTTGCATCAAAAAGTATAAATATGGGCCAAAGTATTCAAACATGGGGAACATTAGATAAATGGGGTGGCAGATTGGCAAAGAAAAGAGATCCGAAGAAGAAGCCCACTACATCTTCAAATGATGTACAGCAGTCTGAGGGAGCTGTACAAATTATGCCAATGAGAGAAATTCTTGAAGGCAATTTTGTTCATGTTCCTTGGAGCATAAGTGACATACTATCATTTACAAATGATTGCCCAAAGTATATGGAGAAACCAATGGAATGGTACCAGCACACAGAAAGGTTTGTCAAGCTTGCGAAGTGCTTGTGGGAAGATCCAAATACTTTATTTGAGATTGTGGTTCCAGCAGATTTGTGGGTTGAGTGCAAGCGGAGTGCTGATTGGCCAACATGTGAACTGTCAAAGGACACAGTAATAGGTGCAGCATCTGAAGAGGTGACGAAGAGCTATTACAAGGTGATTGATTTCCTGAAAACTAGAGTTTCCCCTAAAGATATTGACTGGCAAAGGATTGACAGGACATCTCAGGAGTCAAAGGAGTTTTTTCATGTTTATTATGAGAGATTGTTGCATGCATTCAAGCAATAAAGTGGCACAGGCATTATTGAGAAGAGAGACATAGTTCATTTTGTGTTTAGATTTGTTCAAGGATTGAAGCCTGAAATTAGTATTATGATTTGGAATCATTTGATTTGTTGGTAAGGAAAGCCGATTGATGAAGTATGCATTATGCAAAACACTGTAGTGATGAAATTGAGTTGAAGCAGAAAAGGTTGAGGGAAAAGGCAATGGTGATGCAAATTAAGTCTGCCAAGCATCAGGTATGCAGGGTTCACAAGCAATGGTGAATGCAGGAGGAATGCAGGGAACACAGCAGCAAGGAAATATGCTGCCTCAGTTCAAAGGTAGAGGTCGTGGGATTCGATTAGATGCAAATGCGAATGTGGCGGATGTTCAGAACATGGAAAAAATACTTCCTTGTCATGCGTGCGGCAACATCGGACATTGGAAACAGGAGTGTTCATTTGGTAATGGAAATAAATTGGTGCAAGGTGGTAGTGTTGCCCAGATGGTTGACAGTAGTCAGTTCTAAAATCAGAGAGTTCAAAGGCCTCAAAATCAAGGCATGAATGTTCCTACAGGAGCAGTCCAAATGCAAGCACCCCAGCAAAAGGTCAATTTTCCCAACAGCAAATTCATGCCCCGCTGCAAATACAGATACCATAAACTCCAATAGCACAGCAACAGGTAATAGTTCCCAGTAGAACATGAATCAATGAACTAATGAAATGTAAATCAGTTAATCACACAATACCCGTTGATTGATTTTAGTGATGATGAGACGAGTGAAGAATACATGAGTGAGCGTTCAGAAGAGGAGGAATGTGTGTTGGCTGCCTCATTGGAGATAGATGAGTGTGGTCCTCATGTGAATGCAAGGGTTGTGGGTCATGATGTTTCATTCATGGATGACAATGGAGCAACTCGTTCCACTGTTAGATCTGCAGAAGTCCCTAATGTGCCCCTTTCAGGAAGGGCAATCCAGGTTATAGGAGTAGCAAACCAGCATTATACATATTCCTTCACATAGCCCATTCCAGTTAAGATAGAAACATTTGAGGGTTTACATCGATTTGTAGTTTGCAAATCAAGTCCTGTGAGTTGACTAGGGAGAGATTTACTGTGCAAATTAAAACGTTCCATCACATGTACACATGAAGGGATAGCAAATTTGGACGAATAGTGATGATGAAACTCCCAGTCAAACTGACAAGATGTATCCTCTCATTGCATTGTTTCCTGCCATGACAGTTAAAGACTTTCCTGGTGAATAACAAGAGACAGTAATGCTGAGAATTTGGGATCTCTCTGGAAAGGATAATGAACTTATTTGTGTGTTGAACCAGTCAAAGTGACTATAAGCCAAATGCAGTTTTCACCAGAACGCCACAGTATAACATGACTCCAGATGTGATTGAAGGTATTACTCCAGTAATTGCAGATTTTGTCTAGCAGGGAGTTCTCAAAGAAGTAATGGGCAGCCCATGTCATTCACCAATTATGAGTCTGTGAAAGTCAAGTGGGAAATATCGCACAGTTCAGATTTGATAAAGGTGAACAAAATTGTGGTATCCTGTTGGCCCATATTGCCAATTCCAGCATTGATTTTCTTTCAGATTCCATGTGAAGCAGATTGGTTTTCAGTGATCAATTGGTCACAAGCATTTTTCTCTCTGCCTTTGCATGATGATAGTCAATTCCTCTGTTCATTCCGATTCACCAGCCATGTGTTTTCATGGTGTGGCACTCCACAGAGGTTTTCAAAGTCTCTCTCCATTTTTATCCAGATATTGAAGAAGAACTTAGAGTCTTTGATCATTCCATTTCAGTCTGCTTTGGCGCAGTACATTGATGACCTGATGGTTGCATCTAATAAACGTGAAGCTTGCAGACAAGATACTTTAATGTTATAGAATCATTTGGGTGAAAACAGACTCAAGGTATCCCCTGCCAAGTTCCAGTATTGTCAGACAGAAGTAAAGTATTTGGGTCACCAAATTCAATCAGTCAATCAATCAGTATTTGTAAAGCACGGCTACTCACCGGAGAGGGTCTCAAGGTGCTGGGGGGGATGGGAGCGGCCTCATCTGAAGAGCCACATCTTGAGGTTCTTCCTGAAGATGGTGAACAACGGGCTTTGTCTGTCTGAGGTGCATAGGGAAGTTGTTCCAGTTCTTTGCTGCAGAGTAGATAAAAGATCATCCTCCGGCGGTAGTTTTGCGCATGCGAGGGACGGTGGCCATGGCCATCTGGGCAGAGCGAAGGGATCTGGCGGGGGTGTGGAAGGAGAAGCAGTGGTTCAGGTAGGCTGGTCCTGCGTTGTGTATGGCCTTGTACCTGTGGGTGAGAAGCTTGAAGATGATTTGCTTCTCGACAGGTAGCTAATGAAGGGTCCTCAGGTGTTGGGAGATGTGTTCTCGGAAAGGGAGGTCCAGAATGAGTCTGGCGATGGTGTTCTAGATGAGTTTAATTTTTTTGATGTTCCTAATTAAGATGCCGGTGTAGAGGGCATTGCCGTAGTCGAGCTTGCTTGTGACTAAGGCATGGGTGACTGTCCTGTGACAGTCTGCTGGGATCCATCTGAAGATCTTCCGGAGTTTGCGGAGAGTATGCCAGCAGGAGGAGGCAACAGAGTTTACCTGGCGGGTCATGGATAAGGAGGAGTTGGTTTGAGAAAGGTGCAAGGAAAGTGTCCTGAGAAAGAGTTGCAGCAATCATGTAAATGAATCCCCCAGTCACACAGAGAGATGTAAGAATGTTTTTGGGCTAGGAGCGCTATTGTCGCCAATGGATCCCAAAAGTTTCAGTAATTTCCAAACCGCTGCAGAAGTTGACACACAAAGAAGTCACAGATCCACCACCCTTCAATCAAGAATGCATTAAAGCTTTCACTGAGCTGAGATAGAATTTGTGTAGAGCTCCAGCTTTGGGTATGCCTGATTAAACAAAAACTTTTGCAGTGTTTTGTCATGAACGTGATGGTTGTGCTCTTTCTTTTTTGATGCACTCACATGGAGGAACAAACAGGCCAGGGGCATATTTTTTCGCTATATTGGGTCCCATGGCTGCTGCTTTGCCTGGCTGTTTGAAAGCTATGGCCAGTGCTGGTGTGAGCACAGAGCTAATGTGAAGGCATTGTGATGGGACATCCTTTAACTGTTTATGTCCCACATTCAGTTGAGGTTCTTTTAACCAAGTCTAAGACCCAATATTTGACTACTGCCCCTCTTACCATTTAGGAGTTTTACTGCATTACAGTCACCTTAGAAGATTGCTATTGGTAAGTGGAAAACTTTGAACGTGCACCATAAAGTTCAGAATAATTGAATCAACTTAGTCCATGTTGTAGCAAACGTAGTTTAGTCTTTTTATTAGAGTATCCTTGTATATAAAAAACAAAACAGCCAACGCGTTTCTTCCTTATTGAAGGACTTCTTCAGGGATGTAAACACAATAAAACCAAAAACAGTGTCTAAATATATATATATAAACATATATAACAATAATGACACGGACATAACATAGATGTAACGGCAAGGAACAACTACAACCAACAATCAAAAGGAAAGAGGAGACACTGTCTATCAAAAACGGAGACACAGTGATGACCAAAAATTGCCCATGATTGTAAAAACTTACTGCGAACTGTGAGGCAGTATCATAATGACCCGGTTGCTGCCCGCGTTCTCACTGCCGAGCGCCAGCCAAATAAACCGAGTGAGAAGGAATCCCAGGTATACATACTGAAATCCCAAATTGCCGATAATGCTGACGTCTGAGTGTCGCCATGGAGACCTATCCGGCTGAAACACATCGACTAAAAATAGAAACAGGGAGAGAAGACGGGCGCGGCCATCTTGAACCAAGTTCAAAGAGGTCAGAATAAGCCCAAAAAAGAGTGCGGCCATCTTAAAGTGGCAAAATCACTATATATTTTATAGTAAATTGTATATACTCAGTGAAAAATGAAAATATAATAAACACTACAACAGTCACAAAAGAAGAAAAAATAAATAAATAAATCAAAAGTAAAAAAGAAGCGAACTAGAATCAAAATATGAAGATAGAATAAAATCTAATAATACTGAAAGTCAGACAAACAGCACCACAAGACAATACAAATGAGACAACCAAAGTGATCATCAACATGTAAGGAACATATGTAGGAAAGTACCATCTTGCCTGGCATGTTACCCCCATATTTCACTGTATATATGTTGTTTTAGTGTATGTGTCACTGGGACCCTGCCAGCCAGGGCCCCAGTGCTCATAAGTGTGCCCTGTATGTGTTCCCTGTGTGATGACTAACTGTCTCACTGAGGCTCTGCTAACCAGAACCTCAGTGGTTATGTTCTCTCTGCTTTCTAAATTGTCACTAACAGGCTAGTGACCAATTTCACCAATTCGCATTGGCATACTGGAACACCCTTATAATTCCCTAGTATATGGTACTGAGGTACCCAGGGTATTGGGGTTCCAGGAGATCCCTATGGGCTGCAGCATTTCTTTTGCCACCCATAGGGAGCTCTAACAATTCTTACACAGGCCTGCCACTGCAGCCTGAGTGAAATAACGTCCACGTTATTTCACAGCCATTTACCACTGCACTTAAGTAACTTATAAGTCACCTATATGTCTAACCTTCACCTGGTGAAGGTTGGGTGCTAAGTTACTTAGTGTGTTACTTAGGTGCCCCCACATCGTTCAGGGCAAATTCCCCGGACTTTGTGAGTGCGGGGACACCATTACACGTGTGCACTATACATAGGTCACTACCTATGTATAGCGTCACAATGGTAACTCCGAACATGGCCATGTAACATGTCTAAGATCATGGAATTGTCACCCCAATGCCATTGTGGCATTGGGGAGACAATTCCATGATCCCCCGAGTCTCTAGCACGGACCCGGGTACTGCCAAACTACCTTTCCCGGGGTTTCACTGCAGCTGCTGCTGCTGCCAACCCCTCAGACAGGTTTCTGCCCTCCTGGGGTCCAGCCAGGCTTGGCCCAGGAAGGCAGAACAAAGGACTTCCTCAGAGAGAGGGTGTTACACCCTCTCCCTTTGGAAAAAGGTGTCAGGGCTGGGGAGGAGTAGCCTCCCCCAGCCTCTGGAAATGCTTTGATGGGCACAGATGGTGCCCATCTCTGCATAAGCCAGTCTACACCGGTTCAGGGATCCCCCAGCCCTGCTCTGGTGTGAAACTGGACAAAGGAAAGGGGAGTGACCACTCCCCTGACCTGCACCTCCCAGGGGAGGTGCCCAGAGCTCCTCCAGTGTGCTCCAGACCTCTGCCATCTTGGAAACAGAGGTGCTGCTGGCACACTGGACTGCTCTGAGTGGCCAGTGCCAGCAGGTGATGTCAGAGACTCCTTCTGATAGGCTCTTACCTGTGTTGCTAGCCTATCCTCCTTCCTAGGTAGCCAAACCTCCTTTTCTGGCTATTTAGGGTCTCTGCTAAAGTAGTGGCTAAAGAAAATAATAGAGCTCATCATCAGAGTTGTGTCCCTTATCAACAGCACGTAAGCGGCATATTAAGGAGGCTGCCAAAAAGAATTATGAAATTATGGACAAAATCCTGGAAGACTACCAACTGTACTTGCGTGACAAGAAACTACGTAAGATCAAACGAGATGATCTTGATTATAAAGAAGGAAGAATCTACACCTTTGCACGCAAGTATGACAACCTAAGGCCAGCGGCACCTAATAAAATCATACGTACTGAAAGAATTTATACTGATTCAGAGAGTTCTAGCTCTATTTGCTCTTTTGACAGTTTAGCATCCAATGAACAATCGACATCAACTATGCCATCTAACAACCCTTCACCTTTTTTAGTGGAGATGCAAAGACTCCGACTTGGCAGCAAACGGGTGCAAAAAGAAAGATCAGAAGGGGGGGTAAAAGATGGAGAAAAGAACACAAGTTCAAGTGCTCAGGGGGTCCAAACACGCTCCAAGAAAAATTTATTACATCAGATGGGGCCCAGACGTCTGGTGCTATACAGCAGGATAAATTGTTGATTGTCATCTTGTCAAACCTTATACTTACTAAATATGAATGTGAAATTCTTAGTAAAGGTCTGGGGTTCTGTCCTTCTCAAATGTATGACCCTATTGATGTATTTGTTGATCTGTTCAAATTTGTACGTTTGCTCAAATGAAAGGACTACTACAAGATGTCATGCATTCCAGTGATCCCACCAGCTGACCCGCCCCTTAGTTCATCCCATTCTGTTTCCGACCTTCACAACTTACAACTTGTCATGTCACTTATGGATAATGATCACACTGATATTGAAACTCTTAGGACAGAGTTGGGCATTCAGGAGAACACATGTATCAAAAGTGGTCTAAGAATTAGGTCCAAATGTATTCTCAAGGAACACACCATAACATTGATCTCTTTCGAGTGTGAGTCTCTAATGGTTTTTATAAGCTCTTTGAGAGGCCTGTTACTTCCAAATTTAGGAATGACAATCTCACCAGATCTGAGAGGAATGCATTGCTTTCCCTAAAACTGGATTCTACGATAGTCATTAGGGAAGCTGACAAGGGCGGTAATGTGGTGGTAATGGAGAAGTCAGATTACATTGAGGAAATCAATAGGCAACTATCTGATAGGGTCTGTTATAAGCCCATTACTGAAAATCCAATACAACCTTTGAGTAATTACATCAATATGCGACTTAATGATTGGCGGGAAAGTGGCTTTATCTCTGATGGTGAATACAAGTATTTGGAGGTTCACGACCCGCACTTTCCATGCATCTATGTATTGCCTAAAATACATAAAGGAGGGAAATTTCCCCCGGGTAGACCTATCATTTTGGGCAATGCCTCACCTACTGAGAGATTGTCAGAGTATGTTGACGTGTTCTTACAATCTTTTGTGCGCAACCTCCCGTCCTATATACAAGATAGCAAAGATATACTCAACAAATTTGACGATTTTGAGTGGTCGGAAGAACTTTTGTTTGTGAATATGGACGTTACTAGTCTTTACACTTGTATACATAAACAATTTGGTCTGAGGGCGATTTAATCCTTTTTGGGCATGAGAACGGCTGACCATTGGCAGCATAATAATATGTTGATGGGAATGATAGATATCATCCTTTCTAAAAATTTATTTTTGCATGATGGACAATGGTTTCAGCAGACACAGGGGACTGCGATGGGTTCCAGGTTTGCTCCTTCTTATGCCTGCCTCTTCATGGGGTGGTATGAGAGGAAGGATGCCTGGGCCAGACATGCCAGGCAATGGACAGATCTATCAGTCTTTTGGGGCAGATACATTGATGATATAATTCTATTGTCGAAAGGGATTGTGGATGAACTATTAGCATACCATCACTTTTTGAATGATAACCCATACAATGTGAAATTAAACTTACAGTATAGTAAGGAACGGATTGATTTTTTGGACATAGGCTTCTTTGTTGAAAATAACAAGATAAAGGGTACTCTTTTCAGGAAAGCCACCTCGTGCAACAGTATCTTGCATGCCAGTAGCGCCCATCCCAAATCAGTTATCAACAATATCCCTCTTGGTGAAATGACACGCATTAGGCGTAATTGTAGTATGAAAAATATCTTCACTGCCCAGATTGATGAAGCCAAACAAAGATTTAGGAACCGGGGATATAGTGAGGCAATTCTTACCAAGGCACACAAAAGTATTGAGACAGTCCAAAGACACACAACACTTGTTACTGGCCACAAGGACAACAAAGAAGGCAAAGACAGTGCCAGGTGTTTGAGGTTCACATCTCAATTTTCAATTTTGAGTAATAATATATATAGAATTTTACGCAAACACTGGCACTTGTTACTTGAGATACCGGGTACCAACAATTCCATCTCCAGAAATCCGCAAGTGACTTATCGCAGGGGATGCACCTTCCGTAATCATCTTTGCCCTAGTTAAGTTACTACCAGCAAGGTACAGACATGGTTACCTACAGGCCCGAAAGGTTTTTTCACCTGTTGTGAATGCAGTGTGTGCAATTATGGAATTGATAAGATCTGTAATTTCAGTTAGAACACCACATAAAGGTATGCAATTAGACACTCTATCAACTGCAAAACAAAATACATTGTATATATTTTGGGCTGTCCATGTGATATAATCTATGTGGGTAGTACCATCAAACCTCTCAAACTCCATATACAGGAACATATCAGAGCAATCAAAAATAAGGATACCAAATATCCTCTGTCCCTCCATACGATGGAACAACACCCCAATGATACTAAAATCTGGTTTCATGGGGTCGACCAGATACCTGTCAACCGCAGAGTAGAGGACAGAGAATTGGCCCTACGACATAAGGAGGCGGCATGGATATGCCGCTTACGTGCTGTTAAAAAGGGACACAACTCTGATGATGAGCTCCATTATTTTCTTTAGACACTACTTTGCCCTTAGTCGTTTTCTGCTTCAATGTGCCATTTTCTGCCTACTGACTTTTCAATTGACATGACATCTGTGTCATATGTTCCTTACATGTTGATGATCACTTTGGATGTCTCATTTGTATTGTCTTGTGGTGCTGTTTGTCTGACTTTCAGTATTCTTAGTTTTTATTCTATCTTCACATTTTGATTCTAGTTCATTTCTTTTTTACTTTTGGTTTATTTTTTGTCTTTTTTATTCTTTTGTGGCTGTTGTAGTGTTTATAATATTTATTTTTCACTGAGTATATACAATTTACTATAAAATATATATAGTGATTTGCCCACTTTATGATGGCCGCACTCTTTTTTGAGCTTATTCTGACTTCTTTGAACTTGGTTCAAGATGGCCGCGCCCGTCTTCCCTCCCTGTTTCTATTTTTAGTCTATGTGTTTCAGCCGGATAGGTCTCCATGACGACGCTCAGGCATCAGCGTCATCGGCAATTTGGGATTTCAGTATGTATACCTGGGAATCCTTCTCACTCGGTTTATTTGGCTTGCGATCGGCAGGGAGAACGCGGGCAGCAACCGGGTCATTATGATACCGCCTCACAGTTCGTGGTAAGTTTTTACCATCATGGGCAATTTTTGGTCATCACTGTGTCTCCGTTTTTGATAGACGGCGACTCAATATAGTTGTTTTTCTTTTTACTTCATCAACGATTCTTTCATTTGCAGATAGTCGTTCCTATTCATGCTTCACAACGCGAACCAGAGAGCATGTGTGGCTGTTTGTTTAATTCCTTAGGGTGTCACATGGTGTGAAAAGATTTTTTTTTCCATTAAACATACTTTTGTTTTTGCTTGGTGTGTTTCAGGCATAATATCGTTTTCTGTTCTGTATGTTGACAGTTAATTGATGACAATAGTTTTTAGACTTAATATATCTTTACCTGTTATTTTGCATATAGTATGGGATAAGCACTTTAGTATGAATACTACGGTTTAAAATATGGTTGAAGCACATTATGGATTCATTGGACAGTCTGATGAGGGATTGGGAGGGGCAAATCCGAAATTTCCACCCTCTGTTTTTATGATTATTTGTATATTACTTACCATGCCACAGGTAATTAATGTTCCTCCGTGTCCCCACTCGCCTGTTTAATAGCTTTTCATTCTTAGTTTTATTTTATTTTGTTATCATTTTGTTATTATTCTCTTCTAGTTTATGGTTACTGACTGCTTGTAGACATGCTGTTTACAAAGAATTACCATTAATGTGTGGAAAAATGAGTGACATTTATATTATAAGGTATGGCTTTTTGGATTTATTTATATCTTTCTATACATTGGAATCATGACCAGAACGTACAATTTCTATTATTATTTGTTGCCTATTGTCTGTCTCCTGGTACAAATGTATTCATCATGTCAGCTATGGTTGCCTCACCTTATCTTGACAAAGATTGTGGCGTTGAGAGTTTCCTCAGTAATGGGGAGTTTTGTCTCCTCTTTCCTTTTGATTGTTGGTTGCTGTTGTTCCTTGCCGTTACATCTATGTTATGTCTGTGTCATTATTGTTATATATGTTTATATATGTATATTTAGACACTGTTTTTGGTTTTATTGTGTTTACAGCCATGAAGAAGTCCTTCCATAAGGACGAAACGCGTTGGCTGTTTTGTTTTTATATACAAGGATACTCTAATAAAAAGACTAAACTACGTTTGCTACAACATGGACTGAGTTGATTCAATTATTCTGAACTTTGTGGTGCACGTTCAAAGCTTTACAGATTCAAAACTCTCCTGAGTTAGTACCTTGGCGGCAGGTACTGTGTTCAGTGCACACATTTCATGATGGATAACAGTTGTCTATTATAAATATTTTTTACAAGTTGGTGATAGGAATAGGTGCATTTTCTTTGTCATTTCGAACCCGCTGCCAGTTTTTGTCTATATTGCTATTGGTAAGTGTTTGGCTCATCAACGGTCATATGATTGTGTATCATTGGGCAATGCCTATGCTGACCAAATTGCCAGATATTGTGCACTCCACTGTGTCACCTTCTATGAAGAGTGGAGTAGTGGAAGTGACACCAGTGAGACAAATCAAAATTTCTTGATGTCAGTGGTTGATACATGGGATGAACTTGAGAGGTTGTAGGAAGAAGCAGTAGAGGAAGAACATAGAGGTTGATAAAAGCAGCTTGTGCTCAAAGAGAGGGAGATGATGTTTACATTTCAAAGAAGAGAAAGTTGCGTTGCCAGACTGTTTGTTGAACTCAATGGTGAGATAGTATCTTTGTCAGGTTTATCTTGGAAGAGGCACATTCAAACAGACATGGTACAACCCCAGATGTAGATTGACTGCAGAAGGGGTCTGTCAAAGATGTGTCATATACCAGCAAATGAATGTATGGAGTGCACAGTGGTTAATGTGAGCCTCATAGGGAGATGGGGAGGGCCATTTAACAGAGTGCAACTTGATTTAATTGAGATACCTCCCTGTAATGGATCGAGTATGTATTGGTCATTGTGTGTGAGTTCTCTCAATGGATTGAGGCTTATCCAACATGTAGGAAGGATAGTCTCACTGTAGCTAAACTGCTGCTCAGGGAACTGATACCCAAGTACGAGTTCTCATCTTCTTTGGAATCAGATCAAGGAACTCATTTTAATAATGAGATCATAAAGTTGTTGTGTATGGCACTGAACATTGAGCAGAAACTGCAGCTACAGACCAGGGGCATCTGGATTGGTGGAACAAATTAATGGAACACTAAAAGCTAGATTGGCAATGGTTTGGGCCTTTACAGCGTTGTAATGGCCTGATGCATTGCCACTTTTCTATATGTAAACATTGCTAGACATGACACAGTCACCTTTGCACTATGGTGCCGAGGTGTGTGCTGATTGTGTACCAGTGTTAGGGAGAGAGCAGGACAATACTAAATCTTAGTAAATATGGCACTGCCCTGCTTAACCCTTTCCTGCAACACAGCAACCTTGTGTTAGACCTTGCAGTTCTTGGTGTGGTGTCCCTGTCCTTGTTGCCTCTGACCTTCTGTTTTGGGGTCATGTGCTGTAATTTGTTTTTGCTTGTTTTGATATCCTGGGCACTTTAATACTGCTAACCAGTGCTAAAGTGCAAGTGCTCTCTGCCTAAAAGATATTGGTAATTGATTTTCCATGATTGTGCTTCCCACATTAATTAGCCCTGTAAACATGTCTCTGACCTGCCACTGCAGTGTCTGTGTGTGCAGTTTGGCACTGCCAATTCAACCTTGCAAGTGTACCCATTTGCCAAACCCAAACCTTCCCTTTTACTACATGTAAGTTACCCCTAATGTAGGCCACAAGGTAGCCCCATGGATTGGGTGCAGTATATAAAAAGGTTAGGACATGTACTGGTGTGTTGTACATGTCCTGATAGTGAAATACTGCCAAATCTGTTTTTCGCTATTGCAAGGCCTAGCTCTCCCACAGGTTAACATGGGGGCTGCCTTTAAGTGGAGTTTCCCATTGAGAGCAGATAGAAATGTGGAGTTTGGGGTCTCTAAACTCACAATTTAAAAATAAATCTTTTGAAAAAGTTGTTTTTTAAATTGTCTGTTTGGAAACTCCACTTTTAGAATGTGGGCATTTTCTTGCTTAACCATTCTGTGCCTCTATCTGGCTGCTGAATACACTTCTGGGTCATGCTAACAATTGGGCTGTTTGTGAGTTCACTCTAGACAGTTACACACAGGGAGCTGAGGTGTGCCCTGCATATCCTTATGAATCTTCCTGGGCTGGAGTGGGAGGGAGAAGCTGTCACCTGCACTAGAAAGGGGTGTGGCTATCCTCTCACAATACAGTCTCCAACCTGCTGGTGTGTGTCTGGGGCAGGGCAAGGAAAAGACAGGGTCTTGGGCACTACAAAGATTTTCCTTTGAAGTTTGTATATTTCAAAGGCAGAAATTAGTATAAGTAGTGGACCCAAACCCCAAGCCTTTTAGATTACTTCTGAATTAAGAGGAACCTCTGCCAAGGAGAAGAGCTTGAAGCTTGAGGAGAACCTGACACTCTGCTTGTTGCCTTGCTGTGCTGGCCTGCTGCTGCTGGGAAAGGAATGGACTTTGCTTTCTGAAGTCCTGCTTGGAGCGTTTCTCCAAGGGCTTGGACTGAGCTTGTCTCCTGTTCTGAAGTCTCATGGACATCAAAGATTTCATCTGCCAGTGCATGGGCTCTTCTGCTGAGATTCCTGACTTGCTACGTGATGCCAAATCCAGTCCCTGGGCCCTCAGAAGTGGAAGCTGGTTACCTGCGGGTGGAAATCCATGCACCACTTGGTGCGTGTCAGAAAAATCAACTCAGCACCTGTCCCACAGCTGAAAATTCGATGCAGTGCATGCCTCGCGGTCAGAGAATCAATGCATCACCAGTTCTCACGCGGACCCTTTGCACAGCACGTTGGAATTTTTCATGCACTGACCCTGGGCGCCAAAATCTTCACCATCACTGCACAGACTTGAGACTGCTTGTCTGAAAACTGATGCATCCCTTCCCCACGAGGAAAAAAATGGCACATCGCTTGCCTGACGTAGAAAGAATCGACGCACGGCTACACTTGCTTGTTTTTTCAATGCATGCTCCCCTGTGCAGCTTTATTTTTGACGCATACCAGGTACAGTGTGCAAAAACAATACATCCATTGCTTTCTACAGAATTAAGACTCTTTTTACTTTAAAAATTAATATCGCTGCTTGGGTATGTTGGATTTTTGTTGTTTTGGTCTTGTTTGATTTAGATAAATATTGGCTATTATTCTAAACTAGTGAGGAGTCCTTTTGTGATGTTTTCACTGTGTTACTGTGTATGTTTGTACAAATACTTTACACATTGCCTCTGAGATAAGCATGACTGCTTGTGCCAAGCTACCAAGGGGGGGAGCAGGTGTTATCTGAGCTGTGTATCTCCCTTACCCTGACTAGAGTAAAGGTCCCTACTTGGACAGGGTATAAACTGACTGTCAACTAAAGACCCAATTTCTAACACTTTGCAAGAGTTTTCAGTGGATTAGCCCCTTAAAATGTTAATTCATCATGTATTTCTTGCACATGTCTTGCAGCTTACGTTATGAAAGCCAAGGAAATAAGTTTTTCCATTCTCTGCTGCACAATAGCTATACATTTCCTTGCTTGACCTTGTGAGAGTTCAATGCCACCAGAATCTTATATACAGCACAGCAGCTTTGTATGCTTCTTAATGGACTATCAGACAGATTGTCTTTTGTTTTGCATAATAAGGTGGAAACTGAGTGAAAAGGTTCACTCTTATTCCATAGACCTTGATGCATTGAAAAGGTATAAAAGATAACCACAATTAGGACAGCTGAAGCAGACTGACCAGTTTCTTGGGAGAGATTAAGAAAAGTGTGATTTGCATTTAAGGCCTGCTGGCATACAGACAGGGTATGTGGGGTCAGTATGTGGGGGGAACTAAATAAATCAGCATGTATTATGTTAAATGAATACATCAGCCTATGAACCACCTGAATATAGTTTAGCTAATAATGTATACTTATAGTTTAGGAATGTGCAATGAACATTTGTGGGGTGTATCCACATGAGAAATTGGGTTGAAGTTTCACTGGGGTGTGAGTGCTGCTTAAGCAACAGTCACAATTTCTTGCAGGGTGAGCTGAACTTAGAGGCAATGTGTAAATTATTTATGCAGCACACAAACAGCAATACAGTGAAAACACAACACAATACAAATCCAAAACTAATTTAGAAAAATAGAAAAAATTATAATAAATAATTAGACACCAAAACAATCAAAATCCAATTAGTAAAACCGGAGGACTCAAAATCAAAAATCACCAACCGCGGAGATTTGGTTGTACTTGACTGGGGCAAAGTCAAAAGTTAAGGCCGACAGCGATGAAGCTTGGTTCAGATACACAAAGTGGATTGGGCCCAATCAGCACTTACCTTCAGACTTAGAAATGTTTCAAGAAAAAGTCTCTGATAAGGTAGACGTTCGGCAGAACAATGCTGCAGTAGAGTGTCCAAGGAGGGAGCATCATCACAGGATAGCTATGCAGCGAAGCTGTAGTGAACATTTTTACTTTCAGACTTAGTCGTCAAGATGGAACCCGAAAATGTCCAGCAAGACGAAGTAGAAGACTAAAAACAAAGACAGTTCCACGATGCTGGATAGCCTTTTCACAAAGGACCTCGAAAAATTACTTGTTGCTGTGGGGAAAAATTCAGTGGGAAAAGACAGGAAGTTAATCTGACTGACGATATACCTTGAGCGGATAGATGACCAGGTTAGTCCCAGTCACTTGGTTCTTCATGCATTTTTGGACCAAATTTTCTCAGTTTTCGAAATTGGCCATCTGGGCACCTTCAGCACCACAAACACGGATCCAGAAGTGGATGGAGACTTCTTGGGTGTTTAGGACTCAATCAGGCTGAGTCCAGGTGCAGGTTCAAGATGGTGGGAGCCTGTCATGCCTGTGTGGCTCTGAACAGGAGGCCTGCAAACTAGCCCCTGTACTCACTTCTGGAAGTCCTGGGTGCAGGTGAAGATGCAGGGCTCAACAGCAGGGTTGGGCTCTCAGGAGCAGGCTCCAGGCAGCAAAGCAGTCTTTCCATGTGCAGCAGCAGAGATTCCTTCCGGAGATCCAGTATTGAACTGGAGAGTGGGTCTGAGATCCTTATTTTTATACCCTGGTGTTGTGCTCTTAGAAGTGTTGTATATGTATTTTAGCTATGTTTTTAGACACATTGGCCCTCATCACAATCCTGGTGGACGGGGGAGAAGCGGCAGTAATACCGGCAACAGGCCAGCGGAAAACAAAATGGAATCATGACCATGGCGGTTACCGCCATGGTCATCCGCCACTTCTCCAGTCCGACCGCCAGGGCGGTGATGACCGCTGGGCTAGAGACTTCAGTCTCCAGCCCTGCGGCCGTCAACAGACCGCTGGCAGTATCACGACCCTGCATACCGCCATGGATTTCGGGTGGTTTGGAACTGCCACGAAATCCATGGCGGTAGGCACTATCAGTGCCAGAGAATTCCTTCCCTGGCACTAATAGGGGTCTCCCCCAACCCCCTCCCTCACCCTGAGTCCTCCCCCCACCCTCCTGCCACCGCCAAAGATGGCAGGACCCCACCCCTACCCCCAACATGCACAGACACACACACCCTCCCCACCCCCACCCCCAACATGCACAGACACACACCCCTACACGCACACAAACACTGCAACACATACTCGCACACATACAAACAGACAAGCACACAGACTGACCCACACACATTTCCCATACACACAACACCCCCCGCATGCATACACGAACTCACACACCCCCTCTACATATTCACACGTACACCCCCATGCACGCACACAACACCCCCCTATCCTCCTCCCCTAACAGACAATCAACTTACCTTGTCTGTTGATCCACCGGGAGGGGACGGGATCCATGGGGGCTGCTCCGTCGCCAGCACCCCGTCACCAGAACACTGCCACACCGACTCATGGGACATGATTCGGTGGGCGGTGTTCTGATGACGGGCGGTGGAGGTGGATCAACCTCCACTTTCCCGGCGACCGCCAGTATGGCTGCTGGCGGCTCTCCGTCCGAAAAAGGATGAGGGCTGCCAGCAGTCATAATACGTCGCACGGAAAACCACCTGCACTGGTGGTCTTCAGCACGGCTGTTCCTTGGCGGTCTTTAAAAAAGACCGCCGAGGTCGAAATGAGGGCCATTATTTTAGCACCTGGGCCTGCCGTTTGCGCACTTTAGCCCAGTCACATTTTATTCAGCTTCATTTTCATTTTATTATGTTAGCACAGGAAACATTTGCGGTTCTGATTTAGTTTCTTTATCTAGTTGTTCTTTCACTTTGGAAAACATTGTGTTTCTAGCATGACATTCCTTTCACTTTGTGTTTTCCTCAAGGCCTGATAGAGTTGCCGGCAAAGTAGTACACTGTGGGGGTCATTCTGACCCTGGCGGTAAATACCACCAGGGCCGGGGCCGGCGGTAGCACCGCCAACAGGCTGGCGGTGCTCCGCCGGGCATATTTACCGTGGCGGTACAGCCGCGGCCAGAAGCGGAAAGCCGGCGGTGTACCGCCGACTTTCCGCTGCCCATGGGAATCCGCCATGGCGGCGCAGCTTGCTGCGCCCCCATGGGGATTCTGACACCCCATACCGCCATCCTGTTCCTGGCGGGTCGCCCGCCAGGAACAGGATGGCGGTATGGGGTGTTGTGGGGCCCCTGGGGGCCCCTGCAGTGCCCATGCCAATGGCATGGGCACTGCAGGGGCCCCCGTAAGAGGGCCCCACAAAGAATTTCAATGTCTGCTTTGCAGACACTGAAATTCACGACGGGTGCAACTGCACCCGTCGCACCTTCCCACTCCGCCGGCTCCATTCGGAGCCGGCTTCCTCGTGGGAAGGGTGTTTCCCACTGGGCTGGCGGGCGGGCTTTTGGCGGTTGCCCGCCAGCCCAGTGGGAAACCCAGAATGACCGCCGCAGTCTTCAGGCCCTGTGTCTCCAACATTCACAGAAACATATACACCCTTACGTGGGGATATTTTTTCAAAACATAATCTGTTTTATTATTAAAACACTTCTTTGTCCCATACACATTAGAGGGAGATTCCAGCCAGATAGCCACAACCGCATGCTGATTGCTTATTGCCTTTGCTACAGCTGCTTGCTTAGTCTACAGGATCCATGGCCTACATGGGAATGATGTCTTTCTAAACAGCAGGCTTCCTTACCGAGGTATGGGGGATGATGTCTTCCCAGAGGGGAAACCTGAAGGACGGATTAGGGCTTATCATGCTGTGCTCTAACATAGGCTAGGTAGGAACCATATATATTACTCCTAGTGACAGTATGGTGGGACTTTTCCTGTGTGTCACTCTTCGTGTCACCTTTTTGCTTTTAGCATGTTTTATCATCCTAGGTATTGGAATTCATGCGATTTTATCTAAGATGCAGCTAATTCAAGAAACCTTTTTGAACTATTATCTGCCTCTGTTTGTCTTTGCAAATGTGAGACTAATGTAGCTGAGAGAAAAGGATGAGATCTGATCGACCACGATTTTCCTGAGGATGTGCCAGGTTGCCACTGACATCCCTGCTCTGCCAGTTAGCCAGAAAACTGGATTAGGCCGACAGTTGTCGCATGGTGTGGGATTGGACTCAGTTTCCCATGTTCTGCCACCTGAATCCAGCAGCCTCTTTAGGATAATGAGAGCCTACGTGACAGAAGGTGGGAAAAGTTTCCAGAAGGATTCTTTGACGTTTCAGGAGCTTCCGGCCTCCTCTGCCCTGGCTGCTAGCTGGCTGCACTGACAATGCAGGGTTGTTAAGCCTATTGTATGGTGGCCCAGCATGGCATAATCAGGTGCAAGTGGGGGGGTGCTGAGCTCTGCCCCCTCATTGTGCCAGTGGAAAGGCATTCAGGCTCTGCTAATTCCACTATTGTGTGACTGTCTGGGGTGAATCCACAATGTCTCAAACTTGTCAGTTACACCCAGTCATGTGTTCTAAAGCAGGCTACAGGCACAGAAGGCTAAGGGAAGACGTCACCATGAAATAGGGTTTATCTTAAAAAGTTCATAGATACCAAACATGAAATAACTACCTCCTCTGGTTACAGCTTATTAAATGTAATAAGGAATCCGCAAAGTTATCCTATGGGAGTGGTAGGCTTCACAAACGTGAAATACAAATGTGGGTGTTTTTCACTACTAGGACATGTAAAACTTAAAAGTACATGTCCTACTTTTTAATGACATAGCACTCTGCTCCATGGGCTACCTATGAGCTACCTGAGGGGTGACTTATATGTAATAAACGGGGAGTTTAAGGTTTATCAAGGGTTTTAAATGTCAAGTCGACATAGCAGTGTCACACTGCATTGAGGCTGCAATGGCAGGCCTGGGACATGTCTTAAAGTGCTACTTAAATGGGTGGCACAATAAGTGCTGCAGGTCCACTGGTAGCACTTAATTTACAGGCTCTGGGTATATGTTGTATATGACTGTACAAGGGTCTTACATGTAAATTAAATATGCCAATCAGGCCAATAAAACTATGTTTTTGGGTAGCAAGCACAAGCACTTTAGCACTGGTTAGCAATCCTAAATCCAACAGAGCCAAAATCAAGAACAATGGAGGCAGGCAGAACTTTTTTTTAGGGGAATGCCACCCTAAGGCTGACATACCTAATAGTGCCCCCCCCCCAGCTGAAAGTGGGAACTACTCAACCTCCTGGGAGTTATCATCACTGAGGTGGAACAATCTGAATAGACCATCAGCGTGGGCGTGGTCTGACCCAGGTCTATGTTCTACCATAAAGTTAATTTGCTGTAGGCATATGGTTCACCTGAACAATTTTGGATTCTCACCCTTCATTTGCATTAGCCATCTGATTGGCCTGTGGTCTGTCTGAAACTTGAAGTGAATCCGAAACAGGTAGGGTCTCATGCTGGTCAAGGCCCTCACCATTAAGGTGTTAAAGTGTTGCCTTTATTCCATGCTCTGAGGGATCTGTTTGTACTATGACTTTTGGGAAAAGTCAGGGGCCTTGAGCACAGAGGTTGTGCACATGGCCTGCTTCAGAGAGTCAAAGGCATTCTGGCAAACCTCCTTCCAGATCACCTTTCTTTGATGATTCTTGAAAATCAGCTCAGTCAAGGGAGCAACAATGGTGCCATACCCCTTGACAAACCTCCTCTAATACCCTGTGAGGCTCAAAAAGGCCCTCATCTCAGTTTGGGCTTTGGGGGGCTTCCAAGCTAGAATGGACTCTATTTTGGCCTGGAGGGGAAGCACCTTACCCCTGCCCACGAGGTGTCCAAAGTTGAGCACAGACCCCTGCCCGGTGTGGCACCTACTGGCTTTGATAGTCAGGCCTGCATTCTGCAGAGCCTGAAGCACTTTCAGGAGGTAGAAGACGTTGTCCATCCAGCTGTTAATGAAGACAGCTATGCAATCCAAGTAGGCAGCACTGAAGTCATCCATCCCAGACAATATCCTATTTACCTGCCTCTGGAAAGTGGCAGTTGTATTGTTTAGCCCAAACTGCATCACTTTAAACTGAAAGTGGCTCTCTGGAATGGTGAAAACTGACCTCTCGTTAGCCCCTTCAGTTCGGCAGTCTTCCAGTAGCCTGATGTCAGATCGAAAGTACTCAGGAACTTGACAGCCCCAAGCCTATGAAGGAGGTCATCAACTCTTGGTATGGGTTGAGCCCCCTGTAGTCCACACAGAACTCGAATTCAAGGGCACCAACTATTGAGGCAGCTTTTGGCCCCAAGGCTAGACTAGGGGCTACCGGAGCGCTCAATCACCCATAATGACAGCATTTTAGAGACTTCCTCTCTGAAGCTGGCCCTCACTTTGTCAGATAACTTGTAAATCTTGTTTTAGACAGGGGGCTATCTCCTGTGTCAATGTCATGGGTACAAAGATGTATAAGCCCAGGAGTAAGAGAAAACAGAGAGGCAAACTGCCCCAACAATTGGCAACAGTTCCTCTGCTGTTCTGGGGTCAGGGTGGAGGGAGGTTCACATCCTCCTGTGTCTCATCTTTCTCTTTTGATGACAAGAGGTCAGGGAGAGGTTCACTCTCCTCCACCTTCCCATCATCTGTCACCAACAGCATGGTGATCTCAGACCTCTCAAAAGGGGGTTTTAGACAGTTGATATGAAGGGCCCTTAAGAAGTGCCTGTGTGTCTTGAGGTCTACCAAGTAGGTGATGTCCCCTTTTTCTCAACTATTTCATAAGGCCTGGTTGAATGGTCTTGGAGGGCCCTGGGCTCCACTGGCTCCATCACCCACACTTTCTTCTCAAGCTGGAATTCTACAGGGGTAGCCTTCTGGTCATACCACTGCTTCAACACCTTCAAGTTTTGGAAGCCTTTTTTCAGAACTTGGCCATCTGGTTCTTGATGGTTAGCATGTAGCTAACCACGTCCTGGGGAGTCTTCTTGGGAGCTTGCTCACAACCCTCCCTGACCAAGCTGAGAGGTCCCCTCACAGGGTGACCATACAGAATCCAACACCCTTCTGTGGTACCTCCTTGTAAGTAAACAGCAGGCATGGAAGAGGACGTCCTTCTTCCGCCTCATGGTTCAGGCAGGCCCATAAATATGGCTTTCAGGGTCTTCTTGAAATGCTCAACAAGCCCATTGGTTTTTGGATAATAGGGTGAGGGAAACTAGGTAACACCACACCCCTTCCACATTGACTGAAAATATAAAGACATAAAGTTGGTGCCCTGTCAGACACCACTTCTTTGAGGAATCCCACTCTGGTTAAAATCCCCATTAAGGGTCTGACCATTGCAGGTACAGCTGCAGTTTGCAGAGGAGTGACCTCTGGATACCTTGTAGCATGGTCCACCAAGATCAGGATAAACCTGTTTCCAGCGGCTGTCTTGGGGTCTAAGAGCCCAATAATGTTGATGCCCACCCTTTCAAAGTGAGCGCCAATGACATGTAAGGGCTGCAGGAGAGCTCTCAGCTGTTTCCCTGTCTTGCCACTGGCCTGGCAGGTCGAGCAGGTCCTGCAGAATGCATCTGAGGACACCTTCATCCTGGGCCAGTAAAGGTGGGGGACAAGCCTAGCAAAGGTCTTGTCCTACCAAGGGAATCATCTCATGCCAGCCCTGTAGCATTGGTGGAACAAATAGTGTCCTTGTTGCCCCATGTATAGGTGCCTTGTGCTCACTGTACAGGAGGTCATTCTTCTAGTATATGCTGAGATCTTTAGAGGTGTCACCAGCTACCTGGGCCTCAGCTTGCTGCCTCTCGCCCTCCAGGGTTGGGCTTTCTTTCTGTGCTTTACAGAACTCATCCCAGATGGGTCCCCCTTCTGGTTGCCATGCAGCAAGCTCAGGCAGGTCACCAAGCGAGGCAATGTCCTCCTTAGTTTGCTCCGGGGTGGCCTCCTTTGGCACCCCATTCACCTCCTCTGGGAGAGTCATGGGCTGCTTTCCCACGCCCCTTGTCCCTTCCATTCTTGTTAACTGACTGGGCCATTTTTGTAGGTTCCAGACCTCGTTGACTCCCGTTCTGGTGACAATGGACCTGGAGGTCTAACAAACCCACTCAGGCATCCCCAACATTCCCAGGTGTGACCTGAGCTCCACTTCCAGACAGTGTGCTGTAGGTCATTCCCTGGCAAACAGTCCACAGGCATGGCAGGGCTCCTTCAGAAGACCTGAGACCACCACCCCCCACTCAAAGGTAACTAGAGCCATTGAGTAGTGAGCCACTGAGTAGTGGCTCTCTTAATTGTCTGCTACTACAACCTGGTAGAATGTGTTGTGACTCACTTAACCTGTGGACACCAGGTGACACCTTACCGTTGTCATACTGGCTCCTGTGTCCCTCAGAGCCCCCACCCTGTGCCCTTTGATGGTGACCCACTGCCTATACACCTCAGTGTTAGAAGGCATGTGGGCTTGGACACCATCTCTGCATCAACCAGCAACACTAGGGAAAGCTTACTAACTTTCCCCTTCTGACTGGGGCCATCGCCTCCCCAAGCACTACACTAGCCACCCCATGGGATTTACCTCCAGTGGGAGGCTGTGCCCTCTTGTATGATTTGTAGTGCCCATACTCATGACACCCAAAGCACTTAGGGGTAGACTTGTGATTCCTGTCAGAGATGCCGTTCTTTATTAGCCACATTGGGACTGGGACCCTTTCCCTTGAGTGTGTTTTTTGGGGGCCTTTAGATGTCTCCCCTCTCTTTCTTCTGGTGGGAATACTGACCACCATTTTGGGAGTCCCTCCCCAGATTCCTTTTTATACACCCTGGTGCTGGCCCAAGGTCCACCTCCTCATCAAGCTACCTTGGTTCAATCAGCTTGTCATTTACCATTTGTTGGCACAGTTCTGTAAAACAGGTTTTGAGCATGTGCTCTCTCAGAATCAGGTGGTAAAGCCCTTTAAAATCATCTACCTTGCTGCCCATCACACAGCCCTTCAATGCCTTGCTGGCATGATCTATGAGGTCCACCCAATACCGGTTTGGGAGTTTGTGGCTGTCCCTGAACCTTTGCCTGTAGTTCTCAGGAGTCAACCCAAATTTGGAAAGAAGAATGGCCTTCTCAGGGACATACTTAGGGCCTAATTTAGGTCTTGGGGGAGGGGAATACTCGGTCACAAACGGGACGAATTTCCCATCCGCCTTATTACGATCTCATGATATCCTATGGAGATTGCAGTACCACGGACAGGATATCTATCATGTTTGTGACAGAGTATTTTCTCTTCCAAGATCTAAATCAGGCTCTAAGCCTGGTCTTCTAGGTATAGTGTCAGGAGTTTGTCCCTCTCCACTGTGGGCATTTGCCTCCACAAGCTAACTACCCCCAGTACTCCTATGGAACCCTGTGTACCCTCAGGGCTTCCTCATAGACTGAAAACCATTTATTGATATCATCTCCCACCCTATTCCTGGGCACTAGATCTTTGGGTATGAAGACTCTCCCCTCTCCAGTAGACAATAATGATTCACTGCCACCATTATTGCTGGACTCCACTTGATTGACTTTAATATTCAGCTCCCTCATGTTTTTCACATGCTCCAGCAGCAGTTTATTTTCAGCCAAGGCCCTCTCAGCCTCAGCTTTCTCCTTTGCCCAACTTCAGCCTGGCCTGCTCAAGCTCCAACTTGAACTTCTTTTCCTCCCTCCTTTCCTCCAAATCCACTTGTGACAGGCCTCTGGAAGACACACTGCTCCCTTAACCATCCCGGGTATCCTGATTCTCCTCCTGGGGGCAGTGGGCTTCTCCCTGCAGCTTGGGGTTCTCCTCTGTATCCTGCTTCTCATCCTCATTTGGTCCTAGGTCCCTCTCATTATCCTCATCATCCTCTGGAGCTGCAGCTTGCATCCTCTTGACCTCTTCATAGGCTCAGAGGGCTACCTGTAATTCCACTTTGAAAGGTTTCTTTCTCAAATTTAGCCACCTCTCCTTACGGAGCCTTTGCAGCTCAATCTTAGTGAGGTTGTCAACATCCATCAGCTCCATCTTCATGGTAGTAGAGGAAGGCAGGGTTACTTAAAATTAGAAAAAATAAAAACAGCCAATGGATGCAAAGCAGAATTTAAAAAGAGGTCAATCTGATGCTGTTGGAAATGGGGTCTCTGGTTGGCAGTGTTTGCACTCTGTCCAAGCAGGGACCCTCATTGTAGTCAGGGCAATTGAACTAAACACTCGAGATAACCCCTGCTCACCCCCTTGGTAGCTTTGCACTAGCAGTCAAGCTTATCTCAAAGGCAATGTGTAATGTATTTGTACCAACACACACAGTAATGCACTGAAAATACTACAAAATGGACACCACACCAGTTTAGAAAAATAGGCAATATTTATACAAATCAAACAAGACCAAAACAACAAAAATCCAACATACACATGTCAAGATATGAATTTTCAAAAGAATAAGAATCTTACTCCATAGGAAACGATGGAAACGTTGTTGTTACACAAAGTACCTGGTTTGTATAAAAAATAAAGCCACACGAGCGAGCATGCGTTGGAAAAGTAATTGACGCGTCAAGTCCTTACTCGCACATGAGGCAGTGACTTGCTTCTTCTCTGGTCAGATAGGCGGATCGTCGTTTTCCTCCCTCGCAAGAGATCGATGCTTCGATTTCTGGACAGGGCACCTTGTATCGGTGCAGGTGCACAATGTTTTTGACGCCCAGCGACAAGGCATGAGAAATCCGGTTACAAGGTATTATAAAATAGTGCTACATTAGGTTTGCATCATTATCAGCAGCTGCAAGTGTGTGTTGCTTCGTTTCTCCAGCCTCAATGCGTCAATCTCCCAGCTACGATGCAGGTGGAGCGTCTATTCTAGCCAAAAAGCGGGTGGCACATCGTTTTTCAGCCACGTTGCAGATGGTGCATCAAACGCCATGTGTGGGTTTCAGTCCTTGTTCTGCCAACCTCACCTTTCATGGGCTCAGGGACTGGATTGGGCACCACTTGGCAGGGCAGGAGTCTCAGCAGAGACTCTAGGTGAGGACAAAAGAAGTCTTTGATGGCCCTGAGAGGCAAGCAGGGCTGTCAAGTTCCTGAGCACTTTCGATCTGCCCTCAGGCAACAGGAGGCAGGCTCAATCCAAGCCCCTGGAGATTCTTCGCAAGCAGGAATACACAACAAAGTCCAGTCTTTGTCCTCTTTCACAGGCAGAAGCAGCAACTGCAGGATAGCCCAACAAAGCACAGTCAAAGGCAGGGGCAGCACTTCTCCTCAGCTCTTTTTGGCATAGGTTCCTCTTGAATCCAGAAGTGATCTAAAAATATGGGGTTTTGGGTCCAGTACTTATATCCCTTTCTGCCTTTGAAGTAGGGAACTTCAAAGGAAAGTCTCGGTTTTTACAGGATCCTGCTTTGCCCCAGACACACACTACAGTGGCAGGTCTGAGACATATTTACAAGGCTACTCACGTGGGTGGCACAATCAGTGCTGCAGGCCCACTAGAACAAAAAGAACAGATGATGGACGGAATGCTGAACAATGCAGACATTCACCCCCAGTCACAAAGATCTGGGTTTAATCCATTGTTTTTTTGCTCACCATGCCACCCCACTTTGGACCCAGTCATATGGAAATCAGTCTTGGCCCTGTTCCTCATGGCAACAGTCCAGCCCGAACTGCCAAGCCAGGTCCTCCCTGAACCGGAAACAAGCATCCTAAAATTGGTTTCAAGGTAACACCCTTCATCAGCTAGGCTAGCTTGAATCCAGTGGCACAGCGAGCACAGGACCCAGGTCTGGGCATGCCTTTCCCACTTGGGGCGACAAATGCAGAAAGAACAGATGATGGATGGAATGCTGAACAAAGCAGACATTCACCCCCAATTACAAAGATCTAGATTTAATCCAATGTTTTTTTGCTCACCACGCCACCCCGGTTTGGACCCACCCCAATGCAAATCAATCTTGACCCTGTTCCTCATGGGAACAGTCAGCCTGAACTGCCAAGCCAAGTCCTCCCTGGACCGGAAACAAGCATTCTAGGACCGGTTTCAGGGTATCACCCTTCATCAGCTTGGCTAGCTTGAATCCAATGGTGCAGTGAGCACAGGACACACGTCTGGGCATACCCTTCCCACTTGGGGCGACAAATGCAAAAAGAACAGATGATGGACAAAATGCTAAACAATGCAGACATTCACCCCCAGCCAAGATCTGGGTTTAATCCATTGTTTATTTGCTCACCATGCCACACCAGTTTGGACCCAGCCATATGCAAATCAGTCTTGACCCTGTTCCTCATGGAAACAATCCATCACGAACTGCCAAACCAGGTCCTCCCTGGACCGGAAACAAGCATCCCAGGACCGGTTTCAGGATATCACCCTTCATCAGCTGGTTAGCTTGAATCCAGTGGCACAGTGAGCATGGGACCCACGTATGGGCATACCCTTCCCATTTGGGGCAACAAGTGCAAAAAGAAGAGGCAATGGATGGAATAATGAACAATGCAGACATTTACCCCCAGTCACTAAGATCTGCGTTTGATCTGTTTTTTTTGTTCACCACGCCACCCCAGTTTGTAGCCAGCCATATACAAATCAGTCTAGAGCCAGTTCCTCATGGCAACAGTCCAGCCCAAATTACAAAGCCAGGGCCTCCCTGGACCGGAAATAAGCATCCTAGGACCGGTTTCAGGGTATCACCCTTCATCAGTAAGGCTAGCTTGAATCCAGTGGTGCAGTGAGAACAGGACCCACATCTGGGCATACCCTTCCCACTTGGGGCGACAACTGCAAAAAGAACAGTTGATGGACAGAATGCTGAACACTTGAGTAACTCACATGTACAGTAGAATTTGTGTTACAGTACCACCACTTCAGTTCCAGCATGGCCTTACATAGCTAACGTACTGCACTGTTTGGTGTGACAACCAGGACTGTACACTCCCCAAATTCCATCTGACCTCGTAAATCCCAAATCCAGTAAGGGACACAGTAGACAACCATGCAGAAGTCACCTAAGCGTCTACACTTTCCCCCTTGTGGCTGCTGTGCTGCCCTCAAGCGCCCATCCAACTCTGGGTAGCCCACGCCAGTATTTGGCCATTAGGGAGATCAGGGTCCGACAGGCACCCCTTCTGCGCTGGGAGGCCATCCTCAGCTGGGCCTCTACGGTCTTCTGGGCCCAGCGTCTCAGGTCCTCCCACCGCTTCCTGCAGTGGGTGCTCCACTGGCTATGGACCCTCAGGGTCAGCACTTCCTTGGCAATGGCTCTCCACAATCCTTTTTTCTGATGGGCGCTGACCTGCTTGGAAACATTGAGAAAATGGGGGACATGATGTAGATTATACCTATACAGCTGCAACCTTTGGCGACACACAACAGACATGGCCCATGCACATTTCCAACACACCAAACACCACATACCTCATGTGCATGCAATACCCCAAATCAGTTATAACATGTCAATGTGCATACACATTCGCCATCAAACACCAGTCGAAATGGGAGACAAAGGACATTGTACTGACCTGTTGCCCTGGAGCCTCATACAACCGCCCATGCAGGGGGAGGACCCCTTCCACCAGTTTATCGAGCTCCTCAGCAGTGAAGGCTGGGACCCAATCTCCTGCAGTGCGTGCCATTGTGGCTCCATGATTCAGGGCACAGCAGCACATGAAGTGGAGGTCTTCCAGGAGTCAAGTGAGCTTGGCCACACAAAATGGCGGTCACGACCATCAGCTCCAGCGGTGATTGCCATTGGTCCCAGTTTCCCAGAGATGTGAATGTTAAACAATGAGAAGTTGCACGGCGGTTCCGACCACCTTCTGCCATGACGACTTCTGACTGCAGAATGAGGTCACTTTCATCTATCCCCTGCATGCGGGACAGCCTGCTGCCATTTTAGAATGTTACATGACTGTCCTGGATTCACACTGCGTCATTACATGCATATCGTCACAAAATGCTTAATGTAGTTTACATTTTGTCAACCATCACAAATATAGTGGGTGTCAGGTTACATTACCACACTTGTCACTACATATGTTTGTCTTGACAATCCATATAGTGGAACATATGGAAAGTCTTAGTTTGTATATCACTACATGTCCTGATGTCCTGTACACATCCCTTATCACATGTATGACATTATGAGGCATTGTCTGTGTAGGAATGGAGTGTGGAGTAATGTGTCTTTTCACTACATGATGGCCAACTTACATGACCAATACTTCCTGATTGTCATATGTCATACATGGGCCACTATATTGGGAGATGTATCCAGATTGTTGTATGTCTCCCTGCCTAGATACCGCCAAAATGGAGTGATGAGGAATGCACCAGTGTACCGGCCCCTACTACGTCTTGAAACCATGAAAGAGCACCACATCATCATGGCCTCCTGCCAACTTTGAGAAATCCCCATGCCATCCCTCCAACAGTCTGGGTGTTGTCAGCCCTGCATATTCTGGCCAGTGGCTCATTTCAGGTGACTGTGGGACTGGCTGCAGAGATGTCACAGCCCAAGTTCAGTACGGTGTTACAGGATGTGCTGGATGCCCTACTCAAGCATGTGAACAGGTACATAAGGTTCCCACAACATGCTGAATTGAACACTGTTAAGGCTGCCTTTTACAATATTTCAAATGTCCCATATGCAATAGGGGCCATTGATAGGACTCACATCACCTTGGTACCTCCAAGAGACAAAGAACAAGTCTACAGAAACCGGAAGATTACATATTTGCTCAATGTACAAGTGGTGTGTCTTGCAGGTGAGTACATATCACATGTAAAGGTGAAATTCCCTAGTTCGGTACATGATTCCTACATCCTCAGGAATAGCAGTGTCCCTGCATTGATGTTACAGCTACAGGGAGAAAGGGCCTGGCTAATAGGTATGTGTACTGCTGTCCATGTCAGACGTTCAATATCCCTCCCTACACAGTCTGCACTATGCCTAGCACTGTTACCTATAGTCATATCTCCTTTTCCACACAGGTGACTCCGGATACCCCAACCTGCCCTGGCTCCTGACACCTGTTAGACATCCAACTACAGGAGGGGAGAACAGGTACAATGAGGCACATGGCCAGACGAGGCAGTGAATGAGAAGACGTTCGGCCTCTTGAAAGCTAGATTTTATTGCCTCCATGTGTCCGGTGGTGCCCTCCAATACTGACCAGGAAAAGTCTGCAAGATCTTTGTTGCATGCTGCATGCTCCATAATCTGGCCCTCAGAAGGCACATCCCACTGTTGGAGGAGGGGCACATTGATGCTGGAACAGTGGTTGAGGCCGGTGATTCTGATACTGCGGAGGAGACAGACGAGGATGAGGCACATGACAACAGGACTGACCTGATTCATCACTACTTTCAATGATTTACAGGTATGTGTGATTTGGATGTCATGTGCACTTGGACTATGTATTGGAAAAGCTAGTCTGTACTCAAATTTTTGCATGCATCAAGGTGTGTGTGGAGACTACTACCTGCCATCTTGGTTTCCAACTCTGAAAGGTAGCTGACTTACCATGAGGGGTAGTAGAAATGCATTGCTGCCAATGACATGTGTTTAATGCTGGTGCCATGACGAAACATCCTTATGGTTGCACCCAAGTTTGTTGATCCTCAGTCTGACTGTTTGGGTAAAAGTAAGAGACACTCATCAGTCTTGTCCTGTTGTGTAGGCCTATCATGCTGCATTGTCAGCTGCTGAGTGGCAACTACCTGTTCCTGATTCTGCAAGGAGGTGATCATTAGAGGATGTCACCTATTAGAAATCTTTACATTACTACATGTGTGTGATTGACAATGCAGGCCTTCACATATGTGGTATGATAGCTGCTGGGGTAATCATCCTGTATTTTTGTTCTGCTGCTGTTGATGTGTGGATATGGACGACATGCCTTACAACATTACATGCTATTTGCCATCTTCATGTCACATGTCTGTTTGCAAGCTGATTCACAGATATGCGAATTTGATTGTTGCTTCTAAACAGAAATGCCACTGTAAACAATGAAGACACATACACCATAACTTGTGCTAATTGGTGTTTATGGAATGTTTCACTTCACAGTCCAGAGGAGTGGGGACATGGTTTACGTGATGTGGGTGATCCAGCTATATGTTTCAGAGGTCCTGTATATATTAGCCTTGGGATGATGGGAACTTGGCATTAGAAAGCCAACAGGGTGTAACAGTGGCACACAAGGGTGACAATTCAGAAGAGGGATCACTTCCTGGTAGGGGGATTGGTCTTTGCCTCAGGTCCTGCAGGATGTCTGGATGGTCAACCTCTTTTACAGGGGTAACCCTCAGCTGCAGGGGTGCTGGTGGCCTGTGGGTCCTACTGCTGGGCCTCCATTCAAGTAGCACGTGCTGATGTAGAGTACAGAGGTGTTGTGTGACTTCTGGATGGGGCCTTCTGTTGGGTGGAGGACATACGCAGGATGGTGTTGACTTCTTTGAACTCCACTAACACGGAGACCATGGTGGTATTGAGTACCCCCCACTGCTGCATGGCCTCCTGGTGGTATTCCCCCTGCAGCCTTTGGGTCTCCTGCAAGGTGCTGAGTATCTTGCCCATCTTGTACTGGGATTGCCAGTAGGCTCCCAGGACTCTGGAGATGGCCTCCTGGCCAGTTGTGTCCTATTGCTTGCCTTGTCCTTTGGCCCACAAATGCCCTCCCACTTGCCCCCTATGCCTGTGCCCCTCGTGCAGTGTGCCCCCTTCCACTGACACCAGGACCATCATTGACTTGGGATTGCAATGTTAACTCATGCCCCTGTACTGTGGGGCACACTGATGTTTGATGTGACCTTGGGACACAGGTTTGGGAAGGTGGGATCTGCTGTGCTTCGCTTGACCTTCAGATGGATCCCCATTGAAACCAGAAGAACGGTCACCCATGCCATAGTCAGCAGTGGACTGGACTACGGCAACGCGCTCTACGCGGGAACATCGGCAAAGCTCCAGAGAAAACTTCAGCACATTCAGAACACCTCAGCACGACTCATCCTTAACCTCCCTCACGACAAACACATCTCAGCCCACCTCAGAGACCTCCACTGGCTCCCCATCAACAAAAGGATCATCTTCAAACTCCTGATCCACGTTCACAAGGCTCTTCACGACGCCGGCCCTGCCTACCTCAACAAGCGTCTCAACTTCCACATCCCGACACGCCAGCTCCGCTCCACCAACCTCACCCTTGCCCCCCCACATTCACCGTACCACAGTCAGCGGCAGATACTTCTCCCACATCGCCGCCAAGACTAGGAACTCCCTCCCCGTCAACCTACGTCTGACCCAGGAACTTCTGACCTTCAGGAAGTGTCTCAAGATGTGGCTTTTTGAGCAGTAGCACCCCCCCCCCAGCACCTTGAGACCCTACCAGGTGAGTAGCGCGCTTAACAAATGATTGATTGATTGATTGATGGATGTGACCTTGGGACACAGGTTTCGGAAGGTGGGATCTGCTGTGCAATGGATGCCATAGGGGAGGGGTATTCAGTTGTGGGCTGGGTGAGGTAGGTGGTGGTGGACTGACCACTCACGTCTCACAGGCCAGGTACGTCATCCCTATCCAGACATCCAGGGGATTCCTCCTCTATTGACCTGCTTCCAGGGCTGAGCTTTCTGTCACTGGCATCCTCTGCTGTGTGGCGGTACTTGGGAGACCTGTGGAATGAGAGGTATTGTTTTACATGATGTTTTTGTACAAGTGTTACACATGGTTGTATGCCATCATTGTCTGGATTTGCAGAGCAGTAATGGCATTGACAGTTACTTGACTACTGCTTATGTTTGCATCAGTTGAATATTGCAATGGCCCTATTTGATCAATAGTTGGTATAGGTCTTGCTACTGTCATTGCCATGTACTGATGTGCATTCCAATTTCTTGTTGGTGAAGGGTGGGTGACATGGTTTTACATGCAGATGCACAGATGTGAAGTGGATTTAGCAGGCATGCAAGGGTAGGGAGTGTTGTGTTGTGGTAGTTGTAGTACTTACTGCAGTGTGGGGAATCAATGCACTAGGTGGCCCATGAGGGAATGGTGTTAGTAGGGAGCTGTAGCATGCAAGGGTGGGTATTGGGTCCATGATGATTTTGTGCATGTGAGGGTGGTGTGAGGAGGTGACAGGGTGGTGGGGGTACATGCTGTGCAGGAGTACATGTTGATCGGGGAGTGTAGTTGACTTACCAGTGTCCAGTCCACCTGGTATTCCCGTCAGCCCCTGTGGTTGTAGGGTGGCCAAGACCTTCTCCTCCCAAAATGATAACTCTGGGGGAGGAGGTGGGGGCCCACGGCCAGTCTTCATGACAGGCAATTTGGTGTTGTGATGCCTCGGCCCGTACCTCCCCCGTAGGTTGTTCCACCTCTTCCTAATGTCTTCCCTTGTGCGTGGGTGGTTTCCCACTGTGTTCACCCTGACGACGATCCTCTGCCATAAGTCTGTTTTCCAGGCTATGGATGTCTGCTGGACCTGTGCTTCAAACAGTTGTGGCGCCACTCTGACAATTTCATTGACCATGACCTTCAGCTCCTCTTCTGTGAATCATGTTTTTTTTTGTGGTGCCATCATGGTTGTATTCTGGGTGGTGGGGTGTGTGATGTGCAAGGATGCTGTGTATTCTGTTTGTTGGTGTGAGTTTGAGTGATAGGATGTGCGTGTAGTTTGTGGTGTTTGTGCGCAGTGGTGATGTGCGTGTTGTGTTGCTCTCGTGTGATGCGTGTTCACTGTGATGGTGCCTGTGATATATAGGTGCAGGGTCTTCTGTAAGTGTGATCTTGCCTCGCTATGTCAGACTTTCTGGGTGGAAAGGATTCTGGGTATGTGTGGGGGGGTGTTTTGTAGTGCTTTAGTCAGGCATGTGTGGTGTGTGTATGAGTATCAGATGTGGGGTATTGGTATTGTCCAATGTGGTGCAGTGTTCTGATGGAGGTGCTTTTTTTCTGCAACGTTTCAGACCGCCAATGGATTGTACCCGTGCTAAGACCGTGGTGCTGATTTGTGATTTTGAGGGTGGGATGTTGTTGGCATGGGGGTGCTGGTGGTGGAGACGCCTCTTTCATGCCATCGATCAGGCCAATGGTGTCGGAATTTTTATATTTTTCTGGCGGTGTTATGTTGGTGACTCGTAATACTGTGGTCTTCAGACCACCATCACTGGCTTTCTTTCAGCGCCTGCTTACACGGCGGTCTTCGGTAAAGCCGCCAAAGTCAAAATGACCACCTTAGTCTTTCATCTAAATGGCCACCAAAATGACAAGTAGTTTAGAATATCTTCTTATGCAAGTTCACATATCCTATGATGTTAGTAACTTTCTTCATTTCATTTTCTTCTATCCAGTCCTTTGCATGTAGAGTTCCAAATGTTATATGCTGATGGAGACTCTAGATTTAACAGGTTGTGCAAATGAACAGATAGACAAAAGAAAAAAGTACCTTTAGAGCCTCAACAATTGTATGGAGCTCAATATAATTTGTTGTAATTTAATACAATCACCTGCATCAACATCAGAGCTTAGTAAATCTTACAAACTCAATCAACAATGGTAGTGGTCAATTACAAGGGAAAAACAGAATCAGACAGCAGACACTTTACATCAGTTTTACATTCTGAGAACTCACACAGCACTAGAAATAATATAAAAAAGCTTTTAGGATAGATAAAGGTGTGTCTCTATGAAAGTCATGAAATACCAAACATAGCAGTAAGTTCTCTCTGGAATGAAAAATAAGAGATAGGAAACAAATGGCAAAATAAAAAAATGGGTGGAACAACATACGGCTATGTAAACTATCCACATCTTCACCCCAGAAGAATATGAGATACAGGTAGATTTCAGGTTGCTTAGTTTCTGCAGGTTGTGTGGTTCTTCCTGTCAAAACTTGACATGGAGAAGCAGGATCACATAAACCACATAAATTGCCTGATTTGCCTGTGAACAAGGCAGTTCATGGATAGTAGGTGAGTTACCAGCTTCATTCTGTCATTTTTCACCTGTGCAGGTGGAAACAGAGAGAAAATGTACATGGATCTGCACCACAGTTTGCTTCTTCGAATGACAAAAAAACACTGCCAAAATCAATAAGTCTCTGGAACTCAACATTCGCTCAAAAAGTAGCTAAGCATATATTTTAGATATGCAATCAGTTTGCAGTTCCTGAATTATACAACTTTCAACATGAAAAACATTATAATATTTTCAATAAATAAGCTGAAATCCTTGGAAAAGAACCTTGACAATTTCAATGAAAAAAAATATTTTTCCTGCAGTACTAGATTTTTGTTTTTAATCAATACACGTGTTAGCGCGTTGGTCCTTAATAAGTAAACTTACAAGGTGACGCGTATAGGTCGATGAACCTTTTGATTCGCATGGACTATCCTAGCTATGATGTGACCAATGTTCTCAGTAATCAGTGCACAAAATTCAATAACCATTAGACAAATTATTAATCAATAATTAATAAAACAATATGCATCACACCATGACTTTTCAGCCATGAATAACCACACCTCAATATACGTTTTAGTAATTTTATTTCCCTTTTGTTACAATACTAAGTCATGAGATTAATTGAAACTCAATTTAATTCAGATAAAAACATCACTGATTAGATAAGACGGCAAAAACTTAACCTAACCAAAGCTTGTATCAGAGTATATTCTTAAGCATCAGCAAAGTCAATAAAAGAATCAAAAGCAATAAATAATTTCCAGTTATGAAGTTCAGCAAATTAGTCTGTCAAACATTTGTCCCTGTAATCTGTCAATCGTCACGTAAGGAACCCTCATTTTACCCAGATTAGCATCAGCAAGTGGGACTTCATGTAAAACAATTTAGAAAGAAGAATTTAGAAAACATCTAGCTAAGAATACTATTTAGACAGCACAGTTGGTACCTAGAAAGGAAAGGCACAAAATATAATTCAGTCATGTTGTTATATTTACCTATCCGCAATATGGGTCAGCAACAGAGTCGGTCTTCATCCTCAGGTCATCAGTCGATCAGCTTCACATCAGGCTCTGAGTCAGAGAGTATGAGCCCAATGACAGAATCTCAAATTTCTTCTCCCCACTATTGCCTCACAACTTCAGTATATGGTCTGCACCCCTAACATCTGACTTCTCTTCCCTCTATCACGTTGTTATATCAAAGTCACCCAGACTATCCCCCAATTTCCTGGCAATTAATCGTATGTTATTACCCTATCCAATAGAGTCTGTAAATCAAATCTATGAATTCTATTATTTCACAGTTCACATGTGGTTGATTGGTTCGCTTTATGATGTTCTCATCTTCCGGCTCGTCAGGTATAAAAAATGTTGCATCTTCTTCTTCAGTCAGGGTCTTCATTGTTCGAGTCCTGGGAAAGTACATCTCATGCACATAACACACTATTAGATACATTGCTAGAGACATCATCTCCTGTCCATTGGTTCTCATAGAGAGCTTCGACTAAGCATTTTATTAAACAATAAGCAGTTCACGTTAGTTCATTTTGTCAGCATTTTCCATTGAACGTTAAGAAATACAACTTCTGCATGAAGCCTGGCAAGACTAGGCCAAGACACTCGCTAAGTTAAGGCCGACAAAATTATTAATGAACATAGGTTATAACCTTTCAGTATGACAAATTACTACATTAATCTAATAAATTTTCAATAATTCATATATGTTAATTACTCATTTAGTACATTTCGTAAATACTGGTGGTCATTCTCCAAGGTCCCAATTTCAAACGTGCACATTATTTTCTATGTTAATCCATTTTCTACTAAATTCATTATTCAAAATACATAAACATTCATTAATAATTTCTAATTAAGACATTTGCGTTAACACACATCGGATCTCCAAACATGAACTTGTTACTGTCACAGAACACTCACATTTGCTACAGTCATACGTGGACAGATTCTGTGTTTTGAATCCATTTATCATCAAATACCAGTGATGATAAACATATGGCATGAATTCATTCCCTGTCACCTGTAGAAGGCTCCCCCACCCCCACTGCAAGCATTAGATCCCCTATCCCCCCTTCAGTCACAGCGCCCCACTCCCCCTACCCCGCATACATGCACACAGACACCCACACGCACCACACATACACCCACTCACCTACACTTACAAACATGCATACACTCACACATATCCATACACGCATTCACCTACACATACTTTTATGCATTCAGGCACGCATACTCACACCCACCCAAACACGTATACTCACACCCATCCAAACACGCATACTCACACCCATCCAAACATGCATACTCACAGACATCCAAACAGGCATACTCACATGCATACACACTTACATGCAGACACGCACTCACTTCAGCATTCAGACACGCATTCACTCACACGCATACACACATGCATACACACACACAGACACCACACACTCATACACACACACACAACACCCTCCACCCTCCACTCCCCTTCCCTGTCTGACAATCATCTTACCTATTGCAGAGAGAAAGTTGTCTGGCAGGGAAGGGGAGCTTCCACCACTGGCAGCGCCCCGCTAGCAGGACACCGCCAGGCTGTATTATTGTTCATAATACAGCTGGTGGAGGCCTTCTGGTGGGGCAGGTGGTAAAACCACCAGAGGGCTACTGCCAGCAAGCACGACTACTGCTGGATTTCCGCCCAAAGAGTGGTGGAAATCTGTCAGTACCCATAATATGGCGGGCGGTCTTCTGGCACCCGTGGCTTTGGCGGTTTGGTAAAAGACCGCCAAAGTTATAATGAGAGCCTATGTTTGGTGTAACCACTGCAGTGTCTGTAAAATCACTCCAAGACAAAGGGAAGACAGAATTGTCCTTATTTCAGCAACTTGCTCCAAGAGTGACACTATAGGAAGTGTGGTAAACGCCTTCGATTTCAATGCAGCTCTTTTGCATTAAAAGTTCCCCTTATATTGCTCCATTTAAAATGCAAGTGAGGTTGAGCTCAACAATGAATTTGCAATAACCAGAGAAGGTGGCTACTAAACCAGTGTAGGATAAACGGGAAATACTCATGGGCGGCTCCCACACAATACCGAAGGAACGCTGCCCCACTGGCTGAGCCAACAGCTGGAAAATAAAACAATATGTTAATACTGCTTTACTTTTCAGCTGCTGGCTCAGCCAGCATGTGCAGGGAGGGGTGGCCTCATCCATGAAAGGGGGGAGGATGAGTGGAGTCAGTCCATCTAGTGTGTATGTCAGTTTGGCTGGCCATCTTAGGCCCGGCAAACTGACATGCGCACTTAGGTTTCTCCAACCTGGCTGTGCAACACAAACTGTGCTTGCCAGTTTTTTTCAGATAATAGTTGACACACTCTAAACAACTAGATTTACTGGCTATATGCAGGCAATTAAAACAAACTGCAAATTGTATTGGTCATTCTTCTCATCTTCTCTTCTCAATTAACATATGTTAGAAATTAGGTCTTTGGTTGGCAGAGGTATGCACCCTGTCCAAGTAGGAACCACAATCCTGGTCAGAGTAAGTCAGATACATTCCCTAAATTAATCTGTGCTCCATCTCTGGTAGCTTGGGACAGAGAAGCCAGGCTTAACTTAAGAGGCAATATATAAAGTATTTGTGCAACACACTTAAAATATAGAAAGTCAATGAAAACACCAGAAAAAGAAACCACACACATCCAATACAGACAAGTCTAGATATTATTTGTTAAGGATTAAATGTGAAAACAGTGATTAGAAGTCACTACTGGTTAAAAGGTTACTTGAGGTTGCGAGAGACCGATGAAAAGTGAAAATCCAGACCAACTGCAATGGAGGGTAGGCCGACTACAGAACCCATGCAGGGCCCATCTAGAGAGTACATTTGGAGGGGCAAAGCATCATAGATGAAGGCACAATGCGTCCGTTTTCCTTCCACAGTCGAAGCAATGCATCATCACCGAGACTTTCAGCGTGTCGTCATCAGGCCATGCAGTCGGTGGATCCACTGTTGTCAGGCAGCTGCTGCATCGCTAGTAAGGATACAATTTGTTTCTTATTGCCACATTTGGAGCAATGCATCAGTTTTTGCAGATTTTAACTGCAGAACCCACTTCTGAGGCCCAGGACTGAAGAGGGACACCTCAGGCAAGGGTAGGACTCACAAATAGCAGAGTCCAGCAGCACCAGGAGTGTTGGCAGCAGTGTTTGATGTCTCTGAGACTACAGATTAACAAGGAACAAGTCAGCAAGTCCTTGAAGACACTCAGGTTCAGCAGGATTTTTGTTTGCAGCAGGGCAGAGATTGGTAGGCAGCAGGGCAGCTTAGCACTGCAGAGGAGCAGTTTCTTGGAACAGTCAGTCCAGGCAGAGTTCCTTACAGCACAGCATTCTTTACTGCAACAGACCTATTCCCAAGCCTAGAAGTGATCTGATTTCAGGGTCCCAGAGACCCAGCACTTATATCCAAAAGTGCCTTTGATGTGGGGGTGACTTCAAAGGTCCCCTTGTCAGGCCAGCCCTGGCTGCAGATTATCAGTGGGGTTAATCAGCCCCTTTGTGTGGGTTCAGCACAGTACCCTTTAAAGTGTACATGTGAGTCATTACCATCCACCTCCCGAGGAAGACCTATGAGTATGCAGATGAATGCAGATGTAGTTGAGTAAACTGTGTTGTGGGTGTCTGAAGGGAATGCGCAACTGTAGCTGTCACCCAGCCCAGGCCAGATGTGTATTCGAGACAGGCTGTAGGCACAGAGGGCAGTGAGGTGAGAGCAGAGAAATGCCCACTTTCTAAAATGGCATTTCTAATATAGTCATAATAAATCTGACTTCACCAGTAAAGAAAGTTATCAGTGCTGTTCCAGTTATATCAAACATGATGCAGCTACTCCTTTCTGATCAGCAATTACAGTTTAAAAGTATATTAATGAATCCTCAATATTGGCCTATAAGAGGAGCAGGCCTTACAGTAAGGAAAAGGGACTTTGGAGTTTTTCATTGCTCATCACTCATTAGCAGTGGTAAAGTGCTCGGAGTCCTAATATCAACAAAAAGATACTGCAAGGAACAAGAGGTGAAAGACAATAAGTCAGGGTTATGCCTACCCTAAGGATTCCAGGTCTAACTCAATACCCACCCCCTGCTGAAAGTGGGAAGAGCAAACGGACCTCTAGACAGTTCCTATCGCTAAGGCGGAAAAACCTAAATAGGCCATCAGCATTGGTGTTGTCTACCCCAGGTCTGTGTTCCCTGTGTACCCTGTAGGTAAATGGGCCACCTCAACAGTTTTTTTGATTTTTACCCCTCATTTGCATGAACCACCTGAGGGGCCTGTGATCAGTCTGAATCAGAAAGCGAGTGCCAAACAAATATGACCTTAATGTCTTCAGGGCTGAAACCACAGAAAAAGCTTCTCTCTCAATAGTACTCCACCTCTGTTCCCGGGGAAGTAACCTCCAAGAGATGAAGGCTACAGGTTGGTCCAGGCCTTCTTCATTGAGCTGTGATAGCACTGACCCTATGCAAAGCTCTGAAGCATCTGTTTGAACAATAAACTCCTTGGAGAAATCAGTGGCCTTGAGCATAGGAGTTGTGCACATGACTTGCTTCAGGGAGTCAATTGTTTTTTGGCATGCCCCTGTCCAAATTATATTTCAGGGATACTTCATGGAAGTCAGCTCATTCAAGGGGACAACAATGGTGCCATATCCGTTGACAAACTTCCTAGAGTACCCACTGAGGCCCAAGACTGCTCTGACCTCAGTCTGGGTTTTGGGGGGTTTCCAGCCCATGATAGTTTCAACCTTGGGATGCACCTTAGCCCTGCCCACCAGGTGTTCCAAGTACACCACTGACCCCTGCCCTATCTGGCACTTACTGGCCTTGATAGTCAGGCCTGCTTGTTGCAGGGCCTGAAGCACTTACCAGAGGTAAAAGAGGTGGTGTTCCCAGTTGCTACTAAAGACACCTATGTAATCCAGGTAAGCAGCAGAAAAATCCTCCACCCCAGCAAGGACCTGGTTTACCGACCTCTAGAAGGTAACAGGGGTGTTCTTTAAACCAAAGAGCATCACTCTAAATGGATAATGGACCTCTGGAGTGGCCAGACTGACCTCTCCTTTGCTGTTTCAGTTAGGGCAATCTGCCATAACCTGATCTAAGAAGAAAGGTACTTAAGTACTGGGCAGCCCCTAACCAGTCAATCAGATAATCAGCCCAGGATGGGATGAGCAACAGTCCTGGTCACAGAATTTAGTCCTCTATAATCAACACAGAACCTCAGTTCAACTGTGGTGCCGGTGGAGCACCTTTTGGTACCAGAACCACAGGGCTGGACCAGGAGTTACTGGAGGGTTTGATCACCCCTAACTCCAGCATCTTAGTGACTTGCTCTTGATGCCAGCCCTCACCTTATCTGACAACCTGTAGGATTTGTACTTGACAGGGAGATTTTCCTCTGTGACCACATCATGGGTACACAGGTGGGTAGTCCTAGGATTAAGGGAGAAAATGGAGGAGTATTATTCCAACACATAGCGACAGTCCCTCTGCTGTTCAGGAGTCAGAGTGGGGGAAATGATCACTCTTTCCACAGACCCAGCCTTCTCCTTGAAAGCCAAGAGGTCAGGCAGAGGATCACTCTCCTATTCATCAGCTCCACCAGTCACCAACAGCATGGTGATCTCAGACCTCTCGAATTGTGGTTTGAGGTGATTGATATGAAGCACCTGTGTGATTGCCTGGAGGTCTTATGATCCACCACATAGGTAGCCTTACCCATTTCTTCAATCTCTTCAATCACCTCATAGCGCCCCGTCTAGTGGTCCTAGAAGGGTGTGGGTTCCACAGGTTTCATCACCGACACTTTTGGCCCAGATTGGAATTCCACAGTGGTAAAATTTTAAACATACCACTCGTTCATCACAGCTTGGCTAGCATCTAAGTGGTCAGAAGCATATAGCTTACAACATCCTGGGGTCTTTTTTTGGGAACTTGCTCCTAACCCTCCTTCAACAAACCAAGAAGTACTCGGACAGGGTGCCTGTTTAGAAGCACAAAGGGGCTCAAGCCCACTCCCTTTTGCGGTCCCTCCCTGTAGGCAAACAACAAACAGGGCAAGAGGATATCCCAAATTTTCCTCTACAGACCTACTTCTGATCATGCCTTTCAGGGTCCTTTTGAACCTTTCAACAAGCCAATTGGTTTCGGGGTGGTAAGGAGTAGATAATTTATAAGTTACTTCACACTCTTTCCACATGGACTGCATATAAGCAGACATGAAGTTGGTACTCCTGTCAGACACTACTTCCTTGGGGAAAAGGACCCAGGTAAAAATCCTCATAAGGGCTCTTGCCACTACAGGTACAGTGGTGGCCCTCAGAGGGATGGCCTCTGGGAACCGTGTGGCATGAACTACCAGAACCAGGATAAACCTGTGACCAGAAGTGGTCTGAGGATCCATAGGCCCAACAATATGCTAATGATGGGCAGTGGTTCCAGGGAAGCTTCAGCTTTTCCCTGTTTCCTAACTGGCCTGGCAAGTCACACAAATCCTGCAGAACATGTCTGAGGAAGTCCTGATCTTAGGCCAATAAAAGTGGGGAAGAAGCCTTGCAAAGGTCTTGTCTTGACCCAGGTGTGCTGCCAGGGGAATCTCATGAGCCAGCTCTCGTAGGGAGGCCCTGCAGCATTGGGGGACCACCCGGGCCCTTGTTGTCCCATCCACAGGAGCCTTAGGCTCACTGTAAATGAGATTGTCCATCCAGTATACATGATAGCACCCAGAGACATCACGTGCCTGCTTCGGCTTTGTCCTGTCACCTCATGCCCTCAAGGGTTGGGCACTCCCTTTGTACCCTACAGAACATTCCCTGGTGGGTCCTCCTTTCACATGCAAATCAGTAGGTGTAGGCAGGTCACCAAGGGGAGCAGTGCTCTCCTCAGAGGACTCTGGGGTGACCACCACAGGCCTCCCCATCCATCTCACTAAGGGTACACTCAGGGGCTGGGTTACCATGCCCTCTGCCTTTCCCCTTTTTACAAGGCCTGGGTGTAGAATTCCACTCTGCCAGTGGAGTTTGTGAAATTTGGGCACTTGGCGCTACGCAGAGTAGCACAGAGATCCCGAATTCTGTACTGTGGCACGGAGCAGAGTTTGTCCACACTCGCAAGATTGAGTTTTGGCACTCTTTCACAAGTGCAACAATACTCCTAGGCCGCTATCGAACGTACACAAGACTTTGCTTTCTCCTGCGTTGCTTCCAGCCAGGTCAGCGGCCAAAACAGGGCTGCTTGTGAGTGCAAACATACTTCTGAAGTAGATTTGCTACTACAGAGCTACTAAATCTAGTCAAAAAGAGATTTTGACTAGATTTTCTTCTCCAATGGACCCTGCTATTTGTTTTTCAGATTGAGAAGTCTCTTGTTTCCAAACAGGAAGGAAGTGTGCCAGAGACTCCAACTTCCTGTTCCTGTCCAGCAGGCTCCTCCCAGTGCTTTGTCCATCTCCTGGTCACTTTTCACTTGGATTTCAAGGTGGAAGGATCACTCTCTTTGTCTCCTGGATTTACCTTTGGATAAGGACTTTGCTTTTGTTGAATCACACAAGTAAGTTCAAAAACTGTTGTATAAGGGTATTGTGTTAGTTTGCTTGGGCATGCACCAGTAGTTCTTTTTTACTTTAATTCGATAGTTGATATTAAAATTGTATAGTGTTGGGTGGCCTGAGGTTTAAGTATAGGCCTGTTTATAATTTATTTTGCATTTCATTGATTTTTCACCTTTTGTAAAGCAAAATTGTTGCAGAACTCAGTACCTTTTCTACACGTTTGTAACATTTGCAATATTATTTTAGTATGTGGCCTAGATTTCCAAAGGGCCATTTAGGCAGTCGGCCAAGTGCTAGTAGTCAGCAGTGTATGAAATAAATGTTTCAGTAGTATATGTTTTTAAAACTTCATTTAGGGCAGGGATGGCATTGGGTTAGGTTTAAAATGTTGGCTATTGTTTGCATTTCACTTGTTTTGCAAAAAGTGTATACATTGTGGGATAATAATATTTGATCTCATAGGAGGATGTTGCTCCTTGCTGTTGTTTGACCATGTGGCTGGCAGTCATTTTGTGTGTGCAGCCAGTGTCCCTTTACCATAGGTTTGCATGTGTTCTTTGTTTACCATGCCCCCTTGCTCCTTGTTGTTGTTGTTTGACCATGTGGCTAACTGGCAGTCATTTAATCCTTCCAGTCAGTGTCCCTTGCCACATGCTTTCATGTGTTCTTTGTTTGCCATGCCCCCTTGTTCCTTGTTGTTGTTTGATCATGTTGTCGGCAGCAATTTTTTGCAGATAGTCAGTGTCCCTCCCTTTACCATAGGCTTGCATGTGTTATTTGTTTATCATGCTTCTTTGCTCTTTGTTGTTGTTATTCGAACATGTGGCTGGCTGGCCTTCCAGCCAGTGTCGCTTGCCATTGGATTGCATGTGTTCTTTGTTTGCCATGCCTCCTTGCTGTTGTTGTTTGACCATGTGGGTGGCTGGCAGCCATTTTGTCTATCCAGTCAGTGTCCCTTGCCATGGACTTGCATGTGTTCTTTTTTCTCCATGCCTCCTCCTTGCTCCTTGTTGTAATTTGTTGTTTGACCATGTGGCTGGCTGGCAGTCATTTTGGGCATGCAGCCAGTATGTCTTTGTCATAGGCTTACATACAAACATTATAATTGTTGAGCATTTGTTTTTTAAGTTTAAAAAAAATCTATTTACATTTTTACATTTTTAATTTTAAATTTAACATTTTTATTTTATTTTATTTCAATTTTGTATTTCATTGTTATTTTAATTTTATATTTTAGTTGTATTTTTAATTATTTGTTTTATTTTTTATTTATTTTTATTGTTAATTTTAATTTTATATTTTATTATATTTTATTTTGTATTTTTTTCGTAAAAAAATGTTATATACATTTTTATTTAATTCTGCATTTTGCCTTCATCCACCCATCCACATCCATCGGATCAATCCTCCATCCATTCATCCATCTATCCATCCACCAAAGTTGCACAGCTGCACTACAGCATTCAGTTTCTTTAGGTGTGAATTCCATTTCCTCCAAGACACCCTGGCTGTGGAGCACAGCAGACAAATTAACAGCATAATTAATTTTGTTAATGATTATTCCATTTCCCCTGAACCACCTTGCTGCCTCCTTTAAAACAGATGGAGATGAAGCAAAGAGCTAGATCTGCCTACTCTGCTGTCTGATTTGAAATGTAATTTGTTTATTGTGTGGTGGTGTGGTGTGCCTATACAATGTTTATTAAATAGGTATATTACATAAGTACCTAATTGCACAAAGATTGCAGTTCTCTGTACTGTTTTCAACCTGCAACAATGCCACATTTCACTAACTACATGTTTTTCTTGCTTGATTGTTTTTAGGTGCACAAGAGAAGAGACCCAACATCACCTACAGTACTGCCAAAGAGAAGGCCTTACAGTCACTTCGGTCCACAGGCTCCAAAAGTTTTCACTTGTGCATCTCAGTGCCACTGCCAACCTAGAGCTTGAGATGGCCCCAAAGAAAGTTGCTCCCAAGAAAGTGGTCAGTGAGAAGAAGCAGATTTTCGCCAGTAGTGTGTCAACCACAACTTTTTGGGGGAAACGTAGGCCTGCCATACCAGCTTCCTGGGAGCAGCACTTCGGCATTAACAGAATCTCCCCTGACCAAGCCTAAGACCATGTCTGCCAGTGAGGCAGCCATTGCAATCAGTGATGTTGAATTTGATTTGTCCTTTCGCAAAGTAGTACCCAATTTTTTCAGAAAACAGAGCAAAGTGGACAGCAGCCGCAGCCAGATCTTCCAGAAGTTGGAGCAGAACAGAAGGTTGAGATTTCCGTGGAGAAAAAAACACCTTCCTCTAGAATCAATGGCTCCCAGATCTCCAGCAAGAAAAGGGAAGGGTACTACTCCACCATCTTCTCCAAGCACCACTTCTGATGACGATGATAGGGACACGTAGTGGACTCCAGCAAAGTCCGGGAGATGCCAGGAGAGGCAAGGGAAAAGAAAAGTTCCAGAAAGCCTAGAAGCATGGAAGAGGATGATGATGAGGATTATAATGACAAGCCAGTCACTGTGGCACAGAGGAGTCTGACTTTACTATCCAACCTGCTCCAAGGGACGTGGCACAGGCAGCACCGCCAGCTCCATACTTGTAAGGCCCCACCAGAGACCTGCACCAACTTGTACCCCAGTATCAGTATGCACTGCAGAGTGGCTATTAACACACCCACAACTACCTACATCCAGTTCTTCTTCATGAATTGGCAGTGACCCAATAAGAAAGTACTCCTCCACAGTTTGGCACTTGGAGGGGAACATTGTCATATGCTCCATTTGCCTCACAAGTTTTTGTCGAAGTAAGCTTGGCTCACATTATGATACTGGAGGCCAGGCGACCCACATGAAAAAACATCATGCAAACCAGTGGGAGCAGCTCCTTAAAAAAATGGCTCAACATGGTGGTGAAGGTAGAGAGAGCCAGGAAGCGTCAGCTACAACTGGTCAAATCACGGTGGAAGGTGAGGAAGAAGAGGGTGACATCCTCATATGAAGCAGCCCTGTCTCTGGCAGTGCACCAAAATCACCCGTGTCAGCAACATCACAATGGTACAGGGAGTCGCAGAGTCAGATGGAGACACCACATCATGCGGTGACTGCACCACCATGACGCGCATTGAGTCTACCACCACCTACATCTCAAAAGTAGCCTCTGTCAGTGGCCTCACAAAAGAAGAAAATCCAGGCCACAATTGTGAACATGTTTTAGGCAGGAGGGCCCTACAACCACAACCACCCAATGGTACATTTCTATAATGGGAATCTGGCAAAAATGTTTGCACTGAACCTGCTCCTTTTTTCTTTTGTGAAAGGAGTGGGATTTTAAGAGTTTGTGGCAACCCTCTGTCTGAAATGGAAGGTCCCAAGCTGGACCTATTTTGTCAGAGTTGCCGTTCCAGTGCTGCATCCCGATCTGCTGAAATTGGTTAGATAAGCTTTGCAGCAAAAGTGTTGTCGAAAGTATTCACCTTACGGCAGAGATGAGGACCAGTTGTCAGGCAACTGATTACATGTGCATCACTGCACACTGGATCTCTTTTCCGTCGGCAAAGCAAAAGCGTTTGGCGGCATTGAACAGTAGCCATGTTTACCACAGTGAAATCACACACAGCTGAAAACATCTTGAAGGAATTTAACATCAATGTGTCTGAATGGATGCAACCCAGAGGTCTTCGTGTTGGATTTGTCACCACGGACAATGGCAGTAAAATAGTCAAGGCAATGTCAGAAAGTTGCTATTTCAGGGTCCTGTGTTTGGCAAAATGCATCAACTTGGTCATGCAAGATTTTCTTTAAAAAGAAGACATAGCCAGCAATATATTGACCACCTGCAGATGCATCTGCACTCATTTCAGCCATTCTTTTAAAGCCCGGAAACAGTTGTGGATTATTCAGCATGATAACAGAGTACCAATTAAATGCCTAATACAGGAGGTACCAACACGTTCGAGCTGATGAAAATAGTAATGCTATGACCATGGATGCGGACAAATGGGGCCTAGTCAAATGCCTCACAAAAATGCTGCTCCCTTTTAAGGTTTTCATGCAAGAATTTAGCAAGGAGGACAATACAATGGGCCAAGCTATCCCGTAATTGCATCTGCTACAGGAGCAGCTAAAGAAGGTGTCTGAAAGGTTTACATTGGGCAGTGCAAACGAAAACCCAGAAACGCATGCCTTGGTTAATAGCCTAAGCTATTGCTTGACTTGTAATGCAAGGCTGCAAAATGACATCATTTTGTCCAAACAGTACACCTGTGTTGGCCTACTTGATCCACACTACAAAAAAAAAAAACTTTCCACTATTATTCCTTTTTCTGAAAGGGATGTTTCACAAGAGGTTGATTGTTGAGCAACCAGGAGAACTGGAACAAGAACGGCTGGAACTTAGAGTCCCACTCTGCAGTTCTGGGGTGCCGCCTTCAACTTCCAGAGAGGGCAGTCTTGTTTCACATCCACCAACCCCACCAACAAGAAAACTGACAACAACAATAACAGAAGAATCAGAACCAACTTCTGCATTGACTTGGTTTCAAGTGGCAGGTCTTAAGTCCAGTGCAGAGGCACAGGAAAACACAGTCAAGCAGGTGGCAGCACCAATGACCATTCAGAGGATGTTCCAGGAGTATCTGGATGACCCAAAAAAGGTGTATGTGGGTCAAAACCCATTGGTACATTGGTATGGGAAGATGTGCTAATGGCAAGAGCTCAGCAGGTAGGCAATAACATTTCTGGCTTGTCGTGTAGCCAGTGTATCTGCTGAACATGTGTTCAGTGTAGCTGGTGCAGTTGTTAGAGTGAGATGGATCAGTCTCTCACCTCAAAACGTGGAGAGATTGACCATGATCAAAATTAGCCAGCATTTTATACCAGCTGATTACACCATTCCTGAAACACCACAGGAGGAAGAAGAGGATGAATGGTCAGAATCAAATGTGTTAGCTGACCAACTTCTGGGAGAACCATGAGAGTTTGAGGACAAACTCTATTTCCCAGATTGAGTATGCCAGTGCTACTATAGACCTTCTTCATTATTTCTCATTCAGTCTATTTTTCTCTTTCTTTCTTTGCAAAAAAAAGAAAAGTATACTAATGCAACATTATGTTAGTATTGAGATATGCTGCCCCACCATTGATTTGATTTACAGTCACATTCCAGCCTGGATTTGAGTTGGACCCATGTGCATTGAAGAAGTCCCCACATACCTTTCAGGACAATTGAGATGATACCTGGCTTCCTCACATGCCATTGCCTATCCTACTTTTGTATTACCTGACCGGACTGCCCTAGAAGATCATTGATTAAAAGATTGCCAGTGCCAATGCTTAATTCCAGTGTGTGGATACCATCAAAGAGGAGGTGCTCAACCACTGTGCTTCGATTGGAAGACGTAATTAAGTAACTATTGCATCAATGAGTGGTAATATATTGATTGATTGTGATTGTGAATTTGTGAGTGATGACTGATGTATGTGGTGTCTGACAGTGAGGGAAGGAGTTCAACAAATTTGTAAACATGTTTCTGATGATTTGCAATGTTTGTGGGCTGATGGGTGATTTTTCCTGAAAAGTGATTGGCCTTTCAAAAGTAGTGACATTTTATTGCAGAGTCTACTCCTTTTTCCTGGTTCCTCATAACAAACCAGCCACTTTAGTTACCAAACACAAATCTACACAAAAATATACTCAAGTTCTGTTTATCTATTTGTTCTTCAACAGTAGGGCACTTCACAGGTCCACCTTGCTCAGTTTGGGACTAGGACGGAGTTGCCCTGAATCTGGAGGAGGAAGATGGAAGGACTCAGGGCAGGACTACCTCAACAGCTAGAAAGGAGAATATTTTCGACTTCAAAGAGAACCCATGATGATGGCGAAGACTCTGATGCCTAGTACTCACTCAGTTCTGTGAACTGGAGCGACGTGCATTGATTTAGAAATGCTGCTGAGTATGTTGTTGCTGCATTGCTAGCTCAAAAGTGAAACTCATCTTATGTTCTTGCTCTGCCTCTGAGTCTTGTTGGTACACTCCTGAGTCCTCCTGACTCCTCATTAAGCTTACCTTGCTTTCTTTTTTCCTTTTCCCTTACTCTATAATACAGCTACTGTTTTTATCAATACACAGTCCTTCTCCTAGTCCTCTCCTGCAAAACAAAACTTGCAACACTCAAGACGCCAGCTTACCTAGCGGACAGGTTCAGACAGGTAGCAGAGTGATGGACTTGCGGAAGAACGGAGATGCATCACCCAATTTGGCAATAGAGTATAATTTTCCTTTTTACAAGCCCCTAGTGCCACTAGTGCATCACTTTTAGGGATGTTCCAGTGGTGCTGTACACTGCACCATATTTACAAGGCAGCGCTAAGCCACTTTTTGTGGTTTAACTCCGCATTGTTAATATGGGCCCCTCCAATGCAGTTTTCTGCTACAGAGGGACATGCAATGGGTGTTGCTGTGGGCGTTCCACCACAACACCTGTTGCTTTTAACACAGCCCCAGATTTTCATGGAATCAGCATTGTAAATCTGAGGCAGTGCCAAAAACAAAAGCCACCCCAGGGGTGGCGTTATCATGGCGGAGCAAGGAGAAATACTTTTATTTCTCATTGTTTTTGCTTTTTCTATGTGTGCTGCATTATGCAGCACACATAGAGCAAAAGGCTGTTAATGGTGTCCCTTCTGCCACATAAACAATAATTTAATAATGCAGCACACATAGAAGTGCCAACTCGCCGTGGTAGATAGCTTATGTGCAGGAAAGTTCACCTTTGTGTACATAAACAATCATTCCCTTCAACGCAGACACCCTTGCACTATGGTGCAAGCATGTCTGTGTTGGTCCTGGCAGCTAAGTTTAGTACCAGTGCCAGGAGAAACGCAGGGGTGTGCCGTAAATACAGCGCATCCCTGTGTTTCAGAACTGATGCAGTGTGTCACTGCCAATTTATACTATCTGTGGCCTCTGTGGGGCAGAAGGACTGCATTCACTGCATTTAACTGAACCGTGTTATCCTTATCCCTTTGCTTCCTTCTGCAACCGATTGATGGTGGTGTGCTGCTCAGCGCCCCAATGAATATTACTGTGTTTCTTTTGTGTAGTGTTTGTCTTTGTCATACCTGTCCCCAAATCTCCTTTCTCATCCATTCATGGAGCCCATAACTCTCTTTCCCCGTGCTGTGTAATTTATTGAGGTGTGACTTAATTTTACGCCATAAATGAATCACACACATACTGAAGTGGATGAGGTGAAAGTGACACCAACTCACTGCATTACCTTCTAACCTACTACCTGAGCAATATTCCACACCGGCCCAATCAAATCATCATTCATGCCTTGTGTGTGTGTTCCGTAAACACTTATCCTGGTCCAACCACTCAAATCTGAGCCCACTTCTTCTGACTCCATCATTTAATTTCCTAAGTTTCGTTTTATAGCTCCCCACCATTGCTCAGAAGAAATTGATATTTCTAGATTTTATTATCATATCAAGTCTTCTTTGCTGTGAGTCATTGTGGTAGTCTGGTCTCAGTCTTCCTAAAGGTATGATAATATGATGACCCATTAAGTCTCTGTTTTGCTTTTTTGGGTTGAGTGTTGGATAACCCTTCAATGAATCCCGTAGTTGGAGTTTGTATAGGTGGGAATGGCACCGTCTGTGAAGTTCTGTCTTCCTTTGTAGCACGTTAGCCTGCCACAACTACTACCTACCACGTCCTTAAGATGTCATCTTGGTAAAAGCCCTGCAGTAAGAAGAAGTCTCCCTGGCTTCATCTATTCAGGTAAGAAAATAATTATGGATTGAAGTTGAACTTGTTTAGTTAGTAATTAACTCCTACCAAAGAAGATGCTGTCCTACTTGTCTGTGTATTTAGGTTTTTGTAGGCAAAATAGACAATGGCAATCATCCACTAGTGGTCAATATAGTTCAGTTGCATAGGGCAATAGAGCAAGGGAGCAAGGGTAACAGTATAAGTAAATGACATACACTTTTTTTTAGCAGATTTAAAAAACAGGCTACACCAAAAGACAGCAGTGCAAACTAAAGTGCCAAAATAAACATTTGAGGCATGAATCAAGTAAAGTAAATGATCCCCTTTTATTTTTACAAACAGAACACATACCCTTTCCTCCCACAACACACCAACCCCTCTCCCCAAACACATAGGCCCTTATTACAACTTTGGCGGTGTTGCGGCCATGCTATGGTTGCAGCTGCACCCGTCGCGCTTTCCCGCCAGCCTTTCCATGGCGGTCTCCACCGCCATGGACAGGCTTGCGGAAAGGGGACTCGTAATCCCATGGGCAGCACTGCAAGCAGCGCTGCCCTGGCGGATGAAAACCGCCGGGACAACCATGGCGGGAAACCGCCGGGACAACCATGGCGGGAAACCGCCGGGACAACCATGGCGGGAAACCGCCGGGACAACCATGGCGGGAAACCGCCGGGACAACCATGGCGGGAAACCGCCGGTCCCGGCGGTGCGACCGCGGTGCTACCGTTGCGGTCGTAATTCACCAGATTGTACCGCCAGCCTGTTGGCGGTACAATCGCCGAAACAGCCCTGGTGGTCTTTTACCACAAGGGTTGTGATGAGGCCCATAGTCCCGTCCCCAAAAAGTCCAACAAAAAGTCCAAGTAAATTTCAAACCCCATCCCAACTCCCTCCCCACCATCTCCACCCACAGCAAGTGTCCCTCCCATCAAAACAAACAATTAAAAAAAGAGTCCAAAGAGGGCGTGTCGTTCACAGTCGGGTCCGGATATCATTGAACGGCTCCGCAACATATGCCACCTGGTGGTAGAGTTGTGCAAGGTGATGCAGGATGCAGTGTTGAAATATGCAGTTCTGGCATGAGGAAGGGGGGCAGCAGTGGTAGAACTGGGACTGGGTGATGCCAGCTGCCGGCTGTGATGGAGGTGCGGTTAGGAGGCTGGAGGCACTGGTGGCTGGCTGTAGGAGCTGGGGCTGGCCGCATGAGTGCTGTCTCAACATCCTCCTCCTCTTCTTGGAGGGCTACCAGCCACCGATATTCATTTTGGATGCCCTCCAGCATCTTCTGCTGGAGCCAGGCTGCTATCTCCTGGTGAGTTGGGTGATGTCCACCAGGAGACCTATAGCAGGAAAGAGAAAGGAAAATGACAAATTATAAACCGTGCTCTGTTGAAACATTTTATTTTTTTTAAGTACAGTGGCACAGTAACAGTGAATTGCTGGTCCCTTAGGGCCATTGGAATTTGACGTGACTGATTACGATGAGTCACAGGGCCATTTTGTAACCACACATGCCTGAATGTCAAAAGGGTAAATTTTGAACTGCTATGAATCCATTGTGAAAGCCATAAAATATTAAATTATACATAAACGTGGTACATGCCAAAAGAGATTTTACCATTTTTTTGGGTGTGCGGGACAGAATTTTGGAAAGAATAAAGGACTGAAGTACTAGGATGTGACAACGTGGACACTGGGGTGGAAGGGAAATACCTTTTTAAGTTTGCAATGCATTGACAACTTTGTAAATGCTGCATTAGCTGAAGCAGATGCACACATAGCACAGAAAACACTATTGTACACTGCAACTTTGCCGTTACGTCACAGTAGCATTGGTGCCTAATGGGGAGGGAGATATGATAATGGGTGGGTGGATACATATCTGCCTTGCTTCAATTACAGGGAGTTAAGGGAGAAGACAGAAAATTTAAATACCTCAACTTTGAACCAAAGCTTTGACAACCATGCAAACCAAGCAAATTAAGTGAACAGCAGAACATCCCTCTCCACAATACCTCTCTTATTTCTTCTTGATCGAAGCAATTATACATTAATCTTTTCATTCATCTATTCTATTCACCCACTAATACCCACTATTCTAATCCAGCCATCCATATTTATTCACTTGTCCATCCATAAATGCACATATCCAGGATTTACCCTTTCAAACACATTGATTTCACCTATCCGTCTATTTACACATGTATCATTCGTTAACATCCACCCATTCCTCACCCGAAAATTGGCTTTTACCCATCCACCCTTCATCCATTGATGCATCCTTCCATCCCTTTCATCTATCTTTTCACCCATCCATGCATCTCCTACCACCTACGCATCGTTTCTTTTCACCCACACGTCCTCTCACTCATATACCATTTCACCCATTCTTTCTCTTAGCCGTCCATCCTTTCTTTGCTTTTCAATTAAAACATCATTTGTAGCGTCCATTCAATTATTATGAGCTTTTTTCTGCTGATTTGCAGAGAGAGGCCATTAAGATTAAGAACTCAATCCCCACTGAGCTGCTAAACCAGGGGCTTCACAAGCAACACACTTGCAGTGGGTATATTAGTAATTGGCAATGAGCAAGAGCAATATAACTTACCAGCACTCATCCCTGCTGCTGCCGGTTCTCCCCCTCTGACCACTGCCATGTCCAGCGCACTGGTGCTGTCACTGTCCCTGGCACTGGTAGTTGGTGCGGCTGGAAAAAAGGTTACACAGTTTAGTTCCAACTAAACAAATACAACCACAATAGATCATTACAGTTCTATCTTCTTCTATTATTCACTAAGAATTTTGTCAGTTGCTAGAAAAATAAGGTAGACAAATGAACTACAGATGTTTCGTGATGGAGGGGCAGAGCTCAACTAAGTCACTCAAGTGCAATAAAGGGGTTAAATACATTGGTCAATCCAGGAGAACCTATGGTGAGGTCTTGCGGCATGAGCAAGGCAAATAAAATCTTCACAAACATGTGTAGAAAAGCTGACTTGGCCATGAAATTGTGTCCGTACAGTCCCTGTCCTAAAAATCTGTCCTCTTAATATTAAGTACAAGTCTGCAAGATATATAAGGGGAGAAGAGAAAGCTAAGCTTAGTTACAAAGCAGAAGAAAGCTAGTGCAGACAGGAGGAAGTCAGGTACAGAAGAAACATGTTCAAAATAGATAAACACAGAGGTAAAAAGATTTTAACAAAGCTTACGTAGAATGAAAAAAAGCCAAAAAAGGGAGGCAGGCACATTAAAACGGTAAGGAAAATTATTTGAAATGCGGAGAGGCGAAAAATAAAAATAGGTAAATAAAAATAATAAGACATAAAGACTAACTGGGGGCAGCAGATCCACCAGCCTCTGCAAAGGTGGTTGCACTAGTACTGGCACCCTTTCTTCCTGGACCCGCCGAAAATGTTGCCTTCTTCTTCCCCTTGAGTGTTGAGGTAAGAAACAAAGAAGAAGATAAAAAAAATAAAAGATTAGTGAGACATTTAATCTCCCCCAAAATATTTGTTTTGACAAGCAGAGGCAAACACAGTAGTGTTGTACTTTTCAAAATCAGATTGCCTAGTATGATGGACAAACTTGAGTTGACCATTTACTTTTACTTTCCTAATACCTACGCCTAAGCCTGACTCCAAATTTCTTAAACTACGGACCACATTTAGAAACTTTTGATACAAAGCAGTGCTGCAAGCCTTCTTGCAGCACAGCGTCAAAAGTATAATGCAGGAACATGCTGTATCTAAAACATATTATGTGACATTCCTGTCCTTTCCCTTGCGTTGGTGCACAATGGGTTGCCATGAGCTAATGCAGGCACCCCTGCACCATGCTGCAACGGTGCCTGCATTGAGGGGATGATTGTTTTGTGCAGGAAGGGACACCTTCCTGTTAAAAACAATCACAAGTGAAGGTTTCCTTTTTCTATGTGTGCTGCAGATTGCAGCACACAGAAAAAGTAAAAAACGAGGAGGCGTAGTTGACGCATTGCCAGGTTTACAAAACCTTGTAAATGTGGGAATGCATCAAATGCCATTGGTATCACGTGGGACCACCCACCGTAATACCCATGGCATGCTTCTCTGTCTCAACACAGCAACTTGCATTGTGGAACAACCACACACACAACAATAAATAAATAACTATTACTCGCCAAGCCCCAACACTTCACTGTCCAGCAGGTGGAGCAGGCCCTGTTCCCAGTCAATGATATCCGCACAACGGTGCATCAACGTCTGCTGGCTGTGCTGGCTCCCAGTGTGCTGATGAACCAGCTGGTGCACCCTCCCCCACAGCAGTCAATGCTGCCAGAGGGTATAATCACTCCCAGGTCTGCTTCCTGCTGCCTGCATGCAGGGAGGTGGCTCTGCACAAAAAACTAGTGCTGCCACCTCCCCCCCTCTGAAGGTAGGGAGATGGTGCACCCCTTGCCGGTGCTTCTGCCCACAAGGTAGGCAACTGCTGCTACCATGTCCCTAATCTGGCATGGTGCTGGGTGGGGTGGGGCAGAGAAGAGTGTTAGAAATGGGGTCTTTGTATGGCAGTCAGGTGACCCCCTGTCCAAGCAAGGACCCCCACTCTAGTCAGGGTAAATCACCCTCAGCTAACCCCTGCTCACCCCCTTGGTAGCTTGGCACGAGCAGGCAGGCTTAACTTCAGAAGCAATGTGTAAAGTATTTGTAGAAACACACACAGTAACCCAGTGAAACCACTACCAAATGACACAACACAGGTTTAGAAAAATAGGTAATATTTATCTAAACAAAACAAGATCAAAACGACAAACATCCAACTTACACAAGTCAAGATGTGAATTTTAAAAAGAATAAGAGTCTAAGGCCCAGATGTACCAAAAATCTGGATTGCGACTTGCAAATTGCGGGTCAGACCGGCTCGCAATTTGCGAGTCGCAATCAAGAATGTAGGATGGTGTCCCTGACACCATCTGCGACTCGCAAGGGGGTCGCATAGGCCCACCTCATTAATATTAATGAGGTGGGTCGTAATTTGCGACCCCCTTTCAAGTGGTGGCACTCACAGGGATGGTGGCCTGCTGGAGATAGCAGACCACCATGTCTGTGACTGCTTTTAAATAAAGCATTTTCTTTTTGTAATGCAGCCGGTTTTCCTTGAAGGTCACAAAACAATACAGCATTGTGCTGTGACTCGCAATTAGGGAGGGGATTGGGCATCGCGAAATTCGCTGTTTGCGACGTGCAAAACATTTTGCACATCTGACCCTTAATCCTTAGAAAACAGTGAGAACACTGTTAGGTCATAAAAGCACCTGGGTAGCATCAAAATAAAGCCACACAGGCGAGTGTGTGTCAGAAAAGCCCAGCCATGAGTCAATTTCTCACTCGCAAGCGAGAGCGTGCATCGTTTCTCTTCCTGTCGAGTCGGCATGCATCATTTCTTCTCTCCCACAAGAGATTGGTGCATCAATCCCAGACAGGCACCTTGAATCCGAGCAGACTTTGTATTGATTTTCCTCGCCCGGCAATATTGCATTGAAATCCAGTTGTGCGGTATCAAGAAACCACGCTTCATGCAGGCTTGTGTTGTTCACAGCAGCTGCTGCAGGCATTGCGCGTCGTTTCTCCAGCCGTGTTGAGTCCGTCTCTCAGCTGCGATGCAGGTGGAGCATCGATTTTAGCCGCAAGGCCAGCGGTGTGTTGTTTCTCAGCTGTGGGGCGGGTGGTGTGTCAAATGTTTCCCCGCTCAGCAGTCTTTGCATGGAGTTCTGTACTTTTCCACCAGCTGCACCTTTCAATGGGGCCCAGAGACAGGTTAGGGCACCACTTGGCAGGCAGGACTCTCAGCAGAAAGCCCAAGTGCTGGCAGAGAGAAGCCTTTGTTGTCCCTGAGACTTCAACAACAGGAGGCAAGCTCAGTTGAAGCCCTTGGATAGTCTTCACCAGTGGGAAGTCACACAAAAGTCAGTCTTTGTCCTCTCTCAGGTAGAAGCAGGTACTGCAGGCCAACTCAGCAAAGCACAGTCACAGGCAAAGGGACAGTACTCTTCCTCCAGCTCCAGGATGGTTTAGTACTGGCAAGTGGGCACACTTGCCAAGTCAAATTGACCGTTTAAAACTGCGCTCACAGACCCTGCAGTGGCAGGTCTGAGCCATGTTTACAGGGCTACTAATGTGGGTGGAAAACCAGTGCTGCAGGCCCACTAGTAGCATTTGATTTACAGGCGGTGGGCACTTCTAGTGCATTTTACTAGGGACTTGCTAGTAAATCAAATATGCCAATCATGGAAAAGCCAATGTACACATATAATTTATACAGCAAACACTTACACTTTAGCACTGGTCAGCAGTGGTAAGGTGTCCAGAGCAAACAAAACCGCAAAAACAGAGTCCAGCTCATAGAAGCAACATGGGAAGTAGAGGCAAAAAGTTACGGGAGACCATGCAATGAATCCAAGTCTAAGAAAGAGAAAAACAAAGAGAATGAAAAAAGGAAGAAATAAGGTAAAAATAAACACAAATATAAAAAGTTACAAAAAACAGCAATTAAATAAAAGTATAAATAAAGATTTAGTAATAGGATGCTAATAAAATAAATAAAAATAAGGGATAGATTAATTAGGAGGGTGGAGGATCGCAAGGATAAAAAGGGATGGAAAAAAAGGCCCAGCTTCATAAACAGAGTGAAAACAAAGATGGCCGTGTCCTTGCGAACACGTGGTGCGTGTTTGTCAATGCAAGTCTGTACTTGACATAGCGTTTGCATGAAACGGAACATAAATGGGCACCATAGAGCACTCCGCTCGCGGAACTCCGCGTAGCGTGGCTGAGGTTTTTTTACAACTTTGCAGAGTTCCACCTAGTGCAACTCCTTCCACTCCGCCCACCCCTCCTTTTAACAGCTGGCTGGGCCATTGTTCCAGGCTCCAGCCCTTCTTGACTACCCTCCGTGGTGGTCATGGACCTTGTTGTTTCACAGTTCCAATCAGGTAGCCCCAACAGCTCCACATGGGCCTTGAGTGCCACATCTTTCCAGAAGGGGGACTCAAGGTTATTACCTGAAAACAGTCCACAGGCATTGCAGGGCTCACAGCAACCTTCAAAAGTCCTGAACGCCCCCACACTCAAATGGAACTAGGGCCACTTGATAGTGACCTTCCCTTGTTGTCAGCCACCACAACTTGGTGGAATGCATTGGGAATTAGCGGCCGAGTCCTTGCCATAGTCATACTGGCACCTGCGTCCCTCAGAGCCTCAGAGCCTCAACACCTTGCCTATTGATAGTGGCCCATTGCCTATACTTGGTAGTATTTGATGGCATGTGGATCTTAGGAACCATCTCACTGTTACCCAGTGACACTAGGGTAACCCCACTAAACTCCCCCTATTAACTGAGACATACTTACCCCCAGTAATATGCCAGCCACCCCTGGGTTCCTACCTCTAGTGGAAGGGTGTGCTCTTTTTGGACACGTAGGACTTCCCTTGTGGTGTTCATACTTGCTGCACTCATAGCACTTGGGCGTTTTGGGCTGCTGACTTTTGTCATGGTAGCTTTGTTTCTGGTGGCCAGATTGGGAATGAGAACTGGAGCCTTTCCCATGTGAGTTGCTTCGGGAAGCCTTTCGAGAACTTCTTCTCTTTTTCTCCCCTCCCTTTTTTTCTGTTGAAAACCCTGACCCCCCTTTTGGGATTCCCCCCATATAACTTTGTGGACACTCTGGTGCTGATCCAGGTGTCCACCTCCTCAGTAAGGTGCACAATCAGTCAGTTTGCTATACACCTGGTGTTGGTGCAGCTCTGGAAAACAACTATCAAGGAAGTAGTTCTTTAACAACTAGTTGTACAGCCCATCAAAATCATTAACATTGCTGCTCCTCACCCAACCCTTTAGTGCCTTACCAGTATAATCCAGAAAATCTACCCATGTTTGTGTGTTGAGTTTGCAACTGGACCCGAACCATTGTCTGCACCGTTAAGGTGTCAGACCAAACTTCATGATAAAGATGGCCTTCATGTCATGGTAGTTGATCTTGTCCTTCACCTCTAATGTAAAGAGTGTATCACTTCCCACTATGGACATGTACTGCCAAAGACTGCCGCCCTCCCAGAACTCCTCTGGGACACTGTGCACTTTCAAAACCACTTCATAGGATGCCAATCACTTATCTATGTCATCTCCCGTACACTGAAACTGGTCACCACATCTTTCTAAATATGGACTCTAGACTCACTTGAAGACACTGCAGGTATGCTGTCACCAGTACTGCTGTTGCTGGAACCCTCACGTGGGGCTCTTATGTCCAGCTCTCTCAGCTCCTGAGAGAGCCACTGAGTCATCTTTTTCTCCTCCATAGCTTATCTTTTTGCCTACATCTTTTGCTTCAATTTGAGCTTAGCCAGCTCCAATTTTAATTTCTTTTCCTCCCTGTTGTCCCCCACCTCCTCTGGGGACAGACTTTTGGATGATATGCTGCCCCCTGCCCTGGAAGGGGCACTCAATCCTAAGAGTAGTTTGATCTCCTCTCCTGCAGACAGCAGCTTAAGGTTTTCTCCTAGGCCCTGGTCCAAGCCATCATCCTCATCCTCAGGCCTCAGTCTCCTCTGAGGACTCACTCAATGCACCAAGGGCTTCCAAATAGGCTCTCACTGCCTTTTGCAGTTCCACATTTCTTGTCGCTGCTCTTTACAGGAAGCCCAAAATTTTAACAGAAATCCTTGAGTTGGGCCACAGTGTTGTCGCGTAGGCTCTCATTATCCTAATGAGACTACTGGACTTTGAGTGGCAAGATCGTTCTCAGTGTGGGGGACTAAGTCTAACCCACGGTGAAGGACCCTTGTCACTCTAAATCCAGGTTTTGCTCCGGCTAACTAGCAGTGCCTCACCTCTCCCAAGTGGAGGAGACAATTGGGCAGCCGAGCGCATGACATCTTAGCACTTCGCAGGGAAGTCATGGTCACTCAGGTCACAACCGGTTCTCTCATACACAGTGCAGTCTCATATATAAATGACAGAGGCAGTTTAAGTTTTAAAGATTGGTTTAATAAAATAACTGGATTTTAGATAGCAAAGCGTGAGCTGCAATAACCAGAACTACACAACACAGTAGGATTAAAATAGTAACGATGAGACTGAAGCACAAGAACAAAGCTCATAGTGCTGCTAGATTATGTTCTCTCTACGTTATATTTCGAGCACAGCCTGTGAAGCTCTAAGTCATCCTTTCGGGTTCCCCCGGGAGGACATCAACCCTCATACCTGAGCAAAGGCCTGTAATCTGCATCAGCATCTGCAACAAGGCAGTCAGCATCTAGTTGTAGGTTCCTGGTCGGAATCTCCATCTGCCTGTACTAGGACTAGGAAGTGTTTTTATAACACACAGATGTTTTAAGAAAATGTCCCTACGTAAGGATGTGTATTTTCTACGAATACTGGAGACTAAACTTCTACCACGTTTACCGGCAATGTACCAGACTGTAGCCTTGACTGAAGCACAGGGCGATCAAGAATGCATTCTTTGAGAACACAGTGCTGAACTAAGCTAAACAGTGTGATAGAAGGAAATAAAAACAAGACCGTAAAACTGGTTATTCTAAAATAACAGTGCAAGGCTGAATAAAATGTATCTAGGGCAAAGTGCACTGCGTCCTAGTATGTTAAACTAACGTGCATGAAGCTATATTCAAAATGGTTACATTACACCCTCCCCTGCTCGGTAGAAAGTGGTTTAAGCCAAAGTTAAAAATTCAATAAGCTAAAATATATTTAAAACCCTATTCAACTTTAACAAGTTAAGAGGACACACAAGCATACTATTTTGCAATTTTAAAGTGAGCATGCTGCCAAATGCCGAATTCAAAGGAAAATGTCAATTTAAGATAATTCCAAATCAAGCATCAGTCATGGAAAGCCACCTCGGCAGATGACAGAACCAGTAAATCCACGCCAACAACTTCCAAGGAGCAGGTGTGTTCCAGAGCCCCAGTGTCAACCAAGGCGGCAACCCGTGCAGTGCCTATGAACAAGTTAATATTAACTTCCTCCAGGAAGGGTAACTCATAATCAGCTTCTCTGAGCAAACGCAGCGCGCGTGTCTGGTAATGAACCCTCATCGAGAACATTGACAGATCAGCATCAAGCACTGAGGGGCAGGGCATTGCTGTGAGAGACAAACGTCCAGTGCATGTTCAAAAGAGCACCAGCGGCACTGAAACACGGGCTGCACACAATCCAAAACCGGTCTTAATGACAGAGACCAGTCACACTCCAAATGTTCCAGGAGTGTTGCTCCAAAGTGCTGCATCATGCGTTCACGACACAGCTGCGCTGATGGGAGCGCCCTCATTCGTCCTTGTTGCGGCGGGACAGCCATTGCGGAAAAACAACAGCAACAGCAAAATGCCCGCTAATAAAGCCAAAGTTATTGCAAATCGCATTGAAGAAAGAATTTGGCCCTTCTTATCGAGCACCAGTCCCTGTGTTGGGGATACACGGTACCAGAACTGTTATCCTACCACCTTTGCCAGGTGCCAAAGAAAACCGCTTTGTTTCTATTGACAATGTCAAGTTACAACATGTGGCCGATTCTACACAGCCAACCAAGAGGAACGTCCAGTAGTTCCTGAATCCCTCTCACTACTGGAGAAGAAGTTCCGCTTCAAGTTATCTATACTAACGCTGATGCCTCGCCGAGCTTGGGGAGGGTGAATGATGATGATCTAACGTTGGTTTGACTAACAACGAGCAACTTAGAAACATTTGATCAAGTCACTATGACTACTAACGTGACGGATGGTGCTGTCTATAGTGTCCCACCACAGGAAACACCAACTCCTCCATTGACTATGGCAATGCCTTTTGCACGAACTGCCTCTGGTTTCTTTGCCGACAACAACGATGGTCTATCGGACTCATTTGCCTCTGCAGCTGCTGACCTGTCAGGTCCATTTAAGCTGATACATTGGCTTAAAGATACGTATTTTACTTTTCCATGGAACTATATGTGGCTTTTATTGACTGTCCTATCATTTTTTCTTTGGATTGGGTTTGTCATTACCTTTTTTCTGGTAATACATGGTCATTTCCTTCCCAAGAGATCAGCGGTTGAAAAGGTGGAGGAGGTATTGAAACCACATTTTTCATCACATAAGGTTCGAAGAGACTTGTCCTTTGTGAACATTTCTGCAGTGCCAATTCCAGATGGGATTGTGTGGGGTAAAGTAATGTTTGATATATACGGTCCCACTGAGATAATTCAAATACTGTATGTGTTAAAGTTATCTATGAATGATATAGTTATACCAGGCATTGTATTTGATGATTGGGATTTGAAAACAGTTGATTCAATGAAGACAGACTTGCAATATTATACTGTCTATGAAAATGAGGATGTTTACCAGTTTAAAGACAATTATGGTTACATGTTTTGCTATAATTGTTATGGGCACCACTTCATACATAAAGCGAGCAGTCCAAAAACGATATTTGATTATACGCAATGGGAACATTGCCCAACTCCCCCGCAAGGGAGTTCAAAAACGTATTTTGAAAAATGTGCGTATTTTTCTGGGCATCATCAAAAAAATGCTGAGTCATATTATTTTAAGATAACTCCGACTGGGGATAAACAAATGTTGTTGACCAACACAAAATGTATATTTTCGGACTCCTTTGTTTCTCGGTTATCAATTGTAGGTTATAAATTTGGTCAAAAAATGTTGATTTGAAAAGTGTTTGAGGAACAAAAAATTGGCAGACCAAGGGTAGAGAAACATTGTTTAGAGCATGTCTCATCCCCGTTCAAATGATTTTTTCAAATGAAACAGTACAACAGACCAGTTGCTTAGGCTTAGCTACAATTAGAAAATTAAACATGCCCTGTGTTACTGGCACATCCTTAATTCCTGTGGAGGCAGCACTTTTAGAAGAGTTATCTTCACGGAACTGCTGTAATTCCTGTAAAATAGTGACACAATCATTTATGTCAAAAGGTGTTTCCGCTGCCTCTACACCAGGACCATCAAGATCCAGAACAAACATTTGTGTTACGAACAGGCACTCATATGAAGTACGACCCCCCAGGGACCTTCTAAGCAGGTTATTTAGTGCTCTCTGAACTCCATACTGGTGGGTTAGCCAACTACGACCCGTACCTAAGACCCTGGCAGTCAAGGATTGCTTTAAATCGTGGTTTATTCCCTCAATGACAGAATTTCCCTTGGGTTGAAATGGAGACGAGTAATGGAGCTGGACCCCCAATGAAGCCATGGTGTCCCTGAATGCCCTTGAGGCAAAAGCGGGGCCTTGGTCCAAATGGAATGCCGCAACTGCATATGTGCCGACAAAGACTCGCAAATCTTCAATAACAGTCCAAGCGTCAGCCGAGTGTTGAAGCCACAACCACACAAATCTGGAGCAAGAATCAACAGTGACTAGTATATATTTATATGCACTATCCGGTGTTAATGGACCGCAATGATCCAAGTACACACATTGTAATGGTTTATTTGATATTAAGAGGGGTGTCTGCAGTGGGCGCTTAGCTGTGAAAACTTTAATTTGTTGACAGATGTCACAACAAAGGACATACTGCTTAGTATCTTTATAGAGACCAGGCCACCAATAACGGACCTGCAAGAGTGAAATCGTAGCAGCCACGTCAGCATGAGCAGATGCCACCCCCTTCATCAGCCAAAGTGTTTCCAGCAACGTGTATCCCAACACGCTGGTGCCCAAGTGTATGCACAATATAGACTTTGGGTAGTGTCTCTTTCAGGTCTGCTACCTTCCCCCACAGTAATCTGTGTTTTATGGTGTTGCCTTTCGAATCTCTGAACCCATTCAAACGCCATTAATGCAGGTATTCATTAAAAGACTGGACGCAATAATATGAATCACAAACAATCAGTGTGAACTGTGTCAGATCTGTATGTTCTAGTTCCATTAGTAGGGCTTTCAGCTCAGCCAATTGTGCTGTACAATCCCCTAAGGTCTGTGTATAGGTATGTTGGGGACAGAATTTCTCCCCCTCCATATAGCCACTCATGACCGCACATGCAGCAGAATGTTAATGTTTAGTTCCAATCGCTGGTTGCGCTGAGCCATCGATGTACATGACTACATTATATTGATCAATTGGCAAGGTGTCAGCGGGAACTGGATATTCAACTTCATATTGTAGAAATTCTTGAGTTTGTAACTCTGGGTCAAAAATGTAGTCTACATCAGTGGCTGTTAGAGACGTAGCCCATTGTATCCATCTTGGATGAAGTGCTTTTGCATTTGGGATGCTAGCTTTTGTAACAGCCTCAAGGGCCGGAATAGGAGAAAAGACAATAATGCATTTTCCTTGGGCAAGAGGTATTTCTTTAATAAGAGCCATCTGTACAGCAGTGAGTATCTTCTATGTGGGTGCAAATCGTTGTTCAGCAGCGGAATACAGGTGTGATTTGTATGCAATCGGGACTGTCTCACCTTCATTAAATGTGACATAAGTAAACCCAAAGGCCCCAGCTATCACCCTGATGGCCAACTGTGTCTTATTGTCCCGTGTGTGTAAATGTTTTGCTGCTAGCATTTCTGCCTGTAATTCTCCAAGAGTATGTGTATGTTCAATTGTCCAGAATTTGCTCGAAAAATCAGGACGTATCAATTCATATAAAGGTTTTATGCGTTTAGCATAATCAGGAATGTCTGTTCTGCCAAAATTTAGAAAACCCTACAATGATTGTAGTTTTTGAATCGTATTTGGTGGTTTCAATTGTGCACATTTTTCAAAAAATTGTGGCGCTAGGCTCTTCCCTTCATTCGACAGCTCATATCCCAGGAACAGGACGCTGAGGAAGGCAATTTTTGATTTTTTGAAGTTAAATTTGTAGCCGAGTTCGGCAAACCCTACAACAATGCGGGCTACCCATCTTAAATGTTGTAGTAACTCGTCATCTGTGAGATATATATTATCCACATATGACAATGCTTCAGGGTCCAACTCGTGTAAAATAGCAGTCACACGAGCTGCAAACAGTCCTGGGCTGTTCTTATACCCCTGAGGCAAACAACAGAGGGGGTGATTCTAACCCTGGCGGTCGGTGATAAAGCGGCGGCCAACCCGCCAACAGGCTGGCGGTCCAAAAAATTGAATTCTGACCCTGGCGGGAACCGCCAACACAGCCCGCCACATTAACACTCCGCCCGCCGCGGCGGTACAGACAGACAGCGCGGCGGTCACCGCCAACAGGCAGGCGGCAGACAATGTACCGCCCACAGTATCATAACTCACCAATCCGCCACCTTTTCCGGGGCGGGAGCCCCGCCGATAAAAACACGGCGGAAACAGACTACGAACGGGAAAACGCTCACCTCTACGCACTCCACGAGGAAGGAGGACAGCATGGAACCCGAATTAAACATCCTACCTGCTCATCTACCACGAGTACGAACGCCGGCGCAGACGACAACGGTGAGTACTGCACCTACGACACAGGGGAGGGGGAGGAGGAAAGCCTACGGCACACGCATATGCGACCCCCACCCCCCCAAACTATGTACACACCAATGCAGAGCAACAAGTCACAGTGACACCACCCAAACCCCCCTGATAAATGCAAAGACATAATTAAATTGTGAATAAAAATTTATGTACAAAATAGGCACTGAAAAGTTATGGTCAACTAGCCAAAAAATCAATATCAAAATAAGTCTATATACAGTGCAATGGATAACCAAGGCAATTAGTCCTGCACATCAAAAGAAAATCGAAGTGTTCGTGGGCCAAAGTGTAACAACACAAGGGCAAAGCCCACACAGGAGACCTGAGTCCTCTGGAGAGAACACTGCAGGGGCATCTGATGAAAAAACTACAGGCACCTCAGGGGGAAGGGGGGGGCACCACAGCCACATGAGTCCACGACGCCAGAACCACGAAGGGGCCACCATGCCTACTGTGCCATCCTGGGGAGTGCAAAGCCACAGTCTCTCAAGTCTCTACAGTAGGTGGGTTGCCCACTGTTCCATCCTGGGGAGTGCAAAGCCACAGTCTCTCAAGTCTCACAAGTGGGTGGGTTGCCCACTGTGCCATCCTGGGGAGTGCAAAGCCACAGTCTCTCAAGTCTCACAAGTGGGTGGGTTGCCCACTGTGCCATCCTGGGGAGTGCAAAGCCACAGTCCATCAGGTGGATTACAGTCTCCACTGGTCAAGGAGGAGGCATGGTGGGCACAGTGAACCGTTAACAGTGCTTGACAGGAAGGGCCCAGCGGAGCGGTGCTTGAGACAGCGGGGCCCAGCGGAGCGGTGCTTGACAGGAAGGGCCCAGCGGAGCGGTGCTTGACAGGAAGGGCCCAGCGGAGCGGTGCTTGAGACGGCGGGGCCCAGCGGAGCGGTGCTTGAAACGGCGGGGCCCAGCGGAGCGGTGCTTGACAGGAAGGGCCCAGCGGAGCGGTGCTTGAGACGGCGGGCCCAGCGGAGCAGTGCTTGACAGGAAGGGCCCAGCAGAGCGGTGCTTGAGACGGCGGGGCCCAGCGGAGCGGGGCTTGAGACGGCGGGGCCGAGCGGTGCTTGAGACGGCGGGGCCCAGCGGAGCGGTGCTTGAGACGGCGGGGCCCAGCGGAGCGGTGCTTGACAGGAAGGGCCCAGCGGAGCGGTGCTTGAGACGGCGGGGCCCAGCGGAGCGGTGCTTGACAGGAAGGGCCCAGCGGAGCGGTGCTTGAGACGGCGGGGCCCAGCGGAGCGGTGCTTGAGACGGCGGGGCCCAGCGGAGCGGTGCTTAACAGGAAGGGCCCAGCGGAGCGGTGCTTGAGATGGCGGGCCCAGTGGAGCGGTGCTTGACAGGAAGGGCCCAGCGGAGCGGTGCTTGAGACGGCGGGGCCCAGCGGAGCGGTGCTTGAGACGGCGGGGCCCAGCGGAGCGGTGCTTGACAGGAAGGGCCCAGCGGAGCGGTGCTTGAGACGGCGGGGCCCAGCGGAGCGGTGCTTGAGACGGCGGGGCCCAGCGGAGCGGTGCTTGACAGGAAGGGCCCAGCGGAGCGGTGCTTGACAGGAAGGGCCCAGCGGAGCGGTGCTTGAGACGGCGGGGCCCAGCGGAGCGGTGCTTGAGACGGCGGGGCCCAGCGGAGCGGTGCTTGACAGGAAGGGCCCAGCGGAGCGGTGCTTGAGACGGCGGGGCCCAGCGGAGCGGTGCTTGAGATGGCGGGGCCCAGCGGAGCGGTGCTTGACAGGAAGGGCCCAGCGGAGCGGTGCTTGAGACGGCGGGGACCAGCGGAGCGGTGCTTGAGACGGCGGGGCCCAGCGGAGCGGTGCTTGAGACGGCGGGGCCCTCTTCAGCGGTGCTCTTCTGCACGGCGGGGCCCTCTTCAGCAGTGCTCTTCTGCACGGCGGGGCCCTCTTCAGCGGTGCTCTTCTGCACGGCGGGGCCCTCTTCAGCGGTGCTCTTCTGCACGGCGGGGCCCTCTTCAGCGGTGCTCTTCTGCACGGCGGGGCCCTCTTCAGCGGTGCTCTTCTGCACGGCGGGGCCCTCTTCAGCGGTGCTCTTCTGCACGGCGGGGCCCTGTTCAGCGGTGCTCTTCTGCACGGCGGGGCCCTCTTCAGCGGTGCTCTTCTGCACGGCGGGGCCCTCTTCAGCGGTGCTCTTCTGCACGGCGGGGCCCTCTTCAGCGGTGCTCTTCTGCAAGTCAAGGGAGCCAGACCTGGCCTGGACTCCCTGCTCAGTCGCCCTCCGACCGTGCTGTTGCTGGACCCTTCGGTGACGGAGTCCTGGGCCCTTTGGTGTTCTCCCTAACACCCGGGATGGGGCTTGTGGGCCCCTCCTGCTCCGCGCTCCTGCTGGCTGACTTCTCCGCCCTGCTGCCCTTTCGCTCCTTAGATGGGGCTCTCGGGCCCTTGCCTCCCCTAGCTGTTGTGGCTTGTGAAGTGGGCGAACTTTGCTCCTTGGGGGCAGCCGTGTCAGTCCTCTCACGGCGGCCCTTTAGTTTCCGGGTCCTCTTGCCTGGGGGGGGCTGGCTGTCCCCTTGCTGCTGATTGAAGTGTCACTGCTGGCAAAGGGTGGACTCCAGAACCCATGCACCACAGTGACACTCGAAGCTGGGCTGGTGGTGGCTGAGGTGCTCTTGGGACTCTTTGCAGATGGAGGGGGTGGGTCAGTGGAGGGAAAGAGGTCAAGATTAGCGAGGAAAACTTTCTTAGGACCAAGGTAAAAGGTAGGAGAAGTGGTGATGGGAGTGGAGGAAGAGGATGTGGTTGTAGGAGAGTCAGGTGTGCTGTCTTTGGGTGCAGATGCTTGTGCTGGAGGCTGTCGTGAGGTGGATGGCTGTTGGGTGGGTGTCTGCCTGCGTTTGTGTGTCTTGGAAGAGGGGGTGACAGACACAGTGGGAGAGGACACAGGGGACGTGTAAATGGTAGTGGGGGTGGTGACTGCACGTGTGCGGACTGGACTGGAGGGTGTGCTGGTGATGGAAGCACTGGCTGATGGTGGTGTGCATGCAGGTGTGAGTGTAGATGTCACAGGGAGGGAGGAGGGAGACGAGGAGGAGGGGGATACAGAGGTGGTAGTGACTGTTGGAATGTCTGCATCTGGGTGTTGCTTGCGTGAATGCTTGTGGGTTCTGTGGGGCTTGTGTCTGGATGAGCTGCCCTTGGGTGTTGAGGTGTGTGCAGGCTGGTCTGATGGTGTGGATGGGATAGGCTGAGGAACAGGAGACAGAGACAGGCTGGAGGCAGTCAGAAGAGGGAGGCTGGAAACAGGGACAATGGCTGCCGTCAGTGCTGAGGCCAGAGCATTGAACGATCGTTGATGGGCAGCCTGACCCGAATGAATGCCCTCCAGGTAGGCATTGCTCCGATGCACCTCCCTTTCTACCCCCTGGATGGCATTCAAAAGGGTAGTCTGCCCAACAATGATGGTCTGAAGGAGGTCAATGACCTCCTCACTGAGGGCAGCCGGGGTAACAGGGGCAGGGGCTGAGGTGCCTGGGGCGAAGGAGACGCCCGCCTTCCTGGGCGAGCGGGCACGGAGCGTAGGCTGAGGGGCTGCTGGGAGGGCAGGGCTGGTGCGCTGGGTGGCGGCTGTACCTGTAGAGGCGGGGGGCCCGGATGTTGCCGCCACCGCTAGGGAGCTCCCATCCGAGGACGTGTCGCTGTCGCTGGTCTCACCACCGGTCCCCGTTGTGGTGCTCCCCTCGCCCTCCGGATCACTGGTGCCCTCGGTGTCTGTTCCTGGTCCCACCGGGGCCTTGTGACTTGCAGCTCCCTCGTGCTCCGATGCCAAATCTCCTCCGCCTGATGATGCTAATGCACACATGCACAAGAAGATGAAGAAGAAGGGTGGGGGGAGAAAAACGAAGACCAGGTTGAGTGCATGCAATGTCAACACCGTTGGCGGAGAGGACAGACACAGGAGCCTCATGCACTAAGCCGCGCATTCGGGGTACACTACTCAGTACTTCTGACTAGGACAACAGGTCTAGAGACGACAAAGGCGCACATGTGTGATGCTGGACCATCGATAGCTGTACTTGTCACCCTACAGAGGTGAGGGCCGGGAGCACAGGGCCATGCCTAAAGGAGAGGACTACACTACAGAAAGCGCCCTGGCCTAATGTCACCCACAACCCTCCTCCCCCACCCAGACGCCTCCACTGCGCAGAGAGATAGCAGAATGTGCTGATACTCACCCCCTTGTGTCTGCTGTGATGTCCTCAAGCGCCCATCCAAATCAGGGTAGGCCACCGCTAGGATCTGGGACATCAGGGGGGTCAGGGTACGACTGGCACCCCTCCTAGGTTGGGAGGCCATCCCCAGCAGTGACTCGGCGGTCTTCCTGGTCCCGCGGCGGATGTCCTCCCACCTCTTGCGGCAGTGGGTGCCCCATCTGACGTGGACCCCCAGGGCCCGGACTTCCTTGGCGATGGCACGCCAAATGTTCACTTTCTGATGGGCGCTGACCTATTTGACATGTACAGGGTGGGAAGGAAAAATCATCAATTTTCTGCATGTTAGATGCGATTGGCCCCCCCTCCCCAACCTTGCCATATGGCACATGCTCTCATCTGTCGTGCGTTGCACTCCTCATTCGCCCCCCACCCCACCAACTTACATCCACCCCACTCCACACAGGCATAGCCCATTCAATGTGCACCCAGTGTACTTACCTGTTGGTCTGGAGGACCGTAGAGTAACGCATACTGGGGGAGGACCCCATCCACAAGTTTCTCCAACTCCTCAGACGTGAAGGCAGGGGCCCTTTCCCCAGTCGCAGCAGCCATTGTCACTTTCCAGACCGAGGTCACAGCAGCACTTGCAGTATAGGTCCTCTCCTGTGGATGATCAGGTCTCGAGTGATTAAGCAGATAGAAAATGGCGGTCACGCCCGCGGCGGTGCGTACCGCGGCAGTGCGTACCGCCGGCGCACCTCGTCATTGGCTCCTGAAACCCATAGGCTTCAATGTTAGCCAATGCCGCTTCGTATAGCGATCTTCGACCGCCTACCGCCACGGTGTGCCACGCCAGCGCATTGACCTCACATCCCATTGTCCCACTTCACAGGTCAGGCAGCCGCCATTTCAAGGGGCCACATGGCATAATTTGTACTGCGTCACACAGGCCTAGGCCTTGCATTGCCACACATACACGCCTTTCAATACATAGATAATCGTGTGCTATGCATGCAGTGGTGAACGTACCTGTGATTTGCTTGACTCTGTGCTCCATGTTGTCCTTCCTAGGCACCGTCCGCTGGGACTTGCGAGGAGAAGGATGCGGTGCTACATTGTATTCCCTGAGGAGGTTGATTTGGCCACTGTGAAGGGTGATTTTTATGCCCTTGGACATATCCCCAACATAATTGGTGCCATTGATGGGACCCATGTGGCTTTAGTACCCCCAAAAGACGATGAGCAGGTGTACAGAAACAGGAAAAGTTACCATTCTATGAACGTCCAGGTGGTCTGTTTGGCTGACCAGTACATCTCCCATGTGAATGCCAAGTTCCCTGGGTCAGTGCATGACGCGTGTGTGATGCGAAATAGCAGCATCCCTTATGTGATGGAACAGCTACAGAGACAACGTGTGTGGCTAATTGGTGACTCTGGTTACCCCAACCTGCCTTGGCTATTGACCCCAGTGAGGAATCCCCGGACCAGGGCAGAGGAACGGTACAATGAGGCCCATGGGCGAACTAGGAGGATCATTGAAAGAACCTTTGGCCTCCTGAAGGCCAGGTTTAGGTGCCTGCATATGACAGGGGGATCCCTGTTGTACTCACCAAAGAAGGTGTGCCAGATCATCGTGGCCTGCTGTATGCTTCACAATCTGGCATTGCGACGTCAGATGCCTTTCCTGCAGGAGGATGGTCCAGATGGTGGTGTTGAAGCAGCTGTGGAGCCTGCGGAGAGTGAAGAGGAGGAAGACGAAGAGGACGACCCAGACAACAGGGACAGAGTTATCCAACAGTATTTTCAGTAGCACCCAGGTAAGAATCACCCACGCCATTTAACATTTACTGAAAGCCCCCTGCATCTTTACTTTGTGTATTTCCCCCCAGTTCTTTTAAACTGATGTTTGATTTTCCCTTCCCTTTTCAGTGCTGTATGACCCACTGCGTGACTTCTGCTTGGTTAGCCCATGGACTAATGCTTATTGACATTGGTATGTTGTCATCACAAAAATAACAGAACATTATTGATCAGTGATGTGTTATACATTTGTAAATAATACAGGCTGACTCCAGAATGATTTCAGTGCAATGAGTGATTTATTTTTAATGCTAGATATTGGTACATGATATTAAAACGGTGTGGGTGAGGGTGGAGTTATGTCCATGGCAGAGTCCAGTTCTCGGTTGCACAGGTGCATTGTCCATATGCCTGTGGAAGGATGGAGCAGGGGCAGTTCAAGGTTGGACAGGGTGACACTGTGGGACAGTGGAATGACATCCGGGGGGATATTAGGCTGGCGGGGGTCTTGGCATCCTACTCTGTCTTCCTTTGAGATCTCAGGTTCCTCTTGCGGGTGGTTGTTCTTCAGCAGGAGGTGGGGTTCTGGTGGCCCGTCGTTCTGTGGGGGCCTCCTGACCACTAGCGCCGGCGGAGGTGGTAGGCTGTTCCTGGCTAGTGACAGGGGCCCTTTGTGGTGCCACATGGTCCCGCAATGTGGTTTCTATCCGGTTGAGGGCCTGGACTATGGTCCCCATAGCGGTAGCGATGTTCCTGAGTTTATTGCTGAACCCCATGTACCGTTCCTCCTGCTGTGCCTGGATCTCGGTGAACCTGGCCAGTACCGTCGCCATTGTCTCCTGGGAGTGATGGTATGCTCCCATGATGGAGGTGAGGGCCTCTTGGAGAGTCGGTTCCCTGGGCCTGTCCTCCCCCCCTGTCGCACAGCAGCCCTCCCAGTTGCCCTGTTTCCCCGGGCCTCTGTCCCCTGGACGGTGTGCCCACTACCACTGCCCCCAGGTCCCTGTTGTTGTTGGGGTGTTGGGTCAGCCTGGGTGCCCTGTAGTGGCGGACACACCGCTGATTGACGCGTCCGCGAGACATAGGCATGGGCCCGCTGGGTGGGAGCTGTGCTTGTGTTCCCAGAGGGGGTTGGGTCTGCTGTGGCCTGTGTCTGTGTGTGGGGAACCGACTGTCCAGAGGTCCCCGATGGTCCGGGCTGGTCATCAGGTTCTAGGTCGACAGAGCTGCTGTCCTCGCTGGGGGCCTGTTCTGGGGGTGGGATGGACAAATCTGGACCCTCCGTGGCGGTGTGTTGGCGTTCGGGCCCTGCAGGGGTAAAGAAGTATGGTTATTGTTTCGGTGTGTGCCATGGTGTGCATTTTGAGTGCCCTTGGCCCCCAGTGCTGGCATTCCCTTGTGGGAGGTGTTGTGAGGGTGGTGGGGGGGGTGTATGGGTATGTGCAATGGTCATGCTTTGGTGGTGGCTGTCTATGGTTTGTGTTGGCATTCAGGGGTTGGTGTTGTTTAGGGTTGGTTGTGCTGGTGAGACATTGGCAGGGAGGTTGTGTGCTGGGGGGTTGAGATTGGGGGTGGGGGGGGGGTTGGCATGCTGGTGGTTGGGGGGGGGAAGTAGTTGAGATTCGACTTACCAGAGTCCATTCCTCCGTGTACTCCAGCGAGGCCATCAGGATGCAGGATGTTTACCACCTCTTGCTCCCATGCTGTGAATTGGGGTGGAGTGGGTGGGGGTCCGCCGCCAGTCTTCTGCACAGCGATGTTGTGTCGCGACACCATCGAGCGCACCTTCCCCCGTAGATCGTTCCATCGCTTTCTGATATCTTCCCGATTTCTGGGATGCTGTCCCACAGCGTTGACCCTGTCTACGATCCTTTGCCATAGCTCAGCCTTCCTTGCTATAGTGGTGTGCTGCACCTGTGTGCCGAAGAGCTGGGCCTCAACCCTTATAATTTCCTCCACCATGACCCTGAGTTCTTGGTCCGAGAACCTGGGGTGTCTTTGGGGTGCCATGGGGTGGTGTGGATGAGGTGTGGGGTGGTGTTTGTGGTGATGTGCGTGGTGATATGTGGTGATGTGTGCGTAGATGTGGTGTGGGTGATGAAGTTGGGTTCCTGTGTGTGTTGGGGTTTTCTGTTGCTGTGCTCGCTCTCTCTATCTCTTTCTCTCTCGCCTTCTCTCCGATTTCCAACTAGTGGGGGTTTGTGGGTGATGTGGGTGTGTGTTTTATAGTTGACTGGATGTGTGGGAGTGTTGTTTGTATGTGTCTCAGGTGTGTGTATTTCAAATTGTCCAATGTGGCTGTGTTTTGGAGCTGTGTGTGTATTTTGAGCGCGGCGGTGTGTACCGCCAATGGAATACCGCGGTTGAAAGACCGCCGCGTGGATTCGTGGGTCAGAATGGCATGGGCGTGTTTGTGTTGGCGTGACGGTGGAGGTTTGGTCCTCTCCAGTTTTCCGCGGCCCGCTGGTGAGGCGGCCTTCCTTGGATGTCGGATTGTTGGCGGTTTCACAGTTGGTGGTCAGAATGACCGTGGCGGTTTACCGCGGCCATGGCGGTAGAATGGCAGACTTCTGACTGGCGGTAAGGGCCTTTTACCGCCGAGGTCAGAATGACCCCCAGAATGTTTTCTGGGAGCCTAGTGCGCAAAAGCTTGTTAAGTCTCTGCTTTCAGGCACTATATTCTGGCAGAAGAATCCATTCGAGATATCCAAAGTTGTTTTATACTTTTTCCGTACAATATAGCTCATTAGTGCTGTGCTATGCGAAGTTTGTATAGCATATGTACGTGTATGTCCGTTTAAATATCTGTAGTCTAAGACTATTCTGTATGAATGGTCCGGTTTAGCTACAGGGAATAAGGGATTATTCAGCAGTGAGACACAGGGTTCAATCACCTCCTGGTATTCTACTTGCATAAGTATTTCTCTCACCGGTGCCCTTGCTTCATGTTTTATGGGATACTGCGGTTGTGGCTGAGGTTCTCCTTTAATGGGAATTAAATGGTATGGAGAATCCCTGTCCCACCCTAGGTGATTTCTATATAACGCAGGTGCTTGTGCGAGAGCCCATTCTATAGAATAGGACTCAGCGAGTTCCTCTGGAACAAGGGCCGAGAAGGAAGGTTTAATCACCTCCTCCCCAGCTGGGCAGGTGCAGACAAAATCAGACAGCCAATCTTTGTTCGTCCAACAAAATGTCACATATTTTAACTACACGATCCTAGAATATTGCGTGTATGGTGCATTCAATGTCTCCTTCCAATTGTGGAGTTACCCTATACACCCTATCGGGTTCGGAGACATGCATATCTGCTGTTTTCTACTTGTATGAAGTCATCAGTTGCTTTCACCTCCAGATGCTCTAGAAGATTCCGGCGAACTATTGTGACCTCTGCCGCGCTGTCTAGCAGTGCTAGAGCCCAGTTCTTGTTCTTCAAGAGAACCCTCTTCCTGAGTGGCATGTCTAACTGAGACAGCCGCCACTTTTTTCTTTTTAAATTGTTGTTTTTGATGTACTGGTTTCTCTTCCTTCTTAACAGAAACCTCCGAAGAGCGTTGTGATTCCTGTCTCGGTTTCACGTACTCTGTTCTCCGCTCTGATCGCCCACCTCTCTCATTTCTCTTTTCTGATGAGTCCTGAAAGGAACGAGATTGGTGTGTATCAGTATATTGATATCTATTAGGCGTTTTTATATTCTCTCTATTTCTGAGATTATACCTATTCTGCGGGGTCTCCGTGCGTGGAGATTCTCCCCTTTCTTTTTTCTCCCAGCGTTTCTAATTACCCTCAGGTTGTTGTTTAGTATTGTCTTTATTAATTTTACCCTGAAATTAAGGTTTTTGTAGTCTGGCCCCAAGGCTATCTCGACCGATACTGGAATGTGTTTCTGCTATTATTTTAGGTAGTTCTCGCTCCTGCTCTTGTTGCGGAACGTCACGAAGACGCATGCGCACTGCAAGTGCAACTGCTTCCCCTTTAAGATTACTTAGGATAATTGAAAAAACGGTGGCAAAGTTGCCCATCAGTTGCATTCCTAAATCTAAGGCCGGGGCAGCCCTGTATTCATCTTGAATTTGTTTAAGCACTTCGGGTAGGTTGGCTAGTGTCGGTGTACCGTGTGCCGCTGTGTAGAGCGCGGCAAATACCGTCCCATATATTACAGTGTTCAACTGTGGGAACCATCCCAAAGGGAAGGCATATAGTTAATATTCTATGTTTATCCTGAGGTCCCATATGGGGAAATACTGCCTCCAGCGTATTAATTTTTTGTGCCAGCCAAAACGGAGTCTCCTCTCGTTTTGCTGGGACTTTACTCATAATCGAGTGTACAGTCACCGGATTTATACCTGGTGTTACTGCATGTGGTTGTGCTGGAGCAGCACGTGCTGGGTTTGTATTTAGTGTCTGCATCACAAATTGTACTAAGCATCTATATATTGCTGTTAATTCAGTATATAAGCGTCAAACCTCGGCTACCGCCATATTCGCAAACGCAGGATGAGGTGTATATGTGGTCAATAAAGGCCAGCTCGGACCATCATTACTTAGTGGACCTAACCTTACTGGTAATGTTGTATGGGGTAGGGCATCATCAAGCCAATTATTATGTTCTTGATAAAATAAAGGTATCTCTAAGTATGCGTACGCCCTGTACTGCCCAGGCGCGTTCGCAACTGTATATGTATGAAATGTATTTGTATTGCCATCTACTGCTTGAAATGTGACCCAAGAGTAAAACAGCTCTGTTCTATAGGCTGCGTGAGCGTCCACTACAAATGTGACTGGACCTCCCTGTGCTGTAAGTCCATGTGCTAGTAAATGTGTCATAAGTGGTTGTCTCATGTTAAGAGCTATTTGTACAGCCTGGGGATTTGCCATTATAATAGCAGTAAGGGTTCAGAGAAGGCACATCAAGACAGGGTTTTTTTCCTTTTAAGGTTCAAGCTTGAACAACCACCTGCTGTAAAATAGGGTTACCAGTACGGCGGTGGTGGAAATCCTCAGTACCACGGACGTCTCTGTATACGGAACCGAGGGGTCATTATATTAAATGAGACCGAGATATACCGGTGGACCCGAAAAATAGCCTGACCAAACGTTGGCGGCACCATGTCGCATAGGCTCTCATTATCCTAATGAGACTACTGGATTTTGAGCGGCAAGATCATTTGCAGTGTGGGGGACTAAGTCTAACCCACGGTGAAGGACCCTTGTCACTCTAAATCCGGGTTTTGCTCCGGCTAACTAGTAGTGCCTCATCTCTCCCAAGTGGAGGAGACAATTGGGAAGCCTAGCGCATGACATCTTAGCACTTCCCAGGGAAGTCGTGGTCAGTCAGGTCACAACCGGTTCTCTCATACACAGTGCGGTCTCATATATAAATGACAGAGGCAGTTTAAGTTTTAAAGATTGGTTTAATAAAACGACTGCATTTTAGATAGCAAAGCGTGAGCTGCAATAACCAGAACTACACAACACAGTAGGATTAAAATAGTAATGATGAGAGTGAAGCACAAGAACAAAGCTATCATAGTGCCGCTAGATTATGTTCTCTCTAAGTTATATTTCGAGCACAGCCTGTGAAGCTCTAAGCCTGCCTTTTGGGTTCCCCCGGGAGGACATCAACCCTCATACCTGAGCAAAGGCCTGTAATCTCCATCAGCATCTGCAACGAGGCAGTCAGCATCTAGTTGTATGTTCCTGGCCGGAATCTCCCTCTGCCTGTACTAGGACTAGGAAGTGTTTTTATAACTAACACACAGATGTTCTAACAAAATGTCCCTACGTAAGGATGTGTATTTTCTACGAATACTGGAGACTAAACTTCTACCACGTTTACCGGCAATGTACCAGACTGTAGCCTTGACTGAAGCACAGGGCGATCAACAATGCATTATTTGAGAACACAGTGCTGAACTAAGCTAAACAGTGTGATAGAAGGAAATAAAAACAAGACCGTAAAACTGGTTATTGTAAAATAACAGTGCGAGGCTGAATAAAATGTATCTCGGGCAAAGTGCACTGCGGCCTAGTATATTAAACTAACGTGCATGAAGCTATATTAAAAATGGCTACACTACAGTGTAACCTTCAAGTTTGGCCATCTCAAACTCCATTTTTGCAGGTGCTAAACCTCCAACCAGAGACACAATTTAGAGTAAAAAGCAATAGTGTTAATTAGGGAGAATTTACAATTTTTAAATGCCAATTCAAGAGAGTGGGGAAGAAAATCTGTCAATGAGGTCAGAGACAAATCATTTGAATTGGTGTAAGTGGTTGTAGTAATGTACACTGGATTATTATATGGTATTGCACAAACACAAGTCCTATCCTCACCACTGATCACCAATGTTAGAAATTGGGTCTCTAGTTGGCACTGGTATGCATCCTGTCCAAGTAGGGACCACAATCCTAGCCAGGGTAAGTCAGATACTAGCACCCTAAATTATCTTGTGCTCATCCTCTGGTTCCTTGGCATAGAACAGTCAGGCATAACTTAAGAGGCAATGTGTAAAGTATTGGTACAGCACACTAAAAATATAGGACTCAACGAAAACACCTCAAAAGATTCCACACAGATTTTGAAAATAGATAGTTTTTATCTGATGATTAAAACAAGTTCAAAACAACAAAAACCCAATAAGTAGAAGTCGAGATATGGATTTTTTAAGATTAAATGTGAAAACAGTGATTAGAAGTCACTAGCGGTCAAAAGTTTACTTGCGGTCGCAAGGGACTGGTGCAAAGTCAAAAACCAGGCTGACCACAATGGAGGGTAGTATGGCTACAGAACCCATGCAGGGTCCGCTGAAACAGTACCTTTGAAGGAGAAAAGCATCGTCGATCAAGGCACAATGCTTCAGTTTTCCTGCCCCACTCAGGCTGATGCGTCAGCGGCAGGAGCCTGGAAAGTGGATGCGATGTGTGCAATTCTTTGCCGCACTCAGAATGACGCATTGTCGGTGGGAGTTACAGCGTGTCATCGTCAGGTCTGTGGATCTGCTGTCATCGGACAGCCACTGCTTCACTGGCAAAGATCTGAAGCGTTGATTTTTCTGCTGCACTCAGAGCGATGCCTTGGTTTTTGCAAATTTCACTTCTGAAGCCCAGGACTGGAGAGGGACACCTTAGTTAAGGGTAGGACTCATAGATGGCACTGTCCAGCAGCACCAAGAGTGTTGCAAGCAGTCTTGGATGTGCCTGAGACTGCAGAAGAATAGAGGGCAAGCCAGAAAGCCCTTGAAGACTCTCTGGTTCAGCAGGATGGGGCCAGTCCTTGTCCTCAGCATAGCAGAGATCAGCAGGCAGCATGGCAGCTCAACAGAGCAGTGAAGCAGTTCCTTGGAGCAATAAGTCCAAGCATAGTGGTAATCCTTACAACACAGCAGTTTTTACTCCAGCAGAGTGCTTCTCAAGTCCAGTAGTGATCCGACTTCAAGGGCTCAGAGACCCAGTACTTATACCCATAAGTGACTTTGATGTTGGGGATGGCTTCAAATGACCCTGGTGAAATGCACAGCTCCCGCTGTCAGGCCAGGCCTGGCTTCAGACTATCAGTTGGGGGTAATCAGTCCCTTTGTGTGGTCTCACCCCACTACCCTTTGAAATGTATATGTGACCCTTCCCAACCATCCTCTGCAGGAAGACCCATCAGTATGCAGGGGAATGCAGTTGATTATCCTATGTTGTTGGTGTCTGAAAGGAATGCACAAATGTAGCTGTCATGCAGCCAAGGCCAGACATATATTGGAGACAGGTTGTAGGCACAGAGGGCAGTGAGAACAGAGAAATGCCCCCTTTGTAAAAGTGCTATTTCTAAAATATGAATAAGAAATCCAACTTAACCAGAAAAGAGGATTTATCAGCACCATTCTAATGATATCAGACATGATGCAGCCACTCCTTTCTGATCAGGAATTACAGCTTAAAGGCATATTAAGGAATTCCTAATGCTGGCCTATGAGAGGTAATGAAAAACGATTTTGGGAGTTTTTCATTACCAGGACATGAAAAACGTAAAAGTACATTTCCTGGCTTTACCTTACATGGCACTCTGCCCTGTGGGCTAAATAGAGCCTTCCTTGATGATTACTTATATGTAAGAAAACGGGAGTTCAAGAGGTTCTAAATGCCAAGTTGAAGTGGCACTGAAACTGCACACAAAGGCTCTGCAATGGCTGGCTTGAGACACGTTTGTGGTGGGTGCCACAATCAGAGCTGCAGGCCCACTAGTAGCATTTAATGTACATGCCCTAGGTACATAATATACCACTTTACAATGGGCCAACAATGGGCCTACAAGTAAATTAAATATGCCAGTTGTGGATATACACCAATGTTACTATGTTTTAAGGGAGAAGCACATGCACTCTAGCACTGGTTAGCAGTGGTAAAGTGCTCAGAGTCCTAAGGCCAACAAAAAGATACAGCTAAACATAGAAGGTGAAAGGCAAAACGTCTGGGGTAAGACCAGTCTGAGGATGTCAGGTCTAACAACATCTTCAATGTAAATGGAGAGGAATGTAAAAATGCATGTGCTTTTAACCCCTTCTGTGCCCCGGACGAGGTGGTCTTGTCCTCGGCACCGGGTGAGACCACCTCGCTAGCGCTCCCCCGATGGCCGAGCACCCCCTCCCCGGGACAGAGATGGAAGGGGAATCGCTTCCCCTTCCACCCCCAACCCCGTGACCCCCTGTGTACCCCCTGTGGCTTTCACGCGCAGACCTCATCAGAGGCCTTCCCCCGGCGCTGGAAGCTCAGCTTCCAGCTCCGATCGAAGGAGAAATGCTAAAGCATTTCTCCTCCGATTACGTGGAGGGGGCGGAGAGGCATGAAAGGACTTTCCTCTCCTTTCATGTCTCTCTGAGCATTTCTGCTGCCTGATCGTGATGCGATCGGGCAGCAGAAATGGCACTAGACACCAGGGATTTTTTTTTTGCTGTGATTGGAAATAAGGGGAGCGGCCCCTTGGGCCAGGGCCGCTCCTCGGGGGGCAATTTATTTTTGGGCTATTTCTGCCCCTGGGGGGGCAGAAATCCACTAGCCACCACAGAAAATTATATATAGTTTTTTTTTTTTTTTTATGTTTGGGGAGCGACCCCTTGGGCAAGGGTCGCTCCGGGGACGGGGGGGGCAAATTATTATTAGGCCATTTCTGCAACCCCTGGGGGCAGAAACCACTAGACACCAGGTTTTTTTTTTTTGTACTTGCGCATAAGGGGAGTGACCCCTTGGGCAAGGGCCACTCCCCAGGGGGCAAATGACTTTTAGGCCATTTCTGCCCCACTGGGGACAGAACAGCCTAATATTATTAGGCCGATCTGCCCCCGGGGGGGCAGAAACTACTAGACACCAGGGATGTTTTTTTTTTTTGTACTGGCGCATAAGGGGAATGGCCCCTTGGGCAAGGGCCACTCCCCAGGGGGGCAAATGACTTTTAGGCCATTTCAACCACCCCTGGGGGCAGATCGGCCTAACATTATTATTATTTTATTATTAATATTATTAGGCCGATCTGCTCCCGGGGGGGCAGAAATCCACTAGACACCAGGGATCATTTTATTTATTGTTTTTTTGTTTTTTTTATGTTTGGGGAGCGACCCCTTGGGCAAGGGTCGCTCCCGGGGGGCAAATTATTATTAGGCCATTTCTGCCCACCCTGAGGGAAGATCGACCTTGCGATCTGCCCCCAGGGGGGACAGAAAACCACTAGAGAATAGGGCTAATTGTTTTTTTTCTTTTTTTTTTGTTTTTTTATGTTTGGAGAGCGACCCCTTGGGCAAATTATTATTAGGCCATTTCTTCCCCCCGGGGGCAGAAACCTCTAGACACCATGGATTGGTGTGTGTGTGTGTTTTGCTTTGGTGGCAGCCCCTTGGGCAAGTGTCGGTCCCCATGGGGGCACATTACTGTTGGCCATAACTGCCCCCCTTGGGGGCTGATTGGCCTATTTTTGGAAGGCCCATCTGCCCCAAGGGGGGCAGAAAGCCCACCAGAGACCAGGGAAGATTTTGTTTTCAAAATAAGAGGTTGGGGGTATGGCCATACCCCCACCCTAAATGAATGGGGCCAAAGTTGTTCTGCCCACCAGTGGGCAGATTGGGCAGTTACCCCTGATCCACACCCCGGGGGGATCAGAAAGTCTACTAGATGCCAGGGAATAAAAACAATAAAAGAATATAGTGGGTGGTGGCTACCAACCAGTATGGGCCTGGTTATGCCCCCACCCGAACTGAAGGGGCTAACAGTCATTCAGCTCTCCCCCGCACACTAAAACATCTTATCCCATGGCAAGCAGGAGGACATTTGATTATTTTTGGTTTTTGTTTTACATTTGGGCCATGAGAGCTTGGTAACTCTCAAAATCGCCCCACTTAGAATGGTGAGGGCTGCACTTTTTTTTTCCTTGGGAAGCTGCCATTTAGAAAAATCCACAAGACCTAGACACATCTGAAAACTAAACATCTAGTTGATTCTAGGGTAGTGTGCTTCACATTCACCCCACACCATTTCCTTACCCAAAATGCCCTGCAAACCTGCAACTTTGCTGGAAAGCACACATTTATCCCACATTTTTGTGATGGAACCTTTCGGAATCTACAGGAATCCACAAAATTCCCACCACCCATCATTGTCTCATCTATACCGATAAAATTTCTGCTGCACTTGTCAGCCTAAAAATGGTTTTTTTCAAACTGCCCTTTTGGGCATACTTTGATTCACCCTCAATTTCAACATGTTTTTGGCTCTTCCCTGTCACAAACACTTGGCCCACCCACACAAGTGAGGTACCGGTGCCGGCTGAGCTAGAGGCCAAAATCCACAGGTAGGCACTTTGCAAAAAACACCTCTGTTTTCTTTGAAAAAATGTGATGTGTCCACTTTGTGTTTTTGGGCATTTCCTGTCGCGGGCACTAGGCCTACCCACATAAGTAAGGTACCATTTTTATCGGGAGACTTGGGGGAACGGTGGGTGGAAGGAAATTTGTGGCTAACCTCAGATTCCAGAACTTTCTGTCACCGAAATTTTTTTAGCCACATTTTGAGGTTTGCAAAGGATTCTGGGTAACAGAACCTGGTGAGAACCCCACAAGTAACCCCGTCTTGGATTCCCCTAGGTCTCTAGTTTTCAAAAATGCACAGGTTTGGTAGGTTTCCCTAGGTGGTGGCTGAGCTAGAGGCCAAAACCCACAGGTAGGCACTTTGCAAAAAACACCTCTGTTTTCTTTGAGAAAATGTGATGTGTCCACTTTGTGTTTTGGAGCATTTCCTGTCGCGGGCACTAGGCCTACCCACACAAGTGAGGTACCATTTTTATCAGGAGACTTGGGGGAACGCTGGGTGGAAGGAAATTTGTGGCTCCTTTTAGAATCCAGATCTTTCTGTCACCGAAATGTGAGGAAAAAGTATTTTTTTAGCCACATTTTGAGGTTTGCAAAGGATTTTGGGTAACAGAACCTGGTGAGAGCCCCACAAGTCACCCCGTCTTAGATTCCACTTGGTCTCTAGTTTTCAGAAATGCACAGGTTTGGTAGGTTTCCCTAGGTCGCGGCTGAGCTAGAGGCCAAAATCCACAGGGAGGCACTTTGCAAAAAACACCTCTGTTTTCTTTGAGAAAATGTGATGTGTCCACTTTGTGTTTTGGAGCATTTCCTGTCGCGGGCACTAGGCCTACCCACACAAGTGAGGTACCATTTTTATTGGGAGACTTGGGCGAACATAGAATACCAAAACAAGTGTTATTGCCCCTTGTCTTTCTCTACATTTTTTCCTTCCAAATATAAGACAGTGTGTAAAAAAGACGTCTATTTGAGAAATGCCCTGTAATTCAAATGCTAGTATGGGCACCCCAGAATTCAGAGATGTGCAAATAACCACTGCTCCTCAACACCTTATCTTGTGCCCATTTTGGAAATTCAAAGGTTTTCCTGATACCTATTTTTGACTCTTTATATTTCAGCAAATGAATTGCTGTTAACCCGGTATAGAATGAAAACCCACTGCAAGGTGCAGCTCATTTATTGGCTCTGGGTACCTAGGGTGAACCTACAATCCCCACAACCAGAAGAGTCCAGCAGATGTAATGGTATATTGCTTTAAAAAATCTGACATTGCAGGAAAAAGTTACAGAGTAAAATGTTTTTTTCACCTTAATTTCAATATTTTTTTATTTCAGTTATTTTCTGTAGATAACCCTTGTAGGATCTACACAATTTACCCATTGCTGAATTCAAAATTCTGTCTACTTTTCAGAAATGTTTAAGTTTCTGGGATCCAGCATTGGTTTCACACCCATTTCTGTCACTGACTGGAAGGAGCCTGAAAGCATAAAACATCGTAAAAATGGGGTATGTCCCAGTAAAATGCCAAAATTGTGTTGAAAAATTGAGTTTTCTGATTCAAGTCTGCCTGTTCCTGAAAGCTGGGAAGCTGGTGATTTTAGCACTGCAAACCCTTTGTTGATGCCAATTTCAGGGGAAAAAAACACAAGCCTTCTTCTGTAGCCCTTTTTTTCCATTTAAAAAAAAAAAACGTTTTCACTCCATTTTGGCTAATTTCTTGGTCTCCCTCAGGGGAACCCACAAAGTCTGGGTACCTCTAGAATCTCTAGGACGTTGGAAAAAAAGGACGCAAATTTGGCATGGGTAACTTATGTGGACAAAACGTTATGAGGGCCTAAGCGCGCCCTGCCCCAATTAGCCAAAAAAAGGCCTGGCACCTGAGGGGGAAAAGGCCTGGCAGTGAAGGAGTTAAGGAAGACGTTTCTTGACATGCTTTCCTGTGTGCCGAGAAAAACAATTTCCTGGTGAACTCTGCCAGGATGAGAAACAGTGTAAGTATTTCACTAGTCTGGCTGTGTACCTTGAAGCATCATCCTCTACTTTCCTGGTGCATTCCTCCTTCACAAATGCCTCTAAGACATTGAATTGTATTTCTTACCACTTGAAGACCCGTTCCAAATTCCAAGAAAATCATTGGCAGGTTGCTTGAGGCGAGCGCTCAGAGGCAACAGTGCCTGTTTCGAGATTGCAGTATATAGTAACAAGTTGCGCAAACGAAAGGCCTGCAGTCTGCACAGTTTGTTAAAATCCTTGCCCAATTCTCAACCTTCTCCGAATTAATTTAGTGTGAAATGACACAGATAAATAAAGTAAATGGATTCTTTAATAGATTGCTCTAGAAGGGCAACATTGATAAACGTTGCTCTTAGCATACACCTTACAGTTTGACCTCACTAATACACTAAGGCCCTGATTAATATTTTTTCACGCAAAACTGTGCTAACACAGTTTTGCATGAAAAGTATACCGCTGGCGAGCTCCATTCCAAGACGCCGGCCAGTTGTCATATTTATGTAATGACGGTAGCCAGTAGTAAGGCCCGGCTAGCGTCTTGAAAAAGGGTGCTAACCGGGTGTAGGAGGCATATGGGGAACAGGAGGTTGTGCATCAAAGGATGACGCTAGTCTGGTTAGAGGCATAAAAATGCCTCCAACCAGACTAGCGTTGTCCTTTGACGCACAACCCCCATGGACATGACCCCAGCCTTAGTAAAGACAGGAGTCATGCCCAACACCCCACTGGCCAGGCCCAGGGGACATATGGGCCCAGTGCCATGTAGAGGGGCCCAAGTTAGGCCCCCCATGGCACTTTAAAAATAAATTAAAATACTTACCTTACTTACCTAGGATGGGGTGCCCCCGTCCTCTGGCCCCCCCAATTGTGTGGGTGGCGGTGTCCCTGGTTCTAGGGAAGGTCATCTGTGGGCCCATTTCATGGTTTCTGACCATGGAAATAGGCTCACAGGTCCCCTAACACCTGCCCTGACCCAGGCCATTATTTAAGGCCCTCTTCCCCCGTGCTTGATTTTAGCACAGGGGATAAATATGGTGCGAAGGCCATATCGTCATTTTTTGCACAGGAATGCCTACCTTGGATCTCATTGATGCAAGGTAGTTTCCTGCAAGCAAACAATAACTTTAACTCCATAACTCTGGCACTAGACATTAAAAAAATGACGCAAATTCGGTGCAAACAGGGTATATATCTGGGCCAAACTTTGTACTTACTATTCCCACTCTTAACCCTCTCTTAAAACACCCCAAGAGCATCTAACTGTACATAAACCTCATCTTTCTTCATCCCGTTCCATCCTGAAGTCATTCATTGTAGTTGCTATCTCACCTCTCCTGCTTAACATCTCAGTCACCGATCACAGCCCCAGCCCACAAGCTGCAATTGTCCTCCCTACAACTAACCTACCCATACTTATGCACTCTTGCCTGTGCCTTTCCTCCTGCCTTCTAGGAAAAGCATTCCGGTGTGTTTTCCTGTCTCCTTCCATTCCTGTTTCTCTATTGGATCATGGACTTCCTCTGTGACTTACTGTGACTTACAAAATCCATATAGTTTGTAGGAGGGGTACTTTATCCCACATATATTAGGCTAGGTGGAAGGCTTGTCTTCTTTGCTATTGAAACCTCACATTCCACATCTTGGCTATAAACAAGATGGCAGAAGTTTCTCATCCAGAGCAAGATCTTTCCCAGAACAATACACCCGCGCCTACACTTCAGTGACATTCCACAACTCCCAGAAAGGCATGGTAGCTGGTAGGAAACCCACGAGACTCAGGGGATAGTGTGGCCTAAATGCTCTAAATAGCTCAAAGGACATATGTGGAAATGTTTCACCTTGTTATAACACCTGAGAGTGCCCAGAGACCTTCGCCACTAACCCTCCTCTTATCTAAGGAATTCTATTGAAGTTCTGAGAAGCAGCTAGCCCCAGTAGAAATCACCTCCATTCAGTAATTAATTTTCTCTCTGAAAATGTGTGCAGTTAAACTTTTAGTCAACCGCTGACTAAATAAAAGTGTAATTTATTCTCTTTTAGTACATTTATTTCTAATTAAGATAATCTTATTCTGACACCAGATTTAGGGGTTTTGGCCGCACATCTACACACATTCAGAAAATATTAATAGCTGTCACTCATTATGACATCACAAAATAAAATGATGGACGGAGTGTTGAAACTTTTCAAACACTCACCCGCGGTCACAGATCTGGGTTTAATCCATCGTTATTTTCTTTGCCAGGTCACCCCAGTTCAGCTGCATATGTGGCACCAAATTCTACATGATATATTGCTGGTTAAGTGGAGGAAGATACTTTACAGGCCCCAAACACCTAAGTACATTTATTCCTACACAGGAGTGGTCATGTGTTGCCACAATTCATTTACAGTGAACTGATATTTGAGACCACGGATTGTATATTTTGACATGTCACAATGGCAAGTCAGACCTAAATTAAACGTTTTAGTTGCTGACAAAGCAGTGCAATTCCAAAGCGTTTACAGAGACTGTGGTCTGTTGAACAGGCCTCTGACCAAAGAAAAGATGATAAGTAGGGAATTCAAAAGCAAGCTTGACTTCTTCGTATTTACCTGAAGAAAAGTCCTTCAGTCGGATTTCATCACACTTAGGCCTATATTTATACTCCCTTGGCGCCGGATTAGTGTCATTTATTTTGACGCAAATTTGGCACAAAGCTAACACCACATTTATACTTTGACGCTAGACCCATCTAATGTCAAAATATCCCAGTGTGCGTCATTTTTTGGATGCGTGAAACCGCCTTGCGTCAATGAGATGCAAGGTAGGCGTTCCCATCTAAAAAATGACTTAAACACCTGTGCGCCATATTTATCTAAAACGGCTGGGAGACTGAGACGGAAAATGACGCAAATCCCACTTTGGGCCAAAATTTAACCCCTGGGTCAGGGCAGGTGTTAAAATGGGGCAGACACACCAGTACTTAAGGAAAACTCACACAAGCAACATCAGAGCTCAAAAAGGAAGACATGGAGGTGCTATTCATCCAGCATGCACGAAGACGCAGAGCACAGGAGCAACAGCAGCAGCTTCCACCACACCAACAGGGACCCCAAAACCAATGCAGAAGGGAGGAGAGGATATTCAGGACCAGGACAACCCTTCAGGACCTCAGGGAACATGACATCATCCAGAGGTTCAGACTAAACTGGCAAGCCATACAGCAGATGCTGCGCCACATTGAGCCACAGTTGCCACCCAGCTTGCAGACACCCCACATCATTCCACCAGAGACCAAGCTGCTAGCTGTCCTGCACATGTTGGCAAGTGGCTCTTTTCAAACCACTGATGCCCTGGTTGCCGGGATCTCACAACCCTCATTCTCTGCCTTCCTTCCAAAGGTACTGGATGCTGTCACCTGCCTCACACCCCGCCACATCAGCTTCCCCAACACACAGCAGAAACAGCAGGAGACCAAACAGGAGTTTTATCAAAATCATGGCTTTGCACACATGCTTGGTGCCATTGACTGCACACATGTACGGATTGTGCCACTTGCTGCAACGGAGCATCTATACCGCAACAGGAAGCACGCACACTCCATCAATGTGCAGGCCATTGTGGATCACCGTGGATTGACCACCAACATAGTGGCAAAGTATCCTGGGAGTGTACATGATTCATTCATCTTCCGCCACAGCACCATCAATCAACACTTCCAGGATGGTCGATATGGCAATGGCCTACTTGTTGGTAAGTACAGAAACCTAGTCATATACACACAGCACAACAACCCTGTAGGACACAAAACACATATACCACTACATTGACATGTGGCCAGGAAGACACTGAGGTTGTGACACTGGTAGTCATGTTTGATATCCTGACTCAATGGAATACACACCTATGGACAAATGACAGATGCAAATAACAAGAGATGCCACTCCAGAGCCACACAGGACCAATTTAAAACCACACAGTGACAATGACATGGCCTTAACTGGCAGAACAACTTGGAAGATGAATATTCCAATATCACATCAATAACACTCAATCACACACCCTTCCAAGCAATAAGTACTGTGTAAGGGGTGTGTAATGTGTTTTGCTACAGGTCAAACAACATGAGACACATAGCATGATGATGCTGACTCTAATGAAGTTGACATGAAATCATTGAGGCAGTACCAAAATCTGACATCACTCCTCTTGTGACATTGCCCGCTAGCAGTAAGGAAGTGGACTGTGCTATGAAAACATGTGGATGTGACACTAATGCAAAGTACACACTGCTACACATACAGATTGAGACAGTTCCCCATATACATAACAGATGTACAGGCATATGGACCTTCTGACACTAAAACCTTCACCCCCACAACCAAGTTAGCCAGCTTACCTGGAGCAAGTTCAGTAGTGTAGGTACATGTTTGCACATGAGCCAACTCGGTGAGGGCACAAAAATAGGTTTGCATAGAACTTGTCTCACATGGGATAATTGTGCATTGTCAATTGTGAACACTTCAGTGCTGCCAATTTATGGAGATGTGTTGTACATTGTCACCTAGCCAAATCATAGGGCCTAACTGTTGCATTTCACATACAATTACATATGTCAAATTGGATGGGATGTTCAGCCCATGTAGTGCAACCGTGTTACCACCACAGTGGAATCGATTCTGTGTGTGGAAGTATTATGTCACCTCCAGTGAAGGCACATGAACACTTCTTTCACATTACATAATGCATGGGAGATACACACTGAACAGCAAGTTTCGAAATATACCACTGATATCATGTCAATCAGCCAAACACCAGTTTTGATAGTTAAACAACCCAATGCAGAAAGAACATCACAGAAGCCTAGGATCCCACACAATACCACAAACACAGATGAGTCACAGACGACACAAGATAACAACTGCCATGCAAAGTGATCATCAAGGTGCTACCAACAACCAAATATTTACCCTCATTTTCTCTTTCAGCTGATCAAGGTTACTGGATGTAGCCATGGGTCATGGCCCCATTTGCCAACCCAAGCACCGCAGCAGAGCGTGCCTATAGTGAGGCACATCGTAGGACATGCAGCATAGTTGAAAGGACTTTTGGCATCCTGAATTTCAGATTCAGGTGCCTGGACATCACCGGAGGCAGCCTCCTATATTCACCTGAAATGGTCTACAAGATCATTTTGACCTATGCCATCCTGCACAACATTTGTGTAAGGAGGAACATTCCCCTCTATGAACCAGACCCACAAATGCCTGCAGAGGAGGAAGAGGAGGATGCTGTCTATGAAAATGAGGGGGAACATCCAAACACTGCTGCAGGATTGCATCGCAGACAACACATCGTACTAAACTTCTTCTAACTATAGTCACCATCACCACTTTGTTATCATATGTCATTAAACACCTAACTTCATCACTCAATCATGCTTTAGGTAATTTTTTATGCATCACATGATCCCTAGAAATCATAATCAGAGCTTAGCCTCAGGAAGCATTACAGAAATATAGATTAGGATACTGAAAAAGCCACATCACATTTGATGGGTATGAATGTACAGCCAACATCACACACAGTGTAAATGATGTATATCCTGTCTATTTCACATGTGAAGGGCAATATTAGAGGACCACAGCTATGAGACACATCCATGTTGCCAACATGGTCCATTGCCGCAAATGACACACAACTAAGACACCATTAATCATAAGGAAAAAAAGTGTATCATACATGAGGCAGGGGATGTGCTATTGCATTGGTAACAGGAATGTATGACCAGACCCTTGACAGCAGTAAGTGTGACATCAGCTATCTCTGCAAGGAGCATGTGTGACAAGAAGTCCCTCTAAGCTGAAAATGGATAGCATGAGTCCCCCAGGTATGACAAGCATTGCTCACAAGACATGCCCTGCGCAGTCCATCCCAGGTAATAAGTGCTGCCATGTTTTAAGTCTCTCGCCACCCTTCTCTAGGGGGTCCTGTAAATGGACTATCTGTACCCTGAGAACCTTCATCTACACACACTCAGACTCCCATTCCAACTCCCTTGTGCTTCCCACTTCAGTATGGCATGCCATAGTCATAGTTCATCAGTCTGCATGGACTTCAGGTCAAATAATGCACTGCCTGGTAGTCGGTAAGACCTGTAATCAGCTGTCCATTGCTTCCCATGTGAAAGGTCCACTTGGCCCTTTGATCTTGATTCTCAACTCCAGGACTTGTGAGAGACTGAAGCTGCACACACCTGTGAGCACTACCATGCAGACCAGCCATTTGAACCTACGTGCCCTTGCTGCTGCTTGGAACTGCTTAGAAGCTGCCATTTTCAGAATTTCCTTGTTGTGCATTGGCGTACAAATCCCTTGTGTACCAGAGCCCTTGCGGGATTGTGTAACGTTGCAGACCACACCAAAAACTGTTTTTAATTCCCACAGTGTTGTTCCAGCTTTTCCCAATCAAAGTCTGCTCACTGTGTATTTGCCTTGTTCATGTTTGTTCCTGACAGAGCCTGCATCCTGTTAGCCAGACTGGTTCATGTCTTTGCGTTAACCATAGAGGTTCCCTGTGGCTACATTTGTCTCATAGTTGCTCTCCATGCCCTCTCTTTCCTCATGGGGTATTGTGTCTGGTAGGTCTACAATGAATCCTCAAATAGATAGTATATTTTGATCATTTTACTCATCGGAATCAGTTCTGGGACATGTATTCAAATGGCCTAATCCAGCCGCCATCTCTTGTCTGGTTTTGCATGTATTCATTATTGCCAAACAGTGACAGTGTGCAATGGCTGTATGCATGGATTCGGTACGGTGCCTCCAGCACAACAAACAAGGCTTGCCAATGTGTCTGTGAGGACAAAACATGTTTGTGCCCTCACGGTCCAGACGCAGATTCACTTCTGTCACCACCTTTTGATGGTGCTTGCGTGGCGACTAGCTGTGAGATTAATTAGCACAGAGGCACTGATGTTCCCTTTTGCAGTGGGAATTTTCAAGACCACCCTGTGTACACATGTTGTGATGAAAGCTGTCTGTTACCTATTACTCATCCATAAAGTTTTTGAGCACACTAAGGTTGCCCTGTTGTCAGCCTTATTAAAGTTCTGCAGTGCCATAGGTGGACTATCACCATGTGTGTTTTTAGTTGATCTTTGGCTTTAGGTCAAATCTGCTTTGAAGGATACTCTATTAATTGAGGGAATGGCTCCACAGACTCATGACTAGACCTGCACGTAACTATGACAACATGGACGCCAATACTGACACAGGTTACACATGGCCACACACTTGAACTGGACACCTTTGTGCAATGAACCAGTGGAAATATGTGAACACATGCAGCATGTACCTGACTCAAACTGTGGTGTACAAAAAAAATTGGGATTGGATTTGAGTATCTGTGTCACAAACACTGTACGTACCTAGCATGTTCAAATGCCTGACTCATGGGTAGTATACACACAAGTGACCATGAAGTGGTATCCAACATTTCATTAAATGTGATGGGTTACATTTCTGACATTGCCATTATCAACCGTCCTCTATCTATCCTGTGTATAGTTTGTCATGGGAGATGTTTTATCCCCAAAATCAAGGAAATTCACACAGCATAAGACGCAACAGATATTACAAACACATATCATGACTGATGTACCTCAATGAATGGCATCTGATGGATATCCACAATTACAACAAATTCATACATGCACATTAAGCAAAACACTTCTTGTGATGTTCACACAGAGGCACAACAACAATTTAAATAGCCAATTCACAGACATAAAAACACAGGCCATGATTCTATTTGTTTAGTTGTGTAGCCTTGCTATCCTCTATTGATGCAACACCTGCTCAAACTAGGAAATACCAATTTTATTCCAAACGTTTGTGTTGCTATTGCGTCAGTTAAGAGAGCTAATCCGGCACAACAACATGAGTATTATGGTCCGCAGTAGTGTGGTCTGCCACATGTGCCCAAACACTAGAACACACACAGCAGGTCATAACATCCTATCTTTCTATAGTTATAGCCTTCATGTATGTTAAAAAAAAAAGAAAAATGACACAAAATCAGTTTTAGACAGATTTTTTGAAGCAAAAGCGTCAAAAAAGACACATATGCGTCAAAATATGATACATATGCATTAAAAAATGACGCTCACACATACATCATTGGTCCCTAGCGTTAATCCCAACACTGCACCCCATGAAATCAGTTATCCATTAAAAATGTATTGATCCTTGAATGCAGGGGAATTTTTAAGCATATGTGTTAAAAAATGTTGACGCAAAGCCCGTAAGCGTCCTAAAATTTGAAGCAATATAATAAAAACACACCACATTTGAGACAGGAAGTGATGTAATAGGATATCCTGTTTACAGAAATGGTACAGTGGGTGTACTTTCTCTTTGCAGTCTGTGATTCTTCTAGACTGTGTGGCTGTGTATAGAGTTGTGTCTGTGAATATTGTGCTTTTGTCTCCTGTGTGCTATTGCCATTGTCATCTGTTGTTTTTGTAAGTGTCAGTGTAAATCAGTGTAAGTGTGTTTTTGTCATTTTTTTAGATTAGATTTGTCTTTGTACTGTTGGGATTGTGTTAGTGGGTATTGTTAGTTGGGGTATTGTTGGGATGTTTGTAGGTTTTTCAAGTTTCCTTTTCATACCTCCCTTCCCTGTTTTTCCCTCTTTACCCTTTCCTATCCTTATTATTGTTGAGATGTTGGGAAGGCCACGTCTGGGGAGAATGGGTGAGGAGGAGCGGGGGCCTTTGTGTGGCGGGTGTGCCACTTCGTCCCCCTGATGTTGGAGGCTGGTGGCAGGGTGATACAGGGGTATCACACAGAGGCTAGGAGGCTCAGGTGGGCAAAGGTGCTGTTACACCTAATAAGACTGTTCAACAGCCAGTGCAACGACTACCAACTGAAACATCACTGGGCTGACCTGGCGGTCCAAGAGCAGGACCTGCTGGACCACCTGGGTGTGGTGATTGGTGGCCCTGTTGGTGAGTACAAATTAGACTAATGTGTACAGTAAAATGCTCTGTAGTGACACTAGACGATTTTGTGACATGCTGCATGCAATGTTTGTGGACATGTGGAATGCAAGTTGAACAAACAGTGGCCCTGATTTATACAATTTTTGCTATGCGCTACCGTCATTTGTTGACGCAAAAGCTGCACAATCTTACAAAAGACAACTTTATCTTATAAATTAGTGTCGCTTTGACATCAATAGATGATGGTAATGTGGCACAAACAAAATAATTATTCAGGGCCTGTGAGTGTACCAGGAATGAGATGTATTTCACATGCTAATGCAAGGAACCAACGTAGTCCCCAAATTTTTTAAACCATGTCTGAACAGTATTCATACCCATACGTACAAAGATCTTCCTAACCTCTGGTAATATCTTAGGCTGATAATTTGTCTTGGTTTTTGCAGCATTTAAATGAATTATGGATGCCAAAGTAATGCACACTTGATAATATCAAAATATTTTGTGCTACTTTCCATAGCTGTAGCGTAAACAAATGAAGCAAAAGCTACACATAAAAAAAAGAACATCTAGCCCTAAGTTCATTGTTTCTGTGTGTTAAAGTCTGGACAGATAATCTTTCACATGGACAAACGTAATTGTGCCCGGATTTTACCAGATTGCAGTAGCACTAAACAGGTTCATCTCATGGCTTTTCGGAGTAGGCGTAGAAATCCTATCATTGAGTAGCATGGCTCAACAAAATTTTTGCCTTGGCCACAATTGCTGGTACAGAGCTGGTGCATTTTCCATCTGTGTCTCTTTATAGACAAACAATTTTCTAAAGTTAATGGGTCATCATGGGATCCCTGAACTTTGTGAATGCAGTCACAAATTATTTATTTGCATGATGTTGTGCGATGGGGACCTCTGACTGCTTCTATTATACATTTAAAGTGACAAAATAGTTTGCTAGTTTTCGTTTGGTACACCCCTGCTGATCTAGTGCAGCATATGTACAATTGTTAACTTATCAGTATGAAGGCTATCACAGCCATGGTGGTATGCTAAGATCAGCAGGCCAACACTCCTGTGAGTGCTGCCATTCCCAAGGTGCCTACAAATAGAGACCTACCTCATCAAGATTGCAGAAGTAGGACATTTGCCAAACCATGTTTTAGTTAGCGGACAGTGTCAGTTCGGTTGTATAACCACAGATCACCCAACTTGGCAATTCTAAGATAATGAATGTGGCAAACTGTGATCTACAATACCTGATATAGGAACACATTTCAGGTGCAATGACTACACCTGTGCCCGTGTATTCTGTCAGGGATGATCAAATTAGACACTGTCAGAATATATGTTTTTGTTGTTTTGATTTAGATAAATGGCCAATCCATGTTTAGCGTAACATTGTCATCAAGTAACACACAGGATCCCTGCCATCATGGTGTCATAGGGGGCATATACGGCTATGGGTACACTGCCAATTTGGCATAGGTAACCTACATACAACACAGGGACATTTATAATGGACCATTTAAAGAGCATTAGTTCCTGAACAAAACTCAACCCACATGAGCATCACACAGTAACTCGTTGTCCCTTGATGCACAAGCCACAATACCTGAGTCACTGGTATTGCAGTGCACCAGGAACGTGGCTTTGCATGTCTCTCATAATAACAAATGATGAAATGGAGTATCCTCTATAAATAATTAAGCACAAAATTGAGTGATCATGTTTGGCACCACATGATTGTTAGTGCCAGTGCATGTGTGCATATGTGTGTCTATCACTCACTTGAGTGACAGTGTCAATGCATGTTTGCAGTAGTATGTCTGTTGGGGTGTCTACATGCCTGATGTGCTGCTCTATCATATAAAATGTCACACACAGTAATTTGCTGATCCAAGTTTTGTACAGTGAGCAGACATTGAGCACATTTCACCCTTCCATGTTTTACAGGTGGACCCGCGCCATGCACAATTGGTGAAGTGGCTCGGTTTGCGGACCCAGACGTATCCAATAAGTGTTAATATGTTTGTCCTGTGTTGTGTTTGCAGCTGTTGTGTGAATGACTCCTGTGTGTTGGACTCATTGTAAGGTATGATGTGCTGGCACATGATCTGATATGTGACTTGACTGGAGGTTGGCATTTTGTTCCATGTTTGAGTTGGACATTCTGTGGCAGAGAGTTATATATTGGGAGTTGAGTGCTGCGCTATATGCATGGACAGGTGAACAGGGTGATTTTTTGATACATGTATGCCAATTATTAATTTAGAGGTGGCCAGTTTCATGATTTAGTCAGCAAGTCATACCCTGATTCACACAGACCAGTGATGCCGAAGTCTTACCCACGGACTTGAGCATCCCTGTTAAGTAATGAACATGTAGGACTGTATGTTTGACTTCCTAGTAGCATCCTGCTCCACATGTTGTGCTCCGTTTATGTGGCATTTGAGTGAAATGTCATAGGCGTGCATGCCGGTCAAGGCCAGATGGGTGCTTGCATCAATATGCCTCTTTTTGGAAAGTTATCAGTGAGATCTAATGATGTTGGCAATTGTCTGCAATTATAAAAATAAATGTGGATGTGATTGTCCAATGTTTGAGTCAATCCTAGTTGGCAGACCTCCTTACCTGTGGTGGAGTGACTAAACCCATGGACAGCTGTCCAAAGCTTCATGGCTGTCCATGATGTTTGAAAGTGTTGCATGTCCATCCCCCCCTGAGGCACAGGGTTAGGGTTAGGAAATATGTGTATCTAGGTGTGAGGATCCCAGTGTAGAAGACAGACATGTCATTCAAACATGTATGTGTTTCAACCTACGATGCCCCCTCATGATTACCAACTGCATACCATCCAGGCAGTTCCATTTACAAATCAAAGGCCTTGTAGGCCTTGATTGTCATCCAGAAGTCATTAGCTGGCCTGACACATGTGGAGTACTTGCAGCATTTGTTATGTGACTAATAGCATTACAAAGATGCACAGATAATTTAATTAGGTGCACACCTTGTTGTGCATTGCTGTGCTGTTAGATAGTAGATGTGTAGGTTGCATTGGCATGTCATTCCTCAGGGACATTCTATCATCTGTAATGTAATTCTTTGAACTGTATGTGGCATTTTTGAGGAAGTGTTAGAACATCATCTGTAGATGTATCACACAATGATGTCACTAATGTTTGGCTTTCTCTATTTTCACAACTGCCATCATGAATGCCCATGAGATCAGGGAATTCCAGAGGCGGGCAATGCGTTACCGCCACATACTAGGTGTGGAGGCTGGGTTCGGCAATATGGCACTCCGTTATCGCCATGAGAGAGCCACAGGGGTCTAGAGGGCATTTGCCCAAGGGGGGCCAGCCTTGCCCACAACAGCCACCACCACCACTACAGCTCAGACCACAGTGGCCCCAAGGAGGACAGCCACTGTAGCAGGTCCCTCAACCTCATCTGCTCCAGGCCCACAGGCAGCACCTCCTGCACCTCCCCCTCCAACCACGGCAACGGCACCAGCAATGGCATCAACAAGTGGAACACAAACAACCCCAGCTGTGCGATAGACGATCAGGACATACAGACACTGAATTGTGGCATGCAAAGAATGTTGCGCAGGATGGACAGGCTGCAGCAGGAAGTGTCCCACAATAGCAGGAGACTGTAGGGTATCAAAAAAATCCTGCAGAGGGCCAATTTGTAATTAATGGATCCACACCCATTATTCCCTCCCCTCTCTCCTCTTTCCTCGTTCTTATCTTTAGTGGGTTTAGGGGGCTTAGTGTTAGGTTAGAGTAAGCTGTTAGTTTAGTTAGTATAAGTTGGTTGGGGGTGGAGGGGTTATATCATTACATGTTTTTTTGTGGGTGGGTGGGAGGGGGATGATGTTGGGGTTATGAGTATAAAAAAAGTTAAAAAAATACAAATTTTAAAAATGATTTAAATATATATATATATATATATATATATATATATATATATATATATATATATATATATATATATATATATATATATATATATATGTTTGTTTAGGATAAGTTAGTATGTTTCTAGATTTGTATATGTTGTCCTACATGTGTCCCGTCATATAAGGGGGTGGGGGTTTGATGTTTAGAGTGTTTAGTTAAATGTGATAAGTAAGTTTAGCTTAGGGTAGTTACGGACAGTTGTGGGTAATGTATAGTTAGGATAGGTTAGGTTAGTTAAGGTGTTTCCCCTAATTTAAGTTTCCTTTATTACAGTGAAATAAAGCTTTAGGTACTCCTTTACAGTATGTGTCATATGCTTGGGGATCAGGGCCTTGGCATCGGTATATAGTTTCAATTTAGTATTTGCAATTCCGTTCCATCCTGCATCAGAATCCCATTATTGACATGGTTAATCCCAATTCCAAATGAGCTGTCACATTGGCAGCTACACCAAAGCCACTTCTCTATGCATCTGCCATCCATTGCACCCACCACTCAAGGTTACTATGGTTCCCAATGTGCTGTGAAGGTTGGATGTGTTTTGGAATCTGCCATCGTTTGAGTCCTGAATTGGAATCTTGGGCACTGTGGGACATCAGCCTGCAGCCTGATGTTCATGTGAACCCTGATAAGCTAAGTGATGTTATAATCTTATTTAGTTCTGTATACATAACTCACACCTATAATTTCTTACATTGTACTCCCAGGTTACATATTTGTCCATACACTCGTACACATCCATTCCTGCTGTATGGTCTGTGTGCGTGTATGATCAAAGTTTATAGTCAGATGTCACATACATAAAGATTGTCTTGAAGGGAATGTTGGCCACATTGAGTTTCAGCGTATACATACTTTGAAGCTGACTTTTTCTGTTCTACACAGCATTATACTGTTTGTGATGCTTTAACTTCAGAAATAAGCCTAAGGAAGCACAGATGATGATAAACTCCAGACCCCAGTGCATAGTTATCAGCCCACATTCTTTCAACACTGTTGTCTTGACATTCTATGGCCATTGACATGTGACATACATCAACAATCTCCTACGCAGTTGATGTGTCACAGTACACAGAGACAAAGTGGTTGTGTAAGTGCTATTTATTTTAAAGTGCTCTAGTGCAGTATTTACATAGTCCAGGATTGTGAGTCCATTAGTGTGACGCCTTCTATTGTGATGCAACACAAGTGCAATGGTGGGGGACATGTCCTTGGACATGCTGGGGTGAAGTGTCATACAGTGCAGAGGAACATGAATTGCCAATGAGGTAGTGGGATGCAATCACAGTGCATAGTGTCAGGGTAAACAGTGTGCTGGAGAACAGTGCATGTGACCAACTGTAGCAAGACTGGCATGTTAACAAGCACAAGACCTAGGATATCAGTGCCCATGGGGCATGGAATTGTGCTACCGGGTACTCCTACGGGTGAAGGTGATCTGTTCCACGCCTTCATCTTCTAATGTGTGTGTCATCTCCTCTTCCCTTGGTGGTGGGGGGTTTGAAGGGGCAACACACACTTCAGTTTTTGAAGAAGTGGAGTCAGAATTCCTGGTGGTTGCCAACTGTGGGGCTATTAAGGGCATTACTGCAGCATGGAGGAGCTACATCACTGTGGTAGGCAGCCAGGTCGTGAATGCATTTGTGCATGCAGAGAAAGGTTTGGGATGCCAGGTGTTGTGGCAACTCCCTAACTGCTGTGGTGAATTCCCTTACACATTGTTGTAGTCCATGCAGGAGGGATGGTAGCGCTTCCATGGCTGCTGCCTGTTCTGCAGATTACATCATGCACGTGCGCATCCCCTCAAGGCTGGCTACCATATTTTGCATCCCCACCCGGACCTCCTTGGCCAGCTCCCACTGTACTCCCACTATTGTCCTCTCAAAGGTGGTACCAGTGTCCTCAGAGTCCTCAGCTGGGTTGCAGCTGGCAGATCGTACTATTGGGGTGGTGGGTGGGTCTTCTGTGATGGCTGCTGTATCTGTACTCCTCCTTGCGACTGAAGGTGGGGTCTGGAGGGTTCCAAGGACATCTTGGAGGGTCTGCTGGCTAATGTTTGTCAGCTCGTCTTCCATGTCATCAGGAAAGTACAGGACAGGCATACCCCCAGGAGACCCATCATCCTCTGCAATGAGATATTGTACAATTAGTGTGTCTGTGTTGTGGCAGTTGTAATGTAACGTTACAGACTTCCTATTAGTGAGACATTGTAATCTTGGTTCCTGTTCATTGTTCCAGTCATTATTATTAGCATTCTCACAGGCCTATGCCCCACCTGCATGTCACATGTATTGTGGGCAGTTTAGGGAATTGTCTGCGTCACATCCTCTAGGTGCAGGTTCTATCCAAATTGTTTGCTGCCACCTTATTGTCCTACTCAACTCTCCGTCTACTTCCATTAGCATGGTGAGGCCTTGCAATGGCTGTGGGTGTTCTGATGCCACTTGCACCACACTTAACAATATGGAACTGACCCAGTCTACGATATTTCACATACACCTATATGTTGCTGAGACCAAGCACATACTATGTATAGCATTGGCATGGCACGATACAGGTGTCAGCATTGGTAGTGTGAAATGTTAAAGTTGGGGAATTTTAGGTGACAAAAAGTTGTTGCTGGTGTTCCGTCATCTCTTTCAGCAGTATTGCCTGCTCCTCTGCAGTGAAACAACGCTTTATTTTCTTCTTCTCCCTCTCCTGGGTCTTGTCTGGGTCCTCCTGGTTGGTTCCTGGTCAGTTGGAGTCTTGCAGGGGTCTCTCATGGCTTCTGTGATCCATTTTGGGGCTCCTTTGCACATTTTGCTGTGTTTGCACCGATATTTTACTCTATTGCGGGAAGAAAAAAAAGCATATCCGGTTTGCGACATCGTAAACCGGATTAAAGTCCTTTTCGCCACATTAAAATTGTTTTTCTTTACGACGTGGCGCAATGGTTAGAGTAAAAAAAATGATTCTAACCCGTGGTTGGGGACACGGAGCATCAAAGTATAAATTTGATGCCCCGGTGGTGCAAAGAAATGGCGTTAGCCGGCGTTAAACTTTTTGACGCAAAACTGCGTCAGCGCAGTTTTGCGTCAAAAAGTATAAATATGCCCCTTCGTGTGCAATAAAGTCCTTCAAACCATGCAAATAAGGTTTTGGATGGGTGTCAAAATTTAAAGAAGCACTGGTAACCGAAACCCTAGTTCATGAGGCTGTTTTTATTGCTCTAGTTTTGCCAGGTCAGAGTGCAATATGTTGTTTTTAGTCCACATTTGTTTAACACTGTTCTCCTGTGGTGAGTGATATAAGGCTTCCAAGGCGCCCACTGCCGAGGAATGGGACATATTTTAAGTTAATTACCAACAATGTATGAATCCTCCTCTAGGCAGGGGGGTGAATACACTTCAATAAAGTGATACCACACACAGTCCTATATAATCGTCTATCTCTCCAAAGTGCAGCCACCTCACAGTGTGCCATTCATTAGTATTCTGATTGTCGGAAAATGCTCAGTGGTTGTCTCATTCGGCCTGATTAAAAATTAAACCATTTTTTTTCTTTTGCAGACGTTTGCATTTTTGCAAAAAGTCTTCAAGTACTTCAATTGCATAGAGGCTTTGTGGGATCACATGCAGACCATCTCCATCCGAGATCTCTTCTTTTTCTCAGAACCCTGTATAAAGTAGAAAACTTCAAGAATATATATTAGTACAGTTTTAACACTGGCATTCAGCTGCATCCTTGATTTAGTCCTTTAAGCTTATCTAAGTAGAAAGAAATGCTAAAGTTTGATCCGATCTACTTAAAATGATGGCCATGCAATGCATTTCTCCACTTACAACAGCAACATCTCATTCTAACAAGAAAATACATGAGGAATGGTAACACAACGACAGATTTACTAATTATTTGTGAAGTAACAAGGGGATACGTGCATGAAAAACCCTAATAATGATGACATGCAAAACTGCAAGGAAACTTGAAACCTTTGCATTTATAGCAGCTGATGAATTTAGTACTGTAACTATCTAACAGTTGCACAAAAAGTATATAAATGAGAGGTTTCAACAAATGTGCGCTTGATATTCCACCAACCGACAATAGTAAGGGCAATTTTTCCACAAACACACCCAACTGAAAACATGTTTTATGCAATAAGAGAGGAATTCAATAAAGGTGTTTACTAGATTTAATACTGGACTCTGCATCCTCAGCATTTGCTTTGTTTTGTCTATCAGTTCCATGTTGGTCCCGCCTGAAACACTTGAGCTTGATGCTGTGTCTCTTCTGTTTCTCAATATTCTTTGGTCTGTTTTTGTGTTGCTGTAACTGTGCAAGATTATCTGCTGTTTCGCAGGGACGTAGCTTACTCAGTAAGACTGAGGGAGTGTAAGCTGCAAATTTCCCAACAACCACGCTGGCATATCATGGTGAAGTACCCAACTATTTGCTAGAGAATACATTTATTACAGAGGAGTAAAACCCCAAACTCCAACGCCCTCATAGCTAAGCTCCGGTCCTCACAGTATTTTATATATAAACACACACACACATACACACATGAAGCACAACTTTATATTTTGTCTTACAAAATCATTTTGGATAGTTATCTTTCAAACATACATACATACATACATAACCAGCCTTCGACACATAAGGTAGACTTGCATCTCACTTCAAGTAGAGTATATGCATATCGTATGTTCACCTTCTGCTACATTGCCCTCATTGCCATGGTACTTACTGAGGGATCTTGAAATGCACTTACTCATTCTCGCAACATTACCTCCCAAAAATGGGTGTTGATGGTTCTTGCTGTTGATACCACGTGGAATGCTTAACACCATGCAAACCCGTAGCAACAACAGCTGTTTAAGTACTACGATGACAAGGGCTGTTGCAATCCTTTAATTTCTTATGGCCTGATTTAGATCTCGACGAATGAGTTACTCCGTCACAACAGTGATGGATATCCCATCCGCTGAGATCTAAATCCCAATATATCCAATGGGATTTAGATTTTGGTGAACAGGATATCCGTCACCATTGTGATAGAATAACTGGACCACCAACATCCAAATCAGGCCCTTAGTGTTGACACTCAGTTGATGTCAAGGAGTCCTCCCTTAAAGTTTTCAAAATGGACCATTTTGCTTTTTCTTGGACACTTCACAACAGTTTTACTATGAATTTGTAAATAACATTTTAAACATAATGGAAATACCAAAAATAATTTTGAAGTGTGAGGGACACTGTGGGAAGTGGGAACACATTTCCCCATCTGTGCTATACAAGGCCCTCTGCACAAACCAACAGCTCTGCGTTGTCAACACGGTCACCATTCTGAGACAAGCACTCCCTAAAAAGAATGCCTCAGATATTCACTCCTGTTCACGGGTGCCCTTTCAGCTGGCTTGGTGTTCGCAGAAAATCTAAGTTCTGAAACTATTTAAGAAATACCTGTTCTCACTGGGACTTGGGGGACTGGCATTTGAGCACTAGAGCCTTGATCTCAGCTAACTATGTATATTGTTTGTGTATGCAGGATTTCACTTTGTGGTCATACACAAATACTCCTTTTATCATAAAAGAAAGTATTTGACTGGACAATTATTTATTGCTGCTAATGAACAAATTTTGAGTTGGGAGCCTCTCCACGCCCCCCACCCCAAGAAGCTTAGGACTGACCAACCCGGGCTACCACTGAGAGTCAAGTGCTGACGGACCCTTTTACTTAGGATACATTGTAGGTCAGGCCCCAGGATAGCAGGAGTAAAAGGACTCAAACCACATTATTGGGCCCAATAGCTCCCGCTTGCCCTATGGCCTTCTGAACTTCTTCTAACAAGTTTCTTACATGAATGTTTCTCTTCTGTGTTTTTCCTTTTCATAAAATAATCAAAATGGGATTCATTTCATGGTGTTATTTCTTGTACTGAATACAAGTGGTCTCCCCTAATATTTTGCCTCTGTTTCCCAGATTGTTGATGTGTGCTGGACTCTGTTTTTGCTGTTTTTATTACTCTGGGCACTTTACCACTGCTATCCAGTGCTAAAGTGCAAGTCCTCCTACACAAAATGTGTATGTAATTGGTTTATCCATGATTGGCATATTTGATTTACTGGTACCATAGTATAGTGCACTAGAGGTGCCCAGGGTCTGTAAATCAAATGCTACTGCAGCACTGGTTGTGCCACCCACAATACAATAGTAGCTCTGTAAACATGGCTCAGACCTGCCACTGCAGTGTCTGTGTGTGCAGTTTTTAACTGCCAATTTGACTTGGCAAGTGTACCCACTTGCCAGGCCTAAACCTTCTCTTTTCTTACATGTGAGACACCCCTAAGGTAGGCCCTAGGTAGCCCCATGGGCAAGGTGCAGTGTATGTTTAAGGTAGGACATATACTAATGTGTTGAATATGTCCTAACAGTGAAATACTGCCAAATTCGGTTTTCACTGTTGCAAGGCCTATCCCTCTCATGGGTTAACATGGGAGCTGCCTTTAAATATGATCAAAGCGTAGATTCCCTTTGGAAGCAGATAGACATGTGGAGTTTGGGGTCTCTGAGTTCACAATTTAAAAATACATCTTTTAGTTAAGTTGATTTTAAGATTGTGTGTTTGAGAATGCCACTTTTAGAAAGTGAGCATTTTCTTGCATAAACCATTCTTTGTGGATTCCCTGTCTGTGTCAGTTTCGCAGTTGGGCTGTTTGCACCTCTCTCTAGACAGTGACACAAACGGAGCTGGGGTGTAGCCTGCATATCCTGATGAGCCATCTGAGCTAGGAGGGAGGGGGGAGTGGTCACTCACACCTGAAAGGGCTGTGCCTGCCCTCATACAATGCAGTCTCCGACCCCCTGGTGTGTGTCTGGGGCCTGGCCTGGGCAAGGCAAGATTTCACAAATAAGAGAGACATTCATTTGAAGTAAGCCTACTTCAAATGCCAAAATGGGCATAAGAAGGGCACCCAAAACCACAGACTTTAGATCACTTCTGGACATGAAGAGGAACATCTGTCTGGAGAAGAGCTGAAGAGCTGAGAAGTGCTGCCCTGTCTGTGACTGTGCTTTGTGGAGCTATCATGCAGTTGCTGCTTCTTCCTGGTAAAAGGGGACAAGGACTAGACTTTGTTGTGCATTCCTGCTTGTGAAGAAATCTCCAAGGGCTTGTCCTGAGCTTGCCTGCTTTTGTTGAAGTCTCAGGGCCATCAAAGACTTTCCCTGCCAGCACCTGGACTCTCTGCTGAGACACCTGCACTGCCAAGTGGTGCCCTATCCAGTTCCTGGGGCCTTGACAGGTGAAGCTGGCAGACCAAGATTGAAATCCACGCACCAACCACCGTGTATGGAAATTTCCGACGCAAACTCCGAGACGCAGCTGAAGAAATTACGCACCACCGGCTCCGTGGCTGAAATCAACGCACTGCCCGCAGCGCAGCTGGAAGATCGATGCACGCAGTTGGAGAAACAACGCACTGCATCGCTAAAGGAGGCTGGTAACATCGCAACCCACACAGTGCAGTTTTGCTAATACCATGCTGCAGTATTTTCGACGCAAACCTTACTGGGAACGGAAAACGACGCAATGCCTGCCCGGACCTGAGGGCTGCCCGGCTCGACGCATGACTCTCCTGCAGAGAGGAAAAACAACCCACGCCGACCCGACCGGAGAAGGAGAAACAATGCACGGTCTCGCTTGCGGGTGAGAAATCGATGCACCGCTTACCTTTTTTGACGCACACTCGCCTGTGTGTGTAATTTTGACACTACCCACGTACTTTTCAATGATAACAGTGTTTTACCTATTTACAAAAGACTCTTTTGCTTTTAAAATTAATAACTAGACTTGTGTATGCTGGACTTGTGTTGTTTGGTCTTGTTTTGTTTAGATGAATATTTCCTATTTTTCTAAACCTGGGTTGTGTCATTTTGTAGTGTTTTCATTAGGTTACTGTGTGTTTTGGTACAACTACTTTACACCTAGATCTCTGAAGTTAAGCCTGCCTGCTCGTGCTGAGCTACCAAGGGGGCGAGCCGGGTTAGCTGAGGGTGATTCTCCTTTACCCTGACTAGAGTGAGGGTCCTGCTTGGACAGGAGGTAACCTGACTGCCAACCAAAGACTCCATTTCTAGCAATAGGCTTTACCTGTCTTTCTTACTGATCAGCGTCAATGTCAGATTGTTCTCTGATTTATGTTAGGCTCTCCATTTATTCACAAACTGAGTAGATTTATGCTAACTGATTAATGAATTATATTTGGTTGGCTCATTCCCCTATGACCTCTCATAATTGGCTTTATTTTTAAACATTATTGATGTTTCAATTTAACTAATTACTTTTTGTCTTTTGTAATGATTCTTAATTTTGAAGAAATCTTCATGGTTTTTTTACTTTGGATATTGTCCTGCAAAGGTTTTTGTTATTTGTTCTAGGGCCTCCATTCTTTGGAACTCACACAGCCGTGATCCAGTGCATCAGCACTTTGACTTTATTAGTGCAAAGCCCAACAGTATCATGGTCTACAGCCAAGCTGCACAGTGCGGCTCGAGACCTGCCGCTAACTGCCTCCCCCATTGCCCTCCGAAGTTGGTCACCTGGGGGCAGACTGTTCGGCCTGTCCCCCACCTGAGGGGCACCGTTGGGAGGTTCGGCCCTCTCTCCCTGCTTCAAGCTGACGCGTGGGGCCTGAGGTGGCCGGCGCTAGGCTGGATTTGACACATTGGAGGCCTCAGGGGAGTGACTCAATGAGGAGGAGGCCCTGCGGATGCTCTGCGACTTTGTGTCTGTAACTGGTGAAGTAGGGGTAAGATACTTGGATCTGGGGCAGCGGGCCCAACACAGGAGTGCTGGCCCTTGGCACTGGTGCCCCCCACAGCCTTGGCCCACCTGCACTTTACATAGACAATGGGCAAAGGTGATCTCAAGCATCGGAAGCAGAAACAGACACCTCGGCCCCGACACCACGGCCCGATGTCTGAGATGGGGGCCTGCGCGGACGTGGAATCCGATACACCACCCGGCCTTAATGCAATCATGATGGAGCTGCACGTCGGCTTCAGGGCCATTGGTGCTAGGTTTGGCACCATAACCGGCCGCTTAGATCGACTGGGGAGTGTCTTGACCAGCACGACACGAGAATGGCATATTCAGAGGATCAAATCTCCAAGATGGAGGACACCACTGTCAAAATGGCCAAGAGGTTGGAAATACTGGAGACCTGTTAACCACAGTTGCCATAAAAAATGAAGATTTGGAGGCGCAGGGCAGACACAATAATCTCCGCATCCTGGGGGTAGCAGAAACCACCAATACAGGGTGTATGGATCTCTTTGTCGAATGTCTGCTTACACAACTGTTTGATCATGCTAGCTTCACTCGCAAGTTCATGGTAGAATGGGCTCACAAGTCCCTCCTGTTGCGACCCGTGTCGGGAGCTCCCTCACGTCCGATTGTTGCACACCTTCTAAACTACAGAGATCGTGACACAGCACTCCGTTTAGCTCTAGAAAAGTCTCCCTTCCAATATCAAGGAGCCACAATCTCTATCTATCCAGACTTCACAACGGTGGTACAGGAGGCCAGATGGAAGTTTCAAGATGCTAAGACTGCTCTTTGTGGCCTGGGTATCCGATAGGGGATGCTATACCCGGCCAGACTCCATGTCGATGTCCAGGGCAAGACGCGTTTCTTTGATAAGCCAGCGGAGGTACTTGAATTTTGTAAGACATACTTCAAGAAGAGCCCACGATCGGCTCACTCATCGCCTCAGCGGTCTCTGAACTGTACCCTGGGGATGTCCAGTTAGGACCTGTTCCTGGAGACATGAATGCGATCTGCTCTTGGGGGCCTTTGCTGCTTGGACTGTGGTGGGGCCCGCTGGTACAATGTGTGTCATGACTCTGCGCCTGACGTTTCTTACCCCGCACCTCCCCCCTTTTAGGGGCACCGTTAAGACCGTCCGGAACCTTGGACTCCTTAATAATGCTTACAGTGCTTAACCTACCTCTGTGATAGGGGCGCACCCTTGGAAGCATTGTCACCCCTCCATGGTTGATACAACTTTGTTTGTTGTAATGCGGTGTTCATGAAGGAGGTCGCTTTGAAACTTTGGCCAGGTGTGGTAGGGGTACAATGGGCAGTTGGGATATAGATAATGTTGCTACATTTAGGCTACTGTTAGTTTTCTTTCCTGTGCCCACCCGAGGGACAGATGTGCACCCAATTACTTCAAATCAATGACAGCTACACAGACCGATTTTAAATATCACATTTCTGTCCTGGAATATTAGGGGTTTCAATAATTCACGTAAAGGGAAGCAAGTCTTACAATATTTAACCAGACATGGGGCTGAGATAGTCCTTCTGCAAGAAACTCATTTAGCGTCTACTTCTAGCGCTACATTTGCTAAACAATGGGGCCTAAACAGCTCCTACTCCCGAGGGGTCTGCATATTGATACAATAAACTTTACCATTCTATCACCAACATACTATTACTGACCCACAGGGCAGATGGTGCATGGCGTGCTGGCCGGTCGCAGGATTGCCCTACTTAACATATATATGCTCCCAATGTAGACAACCCAGATTTCTTCTCCACGTTCCGGATGCACATTGACAGGGAGCCCACGGACCTCCTGATACTTGGAGGTGACTTTAATCTACTCCAAGATACAGGTCTGGACACCACCTCCTGACATCCAGCGAAGAACCCCCAATCTTTGAAAGTGCTACGCAATATATGTCATACTCACTCCTTGTGGGACCATTGGTAGATCTGCTGCACTAGCCTATACATAATACTCTGCCCCTCATGACACCTAGTACCACATAAAGTTCTGGCTTCTGTCACCACAGACTTGGCTTCATTCTGTGTCCCATCTCCCTTGAACTCTTTCCGCCCACTCCCCAGTTTGACTCTATCGATGCATGCCCTGTCCGGACTATTTTGAGCAACCATGGTGTTTCACTGGATGAGGTGTTCCGTTCGGATCTCCACACTGCTATTATAGAATACATCACCATTAACAGCGTCGGTCACATCTAATGCTACAATATTGGAGTGGTTCAAGGAGTACATAAGGGAGATCACCATAGCAAAGTACTCAGGTGTTCTGCAAACTATCTGCTGGGATATTAGCTGTATTGAAATTACACAGGCGGAGGTGGACAACAGGGTGGCGTTACAATGCACAGGGCCGATCTGCTTGCCCAAGCTAAATTGCTGAACACATTTCAGGAATTGACGGAATACGAGGCCAACAGCTTGGGTAAATATGCGAGAGTGCATCCGTACGGCGAGAGCGAGAGGCCCGGCCACAAATTGTCATACCTTCTGCGCCCCCCTAGATCGCCCTCTGAAGTACAGACACTACTATTTGATTACTGTTAGCAACTTTACACCACCTACGTACAGAATCACTCCCCTGAGGTGCAGCAGTATCTGGAGGAGGTGGCCATGGTGTGGCTGAGCTCACCACAACAGCAGTATCTAAGGGAGCCCTTCATGTCTGAGGAGGTACTATTGGCAATTGACTTGTTGAATGGGTCTAAGGCACCAGGCACGGATGGATTTACAAGTGTCTTTTATAAAGCATGCAAGCACGTCCTGGACATGTACCAGGAGGCCATGGAGGAGGAAGTGGTCCCGCCCATGCTACGGGAGGCCGTGGTCACTTTGCTGACAAGGACCCCACTCTCTGTGGCTCATACCGCCTGCCGTTACTCCTGAATTCTGACAATAAAATTCTGGCAAAGATGTCGGCTAACCAACTGTCCCTATTGCTGGACCAGATGATCTCACCAGCTTAATTGGGATTCGTGCCACACAGGTCCCCGTTGCTGAACCTACGTACAGTGTTCGCGTCCCTTAATAGAGTCTCCCGAATGAAACAGGCTGCTGTTACCTTATTGGATTCAGGGAAGGCTTTTGATTCTTTAGAGTGGCCCTTTCTAGAGGCCCTACTCTGGAAGCACGATATGGCTCAGGTGTTTGTCTCATTGATAATGCTGCTGTATTTCTCTCCTACTGCCCGTATCTGGGTAAACAGTACACTGTCACAGGCCTTCCCCATCACCTGGTAAACTCAGCAGGGGTGCCCTCTCTCACCCATCCTTTTCATAATTGAAATGGATCCTTTGGTAAATCACCTCCAGGAAAACACCTACATAGAGGATTCCAATTCATGACCGGACCTTTGTTGGTCTCCCTATATTCAGACGATATCCTCTTGTTTCTCCTCCACCCTGTTACCACTTTGAGCCTGGTGATGGTGGAGATAGCTCGGTTTGGTGATTTGTCCGGCCTGTAGATTAACTGGCATAAGTCTGAGCTGTTTCCCTTCACAGAGGTGACTACTCCAGAGCACTGCGAGTTCCCTCTCACCTGGGGTGAGCACCAGGTTAAGTATCTGGGTATCCATATAAATCGGGAGAAAGAGCATATACTTAGAATAAATAATGGCCAGCATATTATGGACCAGCAGTGGAAAGGCTAAACATGCAGATAGACCGCTGGATCCGCCTCTCCTTGTCAATGTAACTTTTGTTGGATTCTCCAGTCTTTGGGAAACAGACAAGACAACTAAGTGTGAGGGAGGGGTTATCTCTAGGAAGAAGGAGGGAAAGGGGGTACCAAAAAGGGGGCCGGGGTGAGAGACCAAGGAACAAAAGTGGGTCCCAAACTGGTACAATAAGTGGTTCCTGGTATCTAGGGATTATGGTATGGTTGTGTGTGCTCTTTCTGTGCTCCTCTTATGCCCAGAATGTACAGGTGCTGGTGACATCATGCAAACTCATAATCAATCAACACCACACACCTGCTGATTCAGCTTCCCCTCGTTCCCCCCTTCCCTTAGGTGGTCAGCCTGCTACCTCCCGAACATCCCTGTAAACAGGCCTGTACCTTTGTCAGCCACAGTGTGTGTCCTATACTCTGGTTCCTTCTGCCAGGGTCAGACCCGTCTTGCCGTTCTGCTCTGCTTCTCCTGGGATTCTGGTCCTCAGATTCCCGCTGGCATCCCCTTCTTCTGTGGTTCATGTGGTCCTCTCGCGTCCTCGTGCTGCTCCAGCTGCGCTTCCTAGGAGCTCTGCCTCCTTTAGTCCTGCATCCGGGTCGCGGACCAGTGATGCTGCAGCTTCTCCCCCGGGGTACCTCACAGTGTTGTCAATAATCACTTCTCCATCCTCACTATCCCCGGCCTGCCACAGATGGCAAGTACACTATGATTTGTTCAGGTATTGAAAATGGCACCTACTACAACCACCTCTTTGTATGTGATCGCTGACTTTTGGTTATTGTTGGATTTGGAACCATTTAATGGACTAGTTGGCATTTGAAACCCTTAGTTCCCCAGGTCGTGATGAGTCAGTTAGGCCTGCGGAATGCTTAAAGATGTCCTTCAAGGTAAGATGTAGGACATTGTGGTCACTGTCTCTTCTTTCAATTACCTTCATATCAATCACCTTTCCCCATAGGTGCAGGTCTACCAGGATGTAATTAATCCTACTTGTGCTGTTACACTTGTTGAAGATATTACGACTATTAATGTCAGAATAAGTATGGCTGTTGCAGTGCTTAAGGCCCAGGGCCTTGGTTAAGGCTGTCAATGGGAGACCAATTTTTTTATAGGTGATCACTCAAGGTGGAAGATGACTTACTTCTCATGTTTTTTCTTGGTACTTGGGCTCAAATCACTGTCTAGGGATACAAAAGTGCTTTTGAAATCATCTGCGAATATAATAGGGCATTCCTCTATGCACATTTCCCTGTCTGACTCTAATTGCCTAAGCATTGCATATTCACCATTGCCCTGCGTACTACAGTCATAGATTGGGGACTGTCAAGAAGGAAAACAAGATAGAAGAAGACTGAAAAGACTGAATAAAGCTGGATGTGAAGTAACAATCTGACAAGGGATACCACAAACCTTTCTATTAAGGAAAAGAATAAAGAAAAGACAGTACACCACTTATTGCTTGTCATTTTTCCACCAAGGTTTCGGTCTCTAAGTCTGCCACACCAACATACACACAAACGTCTTTACATCCCTCCATAAGTTATTTCAGAGGGATATGAAATCTACTCATAGAAATACTAAAACAAATCCACATGGTTTAATAAGGTATTGTAAAGGAGCCAAAATAGTTGAATTCTAGCATTTAAGAGAAAACATCCGTTTCTGATTAGAGAAGCTAGGAAAAATTACAAACATGTGCAATAAGTGACCCAGAGAGAATAGGAATAACAAATTGGAAGGACCTACTAACAGCACCAAAAGCCATTGAGAGTAAAATGTTGTGGCACATAGTGGCCAACGGTAGCCGCAATAGTCTGAGTACCATAGAAAACGTTATCTAACCCAGGCGTGGATTAAACACTTTACTAAGCTGTATGGGCAGACTGAGGAAGGCTTTAGTGGAAATTGGTCATTGGAAATAAATGTTTCGATCCTTATGCAGAACCATTAAAAATAGAGCTCAAAGAGCCATTGTATGCTATATAGAGCAATGACCTGGGTAAAGCACCAGGCTCTGATTTGATATCTTTTTAAATGAACCAGAAGTGTGGGCTACCTAAATCAATTGCTTCACAAATGCTATATTGGGAGGTACCGCCATCCCCATTACATGGAATGGCACCGAAATAATCCCTATCTATAAGAAAGGGGTAACATGAGCAAGTATGACCCATTTGTTTAATTGACAGCCCCTTAAAAAAAAAGCTACAACACTGGATTGAAGAAGAAAAACACACTCTCCATTTTGCAGACAGATTTCAAAAGAAATGTCAGCACCATCAAACAGATTTTCAGGTTTCTTACCATCTACTGGAAAACCCTGGTCTTAAACAGGGGTCATCTCTATGTTGCTTTCAAGGACCTTAAATCTGCATTTGTTTTGGTTCCACATGACAAACTTTGGATAGTTTTGAAGAATATGGGGGGGGGGGGGTGAAGTAATATTCCATCTATTCTCATTAGGCTACATAATGAGAATTATGCCCAGATATGATGAGGGACCCAGGACAAAGTGACAGAACGCATTCCAATTAACAAAGGGGTGTGGCAGGGATGGGTTCTGGCTCCAACCTTATTTTCCCTATACTTAAATAATGTGATTGTATATGTTGGCACATGCATAAATGATTCTTCAATAATTGCAGAAGGTAGAGCGCCCCCGCATTGTTCTTTGTGGATGACACGTTACTGATCTCAAAACATCTCAAGGCCTACAGGTATTATTGGATCGATTTGTGAAGTTCTACTTTTGTTTGTTTGTTTAGCTTTAAAGTATAGCTCGTGCTCCACAGTGTTGCTGTTCCCTTGACAACAGGGGAAAGCTAGATTGTGAAAGCAAGATGGCAGTTGGCCGAGGAGTCAGAGGAGCAACAAGCAAGATGTAGGTTGTGTAATGTTAATGGTGCTTCAGCTTACAATAAACCATCTTTAAATATTCATGAGGAGCATTCATTCATCATAGGACATATGACTTTGAGTACTTGGTGGGTAAAAAATAACTGCAAACTTGTCCTGCCAGGCCTCAAACTTCAACAGAACATCTTTGGGATTTATAAAGTGCTTAAATCATCAGCAACTATATTACCTGCCCCAGTACTTCACCTATATAATGTAAAAGCCTTGGGAGGTACACTTTTCACAGCAAAGCTCCGGGGCATTCGCATGCAAACAAACTCACATTGATTGAAAATACATTTCTGAGATATTTGGTTATTTTGCCTCAGGGTTCCCTGCTGCTACCACTATTTCTAGATCTGGGAGTGAAATCTATCACCTCAGGGGTAAATATTTGGCAACTGCTTTTTTTGCAGAGGCTGAGGTATATTGAGGAATCAGCACAATATTGTTTCACACTTGAAGAGATAATTTCCAGAGACCAAAACCTAAAATCCCATGGCTTCTTTATGTGCTCCGCATAATGACTCTTGGTTTGGAAGATAAACGAAAAATAAGATGGTTTCTTCATCTATATCAAAACAGCAGTTAGAAGAAATATACAGCAAATTTGTGTATACAAGGGAAACTGTTATTTCCTGGCATCAGTCTGTAGCTGCAGTCTTTCTGGATTTTAAATGTACTTACTTACTTCTTTGATGTCTCTAGGCAGTTATATGTCAGATTTAGATATTGCATTCTTCCCACCAACAGTTGCTGTTCTAAATGGCAAAATGCACATCCCTAATCCAGTACTTTTACACCCTGCTTTGTAAAAGATGACACTGTGGCTTACATATTGTCTTTACAGGAGGAGCTGCTTGTTTTCCTGGCCATACCTCTAGGGTGGGCACATGAGCTCTGCACAGGTGAAGTACAGTTTTGCATGTTGGATTTAAGTACAGAGGAGCACTCTAGGATTGTTTGCAGTAGGTCACACAGGAACTGGTGCAAAAGTGGGTAGAGTTACCCCTGGGAACTTTTCCCTTACTGGTTAGTGGGAGGCCAAGAGTCACCAGCACCCACAGGTCAGTGCCAGGCATAAATGTAACACCCTGGGGCACTCTCTTCAGAACACTACTAGAACTAGACAGAAGAAGGACTACACCTGCTGTTGAGACCTATAAGAATAACACTAAGGGCTCGGTCTGCTCCCTCCTGTCCCAGGACAAGGAAGTAGACTCTGACAGTCCTTCAGCTGACCTCCTGTTAAGCTATAGGGATTCAAACACTGCATGAAATCCACTTTCCTGAAGAAGCCCAGGGGACCAGTTTTAACTGGACCTGCACTAAACATTGCTGGTGGATTCTGTTGGAGTGAGTTCTAAGGCCCAATTGAGGCTCCCAGGTCACAAACCCTTAGCTGGTCTTAAAGTGTACACCCCAAACTCCTAAACTGCAGGAAGTGGGACTTAGAAACACTTTCCCAACTTCTGCCTGGAGTATAGTTATAGACCAGGATCACCACTGAAGCAGCAGTTGTCAACATCGGATATCCGGTCAGCCTCAACTTGCCGGCTTGCCCTGCTGAAGGAGATCATACTTCAAGAAAAATTAGAGAACTTCCCTAGGACCAACACCGAGGAGGATCTGAGTGATGTTGAGTGCTTTCTGTGTATTGCATTGGATTTTGCCCACTCTGGACTTTTTTACCTTTGTAGATGACTGCACTGGGAGCCCTCTTCTTAGCAACCTTCCATCATTGACCCCAGCTTCAGATCCAGTTTGCCCCCACTGCCTCAATGACTATGTTTTGTCCATAAAAGTTTCCGAGTCAGAAAGTAACCTTTCCACTGGGATGAATCTGGTCCTTAGATCCAAACAGCGATCCATCGCAGTCAGCCTTAACATTTAACTTTGACCCAGTCTACTGTAACCAGATTCCACGGTTAGCGTTTTTGTTATTTTGCCTCTATTTTTTATTAAAAGTTTTAGAAATTAATATCTCTAATTCCCCTTATTGGATTTGTGTTGTTAAGGTGTTATTGATTTCATTAGAATACTGATTATTTGTTATAAATTAGAGTAGGATAGTTATTGTGTTGTGCTTTTGACCATTTAACTGTTGTGGTACTTCAATATGTTTTGTATATTCTCATAAGTTAAGCCTGACTGCTCTGTGCAAAAGCTACCAGGGTTTAAGCTCAGGTTTATATTACTGGAAGCCTTACTGGCCCTAACAAGAATCATGATGTTATTAATTGTGCCATCCAACCCAATAAACAATTTACTTTCTGACACCCTTTAAAATGGAATCCAGTTTCCTTCACTAGGGCAAGGAGCAGGGCTGAGTCCAATAAGATTACTCAAAGTCAGATACATTGTAATTATGCTCCCTCTGAAACTGCTGATACCGGCATAGGAAAATCATCAAGTGGTACAAAGAATGATTTCATAATGGCTGAAGACACCTTGTCAAAGAGATGGATTTGCCACTTTGCCCCATCCACGTTTTTATCTTAGTCACTTTTTTGGTTCTCAAGATCCTCCAGGGGGGCTAGTCTGGAATCTGTAGCCTGTCTCGGATGCATTCTCCTTTTGCAAGCCTCAGCCTCATGTTCCAGTTCGCCGGAGTTGGAAAAATGACAAAGTCCCACTGTTCACCTTTTGCTGGGAAAGTTTTTCTTAGCTAGCTCTAGAGACCCCAGATTATCCTTGTGCCCTTCTAAGCAGAAGATCTTTTTATAGCCAGGGCCCCTGCAGGGTCAAGCCTCTGTGGTCAGCTGGGACCTCTTGGAGCTAGAAGTACTTCTATTTTTTTTGAGTCCCTATAACAGGCCATCAAGAGGCAGGCCACGTCACCCTTGGAGAACCATTCAAGTCCCTGGGTGTCAACAGTAGTCAGGAGTCCTTGAGTCCTCTTCTTCTAATAGGGGTCAGGAATCATCTTTCTTCTAGCAGGTTCTTACTCAGCTATTCTCTTCCCAGGCCCAGGAATGTGCTGAGGAGATGGCAGTGAGGTGTCAGCCTTATCCTGTGCACTAATCAGTGATAAAAGAATGTCTCTACCCACTTCTGGATTCCTTCACTCTTCCTTTTGTAGCACTTTATTTTCACTTTACTGTGCTGTAAAAATTCCCACAAGCTCTAACTCCAAGCTAGCTAAATCCTACATGCATATGGAGGAACTTCAGGCAAACCCCTACTCAAATAATGGTCAGAATGGGTTTTCCCTCTTGAAGGGGTGGAGCCAAAGGGCTTGGGAGGGATGAATTTGAGAAGATTCTGTCAGCTGGGATACGCCAGTCAAAAGAAGAAGTGTTATGGCTGTCCTTTTTCTACCAGGTGTCTTGAACCCCCGCCATATGGTGAATGTCTGCTAGTGGCTAGTTGTGGACAACACTTCTGACTTCCTGAGTCTGGGGGTCACACTATTGTCCTCTGGCTGGCAAAATCATAAACTCCAGCTAAGAATGTATTGGCCATTAGTGATATAATGAGTGCAGAATTAGTTTTGTGTCAATTCTGCTTCAGGTATTTTGTATGAAGTTACTTTACTTTAAAGCTATCAAGAATTTGATTTCACCTTTAAATCAGATTCTGAATATTAAGTTGAAAAGGACTTTGTATTATGTCCCAGGGCATAGAAGTCACCTTTCACTGTAGGCAAATCCTCCACCTGAGGGAACACGATGTAGCTGCGCATGTGTTTCAGCAGGGCAGACAACACTCTGGACAACACGTTTGAGAACATTAGTTGAGACATCCCTGATACTATGGCCACTGTAGTTTGAAAAGACCCACTTGCCAGGAAATGGAGTACTGACAGGATCTGCACTAGAGGGGGGATTCCTGTGGGATGGTGGATAGCTGACATCAGGTCTGACTCCAACTGGGCACACAGTTCATGGATTGTGGCACGATCGAGTCTGTAGGTAACTATTACATGTTTCTCTTCCATTGTCGACAGGTCCACCAGCGGTCTGTACACCGGAGGATGCCGCCATATCATCACCTGCCCCAGCGGACGTGCCCTATGGACGAGAGTCAGCCAACACTGAGGTAGGGAAAATAAAATTTTATTGCACACATTTGTCAATCCACTATGTGCCTGTCTCTGTGTGTCTGCAAGGCCTAGATATGTGTGACGCATTTAAAATTAATGCCATGTGGCCCCCTGAAATGGCGGCTGCCTGGCCTGTAATGTGGGACAATGGGATATGAGGTAACTGCGCTGGCGTTGTACACCGTCGTGGTAGGCGGTCGAAGACCACGGCGCAATCCTGCATTGGTTAACATTGGACCCTATGGGTCCCAGGAGCCAATGACGATGTACGCTGGCGGTGACGGCACGCACCGTCGCGGACGTGACACCATTTTCTGTCTATTCAATCACTTGATATCTGATCTTCGACAGGAGAGGACCTACACTGCAAGTGCTGCTGTGACCTCAGTCTGGAAGCGACAATGGCTCATGTGTCTGGGGAAAGGGCCCCTGCCTTCACATCAGAGGAGTTGGACAAACTAGTGGATGGGGTACACGCTACTCTACAGTCCTCCAGACAAACAGGTGAGTACACTGTAAGCATGCTGTATGGCAATGCCTGTTTGGAGTGGTGTGGATGGAAGATACGGGGGTGGGGGGAATGAGGCCTGCATGATCGGACGGTGAGTGTATGTACGTCTGGGCAAGGGTGGGAACGTGGGCCAATGACTGTGACGGTCCGGACGGTTACAGTTTTTTCCTTTTGCCCTGTACTATTCCTCTAGGTCAGCGCCCACCAGAAGAAGGATATTTGGCGTGGCATCGCCAAGGACATCTGGACCCTGTGGGTCCCCCACAGACGGAGCACCCAGTGCCGGAAAAGATGGGAGGACATTTGCCGCTGGAGCAAGAAGATGGCGGAGGCCCAGCTGGGGATGGCCTCCCAATGTGGGAGGGGTGCCCGTCGCACCATAACCCCCCTGATGTTCCGGATCCTGGCGGTGGCGTATCCTGAGTTGGATGAGCGCTTGAGGGCATCACAGCAGTCACAAGGGGGTGAGTACCGTCACATCCATCTGACTCTGCACGCAATGGAGGTGTCTGGGTGGGGTAGCTGGGCAGTGGGTTCCCCTAGACTAGGGTAAGCTTTGTAGGCAAGGACCCTTTGTGAGGCAGGCTAAGTGGCACCCCAAACCCACCAGCGGTAAGAACCATCAACACCTAGTCAGGCTCCTGTGACTTCAAGGTGTGCAGCAATCGGGCATAGGCCATGTACCCCATGTCCCTGTGATTAATTAGGGAACTCTAAGTGCATGGCGTAGTGCAGAGGGCTGCTGTGTCTGTAGTGTCCGCCAACGGTAGCGGTATTGCATGCACTGAACATGTCTTTCTTCTTTCTTTCCCCCCCTTTTTGTGGTCTCCCTGTTCTTGTGTGCATTAGCATCATCAGGCGGAGGAGCTGTGCCACCGGAGCAGGAGGGAGCTGCATCCCACATGGCCCTGGAGGGCGAGACTACGGACTCAGAATTCACTAGTGGGATGGAGGGCGAGGGGAGCTCCACGGCGGGGACTGCAGCAGAGACCAGCAACACCGACTACTCCTCTGTTGGGAGCTCCCTTGCGGTGGTGGGCCCCTCTGTGCCCACCGCATCTACAGGTACAGCCGCCACCCCCCACCAGCACCGCCCTCCCAGCAGCCCCTCAGCGTGTGCCCCGTGGCCGCTCACCCAGGAGGGTGGGCATCACCTTCACCCCAGGCACCTCAGCCCCTGCCCCAGTCAGCCCTGCTGCCCTCAGTGAGGAGGCCATTGACCTCCTCAGATCCCTCACTGTTGGGCAGTCTACCATTCTGAATGCCATCCAGGGTGCAGAGAGGCAGTTGCAACAGACAAATGCATAGCTGGAGGGCATTCATTCTGGCCAGGCAGCCCAACAGCGAGCTTTTCAGACTCTGGCCTCAACACTGATGGCAGCCATTGTCCCTGTGCCCAACCTCCCCCCTCCAACTTCCTCCACCCAGATCCAATCCCCTGTACCTCAGTCTATCCCAAGCACACACCCCAACACACAAGGATAGCTCTGGCAAAAATAAGCACCACACATCCCACAGGCACTCACACAAGCATCATACCCATGCACACATACCAACATCCACTGCCTCCACTGTGTCCCCCTCCTCCACGTCTCCCTCCTCCCTCCCTGTCACATCTCCACTCACACCTGCATGCACTACATCCTCAGCCACTACCTCCATCACCAGCACGCCCATCACCACACACCGCTCACGTGCACTCACCACCCCACCACCATTCACACATCCTCTGTGTCCTCTCCCAGTGTGTCTGTGAGCCCTATTTCCAAACTACACAAACGCAGCCACACACCCACCCAACAGCCATCCACCTCACAACAGCCTCCAGCCCATGCACCTTCACCCAAAGTCGACAAACGAACACCTACCACAACCACTACCTCTTCCTCCACTCCCAAACCCCCTCCATCTACCCGTCCCAGTGTGTCAAAAAAACTTTTCCTGTCCAACCCTGACCTCTTCCCTTCACCTCCCCCACCCCTTCCATCCCCTAGGGCCCGCCTCTCAAGGTCCCAACCCAGCACCTCAGCCACCACATCACTGGGCACAGTGGTGCCAGCAGTAACCGGCTTCTGGAGTGCGCCAAGCAGCAGGGCTGCCAGTGTCCCAAGGGTGGAGGCGAAGGACATTCCCCCACCTCCCAAGCAGAAGAAGTTGCCCACATCCCAGAGGGAGAAGGCCAAAACACCTGCCACCAAGGGCTCTGCAAAGACAACAGTTGGGGGTGGCAAGACAGCTGTGCCACCATCCAAGGTGGGGAAGGGCCTGAGAAGGAAAGGCAAGTCGCCGCCAACCTTTCGCTCAGGACACCACCGCCAGCAGCAACCTCAGTCAGGCTGCCACCAGCCCCACCGCTCAGGACACCGCCGCCAGCAGCAACCTCAGTCAGGCCGCCACCAGCACCGTCGCTCAGGACACTGCTGCCAGCAGCAACCTCAGTCAGGCTGCCACCAGCACCGCCGCTAAGGACACCGCCGCCAGCACCGAGGTCAGTGAGCCCCCCACCAGCACTGCTGCCCAATGAGCGCCGCAAGCATCGCCGTTACTGAGCCCACCGCCAGCGGCCACGCCACTTCCTGAACCAGTGGCACCACCACAGACATGGCTGCCATCCCCAGTGGTCATTCATAAGAGGCTGGTGGTCAGTGACAGGGGCCTGGCCAGCTTGCATGTAGTACCACCGTCAGTGGAGTGTCACATCCACTACCTCAGTCCTTGGCAGGATGAAGCCACTCTGCAACGACTTTTATTCCAGATGAATTCCCGCATTCTAGGTTCCAATTCGCAGAAGAAGCTGGCTGGAACATAGTAGGGCAAATTAGAGAAGTAGTATAGAGGTGAGGAAGGACTACCATTTTCAGGAGGGCGATCCTGCCGGCTACCGAAAGTGGTAATGTTTGCCAGAAGGTCATTTGAGATTGGATGGAGGACGCTGCCCTGTGAAGATTGCCATCTTTGAGGTCCCTCTCCTTATGAAATATCTGCATGCCCAAAAAACTGAATGTCCTGGGTTGCCAGGGGACATCCGTTCCAGAAATTCGCAGCCCCGGATCTGGCAGTCCAGGATCAAAGGGAAAAAGGCACGATTTTGCCCAATTAACACGCAGACCAAGAGTGAGGTGAAATGGTGCAGGATGACTGCAATGTCAGGAGGGACATTACCAACATCTCTGAGATACAGAAGAAGATCATCCACATATAGAGATATGATGTGCGAGGTGTCCCGTGCTGGCACAAAGCCATTTTGGTCTGAGTACACTAGTTGCGGGACCAGAGGTGCCAAACGCATTGCTAGGACCTCGGCCAGGATTTTGTAGTCAGTATTGAGCATCGCTAGTGGCCTGTAGGAGCCCAGCTCAGATGGGTCTTTGCCCAGCTTAGGGAGCGACACCAGCAGCGCCTCACACTGCGAAGCTGGTAAGAATGACTTCTGCAGCGCTTGTTCATAAAGATAGAAAAGATGATGCGCAAGTGTTGCAGAGAAAGTCTTGTAGAAATCAGACGGGAGACCGTCCGGGCCAGGGGTTTTGCCTGCTGATAAGGTTCGTATACTTTCATACACTTCAGCCAATGTAAGGGGCGCCTCCAGTTCTACTCGTTGGTCATCTGTCAATCGGGGTAAGGTAAGTGCTGAAAAAAAGGCAGCTCCTTCTTTTAGGTCTGCTGTCACCGTGGTAAAGCGACTGATAATGCTCAGTAAATTCAGAGTGAATCTCCTGAGGAGTGTGGAGGATGTTCCCGGCTGCCGAATGGATTGCCATAATAGGACTTCGGTCTTGGTCTTGGCGAAGAAGCCAGGCCAGCAATTTGCCCGAGCGGTCAGCCCTGGCATGTGTGCGAGCCTAGTGAGCTGCATAATTTAAACAGCGCAATCACTCTAGTAAGGAAATGTGTTCTGCTTTGGCCTTTGCTAGCTGTTGCGAGTCTAGTGCGATGTGGGAATTTCCACGTTCATATCTCACCAGGGACCTCTCCACTTTGGTCAAGTCTCTCTCAACAGACCTCCGCAAGATCCACTGTGTGCCCATACAATGACCTCTGATGAAGACCTTAAATGCCTTCCATTCAACTAGTCGAGAGGATGGGGTGCCCATATTATGTTCAAGGTATTCAGGGATTGCCTTGTCTAGCGATGCCCTAAAAGCTGCATCTTCCAAGAGCTCCGGGCGAAGTCGCCAAGTGGGGATACTGGGGCAGGATGCGTCCCATCCCAGTTGCAGAAGCTGTGGATTGTGATCCGAGTGAGTATGGCCCAAGTAGTCGGACCACAGTATTGCAGGATATAAATTAGTAGTACATAGCATCCTGTCAAGACGGACATGCAATTGCTGTGGTGCAGAAAAGAACAAATAGACCCTAGTAGTGGGATGACGCTGACGCCACACATCCACCAACTGCCAGTGCTGGAGCCAGTTGTGCAGCTCCTGTGCAGCTGTAACTGTAGGTGCAGTGGGCAATGGTGGGAAGGAGCGGTCTAGTGAGGGGTCCAGGATGCAATTAAAGTTGCCCCTAATAACCAGGGGAGATCACTCCAGTGAGATAGAAGGTTGGAAAGCATGAGTTGGAAAAAGGCTTGATCTGTATTTGGTGCATATATAGACCCCAGCATCACAGCTTGGCCAGCAAGGTGTCCGCGCACCAGCACGTAACACCACTGCGCATCCACAATATGATCTTCAGCTACAAAGGGAAGGCTGGGTTTTATCCAAATGAGTGCCCTCCTGGCATAAGAGGAGAAACCTGTTGCATAAAGCTGTCCGCGCCAGCACTGCTGCAGTCTGGCCACCTCAGGTTGTGCAAGGTGAGTCTCCTGTAGGAACGGTATGTGTATTAAAAGCCTTTTAAGATATGAATATATGGAATATCTGCGTGCTGCATGTGGAGGCCTCGCACATTCAATGTATGGAGATTGAAAGGGTTCATGGTGGATCAGGAGGTGAACAGTATTCCAGCGGCCCCACCCCAGAGACAGGGAGCATCACCCGACCAGTAGCTGGGCCACAAGTGGGGAGCGGGCAGGGCAAACGCTCCATACGAAAAGAAACAAAAACAACTGAGGACCAATAACAGGCCCAATAGTAACGTAAGTGAATACCATTAGAGCAGAGGGATAACTGGTGTCTGCCCAAACTAAGTAGTACACCTATTCAGAGCAAACAGTACAAGGAAAAGGACCCCTCTAGTGGTACTGTGGGGTAGGCAAGGTGAGGGATATGCAGTAATAGCCGGGGCGCAACCCCTAGTCCAGCATAAATGCTGGGAGTCAATAGCAGTAGAGTGCAGCATGTAGGGAAGGGGACATATGGAGGCACAACGCCCAGAGGCCCGCGGGCCGCCATTCAGAACAGCAAGGTCAGCAGCGTCAGGTCACACACACAGTCACAGGCAAAATTGAGATATGCGGTGCATCAGTCCACGATTATTCGAGTAGTACATTTAAAATTTTACTTTACCACTAACTTTGAGAGTAAATTGTGTGACTATTGGGTAGAGTCAGAGTAATTCGTCCACTGTCTGAGGTGTCACCGCTGGGTGGTGGAATGACCCAACTTCAGAGGACTTCTCGAGAGAGGAGCCCTCATCTCCGTTAGAATTAGTGAAGTCCACTTCTCCATCTGAGGCAACTGAAAGGACACTGATGGCTGCCACAGTTCGCAATGCACATGGGCATTCTTGTATAATTTGTTCTAGGTCGGGAGCGTGTCGCACCTCTCCCAAGGCAGCCACACGCCTTTTTCGATGCCTCCGTTTATGGGGTTGTTGGTCCCGGGACTCCAAGCCCGGTTATGTCAGGGTCTCGCCGATTGACCAGTTCCGAAGACTCCAGCCAGTCCCAAGTCAGCTCTGGTGCGTTGAAGAAATGCATTTTATCATCAGGTACTACATGCAGCTTGGCTGGAAAGAGAAGGGAATATGACAGACTGAGGGAGCGGAGTTTGCGCTTGACTGGCAAGAAGAATGCACGCTCTTTTTGTACGGCAATGGTGTAGTCCGGAAATATCATAACCGGATTATTGTGCACTCGGATTGCAGGGAGTGTTCTCACTGCCCGTAGTATAATATCCGGTCTGCATAATGTAAAAGCCAGAGAAGGAATGGTTGCGGTCCAGCGCCTGGTGGGCGGGCCGTTGTAGGGTCTCTGAGGGCTCGTTCAACCAAGAAAAAGGGCGTCAATGAGCCTTCCGGCATCAGCTTCACAAGCCAGGACTCAGTGAAGGCAACTGCGTCTGGGCCCTCAGCACCCTCCGATAGGCCTATGATTCTGAGGTTGTTCCATCTGGTGCGGCCCTCTGCATCTTCTACATGGTGCTCCAGTATTCCTATCTGGTCCGGTGCGTTTTGCAGCAAAGCCTCCGGTTGGTCCGTCTTAGGCATTAAGTCCTAGAGCTGGCCCTCTTGGGAGTGGGATTTATCAGCTAGTTTGTGGTGGCCCACGTGCAGGAGGGTAAAATCACTGGCCACCTTATCAATTTTGCCCTCCAACAAGGTTTGAGCTTCTTCTAACGAGGTGCCTATACGATCCACTGCCTCCAGCACGCATCCAGCTTGTTGCCATCCAGGGATAGAGTCTCTGATCGCGGTGTCTACAGCTTGGCTCCGGTTCCAGAGTGGAGGTGGCCTGCTCCCACCATGTTGTCGTTTGGGGGGGCTCTGTGTTTTAACACAGATCCCAGGCATGGGAACACGTGTGTTATCATCCATGCAGGAGGCCTGCTTGCATGGGCAACCCTACAGTCCAGGAGCAGCAGCCCGAGCAGCGTCCCTCTCCGTAGTGTCCAGCTGCACAGGGGTTTCGCCAGTCTATTACTGCCAGGGCTCAGCTGAAAGAATGTCTGGTAGTTCTGGACGGTTAGTTATAGATTCGCAGGGCGTGGAGGCCAGTCGGACAGGGCAGTGTCCCTCCACCCGTAGGACCTCGTGCTCCAGCGCACAACTCTGGGTCCCGCGGCAGTCACCGTCTCAGCCGCTCCCCTCCTCCGCTGCTGGGGAGTGGTAAAACAAATCTCTGCAGGTCATCACCACTTAAAGGGCCCAAGGCCCCACCACGCACCCAGGGGGGTCCTATATTCGAATGGGCACTGGTGCAGGTTCCGATCAGCTCCCCAAATCTGTATAATCTATGGATAACTGGGGTGTCGCCGCTGAGTGCACTTAACTTGCGCCCGCCATCTTAGCCGGCAAGTCACACCCCTGCCACCTCTAGAAGCAATCATGCCAGGCCAAGCAGGTGAGGGGGCCCCTGCCTTCTCTCCAAAGAAGCAGGAGAAACTGGTTGAAGACGTTCTTCCCCTGTATGGTCAGCTCTATGGCTCACCAGAGGAATAGGTAAATATCTCATATACATATTTTATTCTGCTCAACTCCATCCTTTCCTTTCTCCCGGGCTACCATGTGCCTCTGAGTTTCAGAGTGATTTTTAGGTTAATGTAGTTACATTATGTGGCCCATAAATAGGAAAACATGTAATTGATTGTTGAGCAGTTTACTTTGTGCATTTAAACCATTGTGTTGTGTGGTGTGTGATAAGCCCTAGAGCCTCCTTGTGTTGCATTAACATATATATATATATATATATACATATATATATATATATATATATATATATCAATATATATATATATATATATACATGTATATATATATATATATATATACATGTATTTATATATATATATATATATATATGTATATATATATATATATATATATATATATACGAGTACACTTTTCAGGCTAAATATGATATATTTGATGATCAGATAATGGTAAATGAGAAAATAAATGTATTTGCATTACAGCATGAGCTATGTATGTATACTGTTGGAAGCAGTTGAGGATGATGTTAGCTATGTGTACAGTCCCACATATCACTCAGCCCAGATCAGGCCTTGCCAAAATGTTGTCTGAGAGCTAGCTAACCTCATCTGTTGTGTGTTGTGTGTAACCCCTTCACAGTGACACACAAGTTTGACCCCACATATTAGATGGTCACAAGATGTACTTTTATGTATTCAAGTGATGTACATGTGATAATCATGTGGGTTCAGTGTGCTCAGCCTGCAGAGAGCAAGGCCTGACAAAATGTTTTGCCCATTATGGGCCATGGCCCAGGCTAGGGCACAGTTACTGTGGCAATACAACTGATGCGCAGGGTAATCTCCCTGTAGACCTGCAAATCCTTGGACGTTCCCACAATTAATCTTCTAAACCAAAAGTAGCCCTGAATGCTTTTGCATAGACTACATTTGGAATGGTGACTGAGGCAGTGCCCTGACATTGTCAATGTGTGACATTTACTAATGACAGGCCACAAAAAACCCACTGATCTGTTGTCACTTTTCCATAGTTCATGTTTGCACTGTACAGGTCTCTTGCACAAGTGACAAATACAGTCAGAAGTAGTATGATATTCCATGTGGTAATCTGCACGTCCACAGATCCCCAGAGAAGAAGCTCTCAGTGACACACATGCCAACCCTTTCATTGTGACCTAGGTCTTAGGATGTAGCCTATAATATGGCACTAGCCTTTATGCAACAAGTCAACAGGCCTGGCTGTAAAGGTGTCTGTACAGTTATGCACAAGTAATGTACCCTTTAGATGGTCACAATGGTGTGTTGTGTTTTATAGTAGCTCACATCACAGCACATGTCAGTTGGCCCTGGGCTACATGATGTTAGTGGGCTGGCTTAGTCAGTTTAGGCCATGACCAGGGTTGAGGATAGTCAGCGGATGACTAATAAAGTGTGTATTTATGTCCCTGTATTTTTCAGCATGTGAGAATTACACTTGCAGTTTGTTAACAATTTAATAATGCTTGTGCTAGATGTGTACAAAGTGTTTTAACCAAACAGATGTCCTAAAATTTGCAAATATGATATGTTTTTTCACCTTTTGCGTCCATACAGGTCAACACCTATCAGAAGCAAGCCATTTGGAGAGCCATTGCCTGCAAGGTGCAGACCCTGGGGGTCTATCTCTGGCACGGCATTCATTGCAGGAAAAGGTGGGAGGCCCTGAGATGCTAGACCCAGAAGATCAAAGATGTCTGGCTGGGCTGTCCTCCCAACGTGGACGGGGTGTGTGTTGGACCCTGGCACCCCTAATGGCCCACCTACTGATGGTGGCCTACCTAGAGCTTGGTGGGTGGTTGAGGGACTCACAGCAGCTACAACGGGATGAGTCCTAGCCAGAGTCATACATGTGACAATGCCCACTTTGCGTGTTACAGGCAGGCATCTCCCCATCAATATTGGGGGTGGCCCATGAGCGACGCATAAGAAAAGTTATTGTTTGTGTAGGGCTGGTAGCAGGTGCATGCTTGAGTGCTTTACCCATTGTCCTTATAACCACGTACACAGCTGAGTTCAGTCAACGACCAATTTACTGTCTTAAGAAAACACATGGCTGAGTAAAGTGGTTAATCAGCTCATGTTGTTTGTTGTTCTGGTTGACATGTGTGGCCAACAGGCCACTTGACGTCAGTGTGTCAAGAGTGATGCTACCTTGCTACTGTGCCTCATGTGAGGGTGGCCCTCTTACATGTGACATAGCATATAGTGCATTTTGGGTGCAGTCACTGAGCAATAACCTGTTACATGAGATAGCAAACATCACTGGTGCCATCAGTATTAGTGCCTACATGTTGGCATGTGTACCTTTCACTTTTGTAGTAACATTTACACTACTGTTTCACACATGATCTACATGTCTTCATAGGTTGATGTCTGATTCCATCACATATGTGTGTGGAGGACAAACTGTATTGGAAAATAGTTATATGTGATGGGTATACAGTTCATGTGTTAGCACAGACAGGAGTGTATAAACATTGGTTGGTGGGTCACACATACCCTAAGCCATTACTCATTGTCATTAGTCAGCCCCAATTGCAGAAGCAATGAAGGACATGACAGGTAAACTTACAGTAATTTCTCACAATGTGAATTACCATGCCATTAATGTGGAAGTATTCAGCTAAGTGATTTGCACATGTTTATTCACTGACTGTTGACATGCATCAGGGAGTGACATGCCAAAATGTAGGAATAATATGTGAGTGTCTAATACAATGGAATATGTATTTGCATGACAAAAAGGTACAGTGATGTGACTTTCCATTAAGAAACAGATCAAACCACCTCTTCAAGTAAAGGAGATTCCCTGAGCCTTATCAACCTACAATGGACTATTGGCTTTTAGTTGTGCAATGTGAAAATGATGTTTTCACCAGTACAAATGTGGACTGGGGATTTCCATAGGCCCAGCTGATTCATTATGCTGTGGCTATTTATAGACAAAGTTCACAGACATTTTGGACAGTTTGTGTCCAGTCTCCTTTTCTGTGCTATATGTCATACATAGCGATGTTACATAAGTACAACTTCCATGAGACTATTCTGACAATGTGCATATAGGAAGTTACCATTGGGAAAATTCAACAGTGTGACATGAGTTTTTCCATGTCACCTTATTACTGCTACTGTACATATTGCTGCAACATAGCCTTATTAGTTGACCATCATTTCATCATGATGTTGTATTAGGTATCTGACCATTTGCAGATTGCAGGTCCTTGTGTTGAATTCATATGAATGAATTTGGCATTGCCATATTATTTGATAATATCACAATACTAAGGTGTGATACAAGAGCCAAACTATTCAAGGCGATGAGATATCCTACTTGTTACATGGGTATTGTGATCAGACAATTTCACTCATGCAATTGGAGCTGTCTGTGATTATGACTTTAATATAAGCAACTGTTTACAGGTCATATAGCATGCATGCATGTGGTCTTGCTCATGTTGAAGCCACTTTAGTGGACCTTGTAGCTGGAGTCTTCTATACATTTTAATAATGTTCCGTGATCAAAACGGTTGGTAAAGTGAGTTCTGTCACATGCAATAGACCCATTTGTATTTGTCATTTCATCCCAGGTAATCTTAGAATACAGGGCCAACATCTGTGGGGAAGCAGCTGGCGATGTTATCTCTGGTCTTGACACAACAGACATGGAGAGAGGCAATGGCGCAGAGGGTGAAGGGAGTTCCATAGAGGACACAGACTCAGCGACTTTATCATCAGAGACAAACTCCAGCAGACCAGTTCCTATACCATCCTTGTCTGCCACCCCAAATATATCTCTTCCCTCCCTGTTGCTCCCCATGTGAGAAAGTAGCCTCATTCTAGCATGGTTACCCCCATTTTTGGCCTGTTTTGTCAGTGTGTTTGACTGTGTCACTAGGATTCTGCTAACCAGGACCCCATTGCTTATGAAATTTGGCCTGTTTGTCAGTGTGTTTAACTGTGTCACTGGGTTCCTGCTGACCAGGACCCTATTGCTTACGCTCTCTCCCCTTTTAATTTGATTGTTGTATACTGTTAACAGAGTATTCCACTCATAATTGGCATTCTGGTGCCCCCTTACAAATCCCTAGTATATGGTACCTAGATACCCAGGGCATTGGCGTTCCAGGGGATCCTTATGGCTGCAGCATTACTTTTGCCACCCATAGAGAGCCCATAGAAAGGCTTCTACAGGACTGCTATTGCAGCCTGTGTGAAATGGTGCATGCACCCTTTCACAACCATTTACACTGCACCAGGTCACTTATAAGTCACCCATGTGCCAGGTCTTCCAACCCTGAAGGCTGGGTGCAGAGTAATTGTGTGTGAGGGCACCCCTGCACTAGCAGAGGTGCCCCCACATCATCCAGGAAGATTTTCCCAAACTTCGTGAGTGCTAGGATGCCATTTTAAGCATGCACTGGACATAGGTCATTACCTATGTCCAGCTTCACAATGGTAAATCCGAATATGGCCATGTAAGGTGTCTAGCATCTTGAAATTATACCCCAATGCTAATTCTAACATTGGTTGTATCATTCCAGGCACTCTGGGGGCTTCACAGTGGATCCCCAGTACTGCCACACCAGCCTTCTGACGTTTCCCAGGCAGCCCCTGCTGCTGCAACCTCACAGACAGGTTTCTGCCCTCCTGTTGCTCAAGCAGATCGAGCCAAGGGGGAAGAACAAAGCATTTCCATTCAAAGAGGGGTGTTACACCCTCTCCTTTTGGAAATAGGGGTTATGGGCATGGGAGGGGTAGCCTCCCAGAGCCTCTGGAAATGCTTTAAAGGGCATAGATGGTGCCCTCCTTGCATAAACCAGTCTACACCAGTTCAGGGACCCCCAGTTCCTGTTCTGGTGCAAAACTGGACAAAGGAAAGGGGAGTGACCACTCCCCTGTCCATCACCACCCAAGGGGTGGTGCCCAGAGCTCCTCCAGAGTGTCCCTGGGTTTTGCCATCTTGGATTCCAAGGTGGTGGGGCACTCTGGGAACATCTGAGTGGCCAGTGCCAGCAATTGACATCAGAGCCCTCCCCTGATAGGTACTTACCTGTGTAGCTGACCAATCACCCTTTCAGGGATATTTAGGGTCTCTCCTCTGGGTGTTTTCTCAGATTTGGAACTCAGACTCCAGCATGAATCCTCTGCATCCTTTACTTCACCTTCTACCAACGAAACTGCATCTGGACCCTCCAGGAAGTCTACAAACTGCAACAAAGAAGCAAAGACGACTTCTGCAACATTGTATCTTCAGCTTCTGCCAACAACTGCAACTGTTTCCCAGTCGTGCATCCTCCGAGGACTGCCTGTCTTCAGCCTTCCCTGCAGCAGGCATCCCTCTGCAGGGCCGACCGTTGGTGTGGGTCCCCTCTCCTGACGAAGTGTGTAGATCCAGCAGCATGAGTGGTAGGCTGAAGTGGTCCCGACGGTCCTAAGATCCAGGTATCTTACCTTGGTGGAGATTAGAGCTTGCCTCCCCTCACAAGACAGTACTTCCATGCACCACGTGTTTTGCAGTTGATAAGGCTTGTGTGCAACCTTCCATGATGTTCTTCATGCACCGCACAGCTCCAGCCCCCAGCACTCCTTCTTGTGACACACAGCTTCCTGAGTGGTTCTCCGGCGGCATGGGATCCCTTTGTGTAGTGCTGCGTGGGCCTCATTTTGCACCCTCTTTGTCCCCGTGCTGTGGGACTCCTGTGCATACTGCCTGGTCTTCTCAAGGCTTTCTGAGTTGCTGAGACTCCCTCTCTGTTTCCCCCTCCTGGGTAGAAGCCACCAGGTCCCTCCTGTTCCGGGGAATCACCATTTTCCACTAACCATGAGCTTTGCGTGTGACAAGGATTGTTGGTGGAATCCAGCGCCGCAAACCAGACTGCAATCATCCATCCGGCATGGGACATCATCTGCACCAACCAGGAACCCGCATCCGTCTTCTTGGGTGCAGTACTGACTGTTCTTCTTCACCAGTGGTTCTTCATTTGCACCTTCATCTGGGTTAGCAGGGGCTCCTGTTCTCCCTGGACTCTTCAGTGCTTCTTGGACTTGGTCCCCTTCTTCCACAGGTCTTCAGGTCCAGGAATCCCTCGTTGGTGTCTTGCAGTCTCTTCTGGTTCTTGCAAAACCTTCTATCATGTGTTCTTACGTGTTCTAGGAAACTTACTGTGATTTATTCCTGCTTTCCTGAGCTCTGGGGTGGGTTCTATTACTTACCTTTGGTGGTTTCTTACACTCCCAGTGCCCCTCTACACACTACACTTGCCTAGGTGGGAAACCAACTTTTGCATTCCACTATTTTAGTATATGGTTTGTGTTCCCCCTAGTCCTATTGCTATCTATTGTGATTTTCACTAATTGCACTGTTTTCTCACTGTTTTTACAGCTATTACCGCATTCTAGTGTATATACTGTGTAGATAGAGTATAGAGTCTAAGGTATTTTTGGCATTTGTTTAACCAAAATAAAGTACCTTTATTTTTGTAACACTGAGTATTTTCTTTCATGTGTGTAAGTACTGTATGACTACAGTGGTATTGCATGAGCTTTACATGTCTCCTAGATAAGCCTTGGCTGCTCAGCTACAGCTATCCCTAGACAGCATGGCTTCTAGACACTGCCTACATTTCACTAATAAGGGATAACTGGACCTGGTATAAGGTGTAAGTACCTTTGGTGCCCACTACAAACCAGGCAAGCCTCCTACACCCCACCCAGTTGGTCAGGAGCGCTTACCTAAGAGGGTAACCATCTCCTTCACTCCACGTACTTTACCCCTGCCCCTGTTACCCCCGCTGCCCTGCTTGAGGAGGCTATTGACTGCCTGAGAAACATCTCTGTGGGTCAGAAGGCACTACTGAATGTCATCCAGGTGCAGGGCAGCCAACTGCAACAGACGGTGGCCTACCTAGAAGGCATCCACAGAGCAATGTCTGCCCGACAGAGATCTTTTCAGGCTGTGACCATCTCACTCACAGCAGCCTTCCAACTATCCAAAACTTCCACCCCTCCTCCTGCCTCTTCCCCATCCAGCTTCCCTATTCCCATGTCTGTCCCTAGCACACTCTCACATAAGCACGCACACACTTCAATAACTCAAAGCAGCACACGCAAACATAAATACCACAAAACACACAAGCACACAACCACTCACCGGAATCACCACCCCAACATACCCCTAGACACCACAACCACACCCACAGACCCATCTACCATCCCCAATATGCCCCCAGATACCACACCCACAGACCCATCTACCACCCCAGGATTAACCTAGACACCACACTTACAGACCCATCCACCACCCAAGCATTCCCCCAGACACCACACCCACAGACCCATCCACCACTCCCAGCATTCCCCCATAAACCACACTCTCACCACCAAACCAATCCACCACCCCTGCATACCCAGCACGTCCACATCACACCCACAAAAAACATAAACGCCCACACTTACCCACACAACAGGCACCTACAAAACATAAACATGATATTGTAGAGACACAGACGGCAACACCAAAAACACATGCACCAACACCTGATACTTCCACTTTCTCAACCTCCCAAACTCCACTCTCTCAAGAACATAATTCTCATTTTCCCAAAGAAAGTTAGTTATTTGCCCTTGCCCTTACCCCTGTCAAAACCAACCCCTTCCCAAAGCCAAAAGGACCTCTTCTACACCCAAATCCATCCCTTCTATATTTAAATCCTCCCCTGTGAAACCCCAACCCACCCCTTCCATATTTAAATATTCCCCTGTGAAAACTGATGCTCCACCACTAAACTCAGCCATACCCCACAGAAAACTAAAACCCCTCCCAAAACCAAGAACACTCCTCCCAAAGACAGGCCTACCCCTCCTAAAACCAAGGACACCCTTCCCAAAGTCAGGCTCACCCTTCCAAAACCAAACCCTCCCTTCCCATCACTGACCCCACACCTCCCAAGTGATATCATTGAGGTGCCTAGACTGCCCACTAGATGCCCCTCCCTGGGGAGATTACCAGTGCAGTGTCATGACGGGCAAATTTAGTCACACAGCAATGTGCTGGACCACAAATTGTTATCTTGGACTGGCCATTGACATTTACTTCACTACATGTGCTAATTGTTTAAAATCAAACAAAATTGCTAGCTTTATACTTTGAGATGTATGACTATAGTTGTGTTTCTTTCACCCTGATTAATGATTCATTTTATGTGTTTGGTATTATCAGGCCTTAGAACCAGTGCTGGAGTCACCCAGGACAAGGGTAAATGTTCAATGGATAGATATTTGGGATGTAATACAATTGGGGCGACATTGCATTGGGTGGTATGTCATATGGTATGTATTCCATCTTGACTAGGTCAAAGTCAATATAATTGGAGCAGAATTTCTCCCTATGATGTAGGATGGATATGTGTTTAATGTGTGCAAGCAGATGTTTGTTTATCCACACATGCAGGGTGTTTAATTGCCATACCTTTGTATACATTTTAATGGATATGTGCCCATTTACATGTCTGCACCTTACACCTACTTTATCTAAATTTATGTCATACGATGTGTTTGCTTTCATGACTTGCATGTCACTTTTCCCACATATGCATGGCATTTGGTTACACTATTGGTTGTCCCTGATATACTTAAAGCCACAGACCCTGTGCAAATAGAGACTTTGAGGCATGAGCAAAGTAGATTGTGGCCCAGGGCCCCAGTCTCCTAGCACCCTCGTACAGGCAAACCTAATCTGCAAAGAGTCTTTACAATATGACCTTTGAATGGTTCTCACACTGATTATTCTGAAACCCATGTCTCTAACAGTAGCTTGAAATGTGGGTGATATGTGAGAGTCCATTACAGAGATTTAGCAGTGAAGGTGTGTTTCAATTTCATAACACATACATGCAGATGTATCTTTGATATCACAAGACCTAGCATTTGAGCAATGTGAGGGTGTCACTCAGACTAATAGGTATGATATTGATGACGAGGTGCTGTGTGCGGCACAAATTAATGTACACATCACGATCCCTGATTATGAAATGCGTACACATATCGACTTTTGTTGAATGTGCATGTGCAGTGTCAGTGACTTGGCCAAAGAGGGCATGAAAGAGTTGTGATTGGCTCATTCATTGAGAACAATTCCATACAGGGGCCCACAAAATATTTTTGGCACAGGGACCACAAACCCCTTACCAGTTGCATGGTGGGGCATCTATTTGCTGTGGAGTTGATGAAAAAGGGGTAAGAGTTTAGCTTACCGTCAATTGCGTCCATGATAGTGTCTGTATTGGGCATCATCAAACAGCACAAGCAGCAGCAGTAGATTCATTATCGGCTCCATGACGGCACAGGATGTGTGAAGTTGAGTACAGGTGAGTTTCTGCCTTAAATCCTTCCCTTTCCACCAGCCCAGATGTGGGAAGACACCGCAATAGGTCCGGCAGTAACACTAGAGTACCGCCCTCTTAAAAGTGCATTGGCCTATCCTGCTGCAGTCAATATTTACTGGCAGTGGTGGTGGGACCGTGGCGGTCTTTCGTCTATGTAACTGCATGCATTGTAATATGGTGGTTTGACTGCCAACATTGTGGCAGTGAATCCGCAGCGGCCAGCACAGCCAAACTCATAATAAGGGCCTTAGTGTGTAACTATATGGTTGCAGTCTCAAATGTTTACCTACTCAAAATTTGTTTTGAAGAGAAACAATGTTTTCCCTAACTACAAACTATTTGTAACCTTTGGGTTTTTTACAAAGTATTCTCATGTAACACACTGTTCTATGGCCCAATATCATTAAAAAAGAATTGAACTTTGACCGCCCGTGCTCTGATTCTGACACCATCTAGTTTTCATTTCCTAAACAGTCCACTAAATTAATCCACATCTACTACCTACTATTAAATCACTACCTCACATCTTAACATTCACTTCCCTCCACCTGACCTTAAATCATATGGGATTGAACCCCACACACCACATATACGTTATACTTTCTCTTCACCTAGTCGCTTCAAGGTAGATTACACTGGTGTTTTTGTGTTTCAGCCCTGAGGAAGTGGCAGAAGCTGTGAAACACGTTAGCCTTAAAAGGTTTGAATTTTTATAAATGAAGATAATAACTTGTGTTGAATCCCACAATGAGTGTGTGATGCATCATTAAAATAAGTCAACATTAAATGTTCATGAACTGTTCACATGAACACAAAACTCTCCGAGTTTTCGTATGTGAGTATGTATGTATACATACATATTTAGGTATATGATTAGATCTATTTAACATTATATTATTTGTAACTAGTTAACTATTCAACATAAAGGGGGTGATTCTAACTCTGGCGGGCGGCGGGCGGCGGAGGCCGCCCGCCAGAGTTCCCCCCTCCAGAATACCGCACCGCGGTCGTAAGACCACTGCAGTGATTCTGGGTTTTCCACTGGGCTGGCGGGCGACCGCCAAAATGCCGCCTGCCAGCCCAGTGGAAAACAACCTTCCCACGAGGACGCCGGCTCTGAATTGAGCCGGCGGAGTGGGAAGGTGCGACGGGTGCAGTTGCACCCGTTGCGAATTTCACTGTCTGCAATGCAGACAGTGAAATTCAAAGTGGGGCCCTCTTACGGGGGCCCCTGCAGTGCCCATGCCATTGGCATGGGCACTGCAGGGGCCCCCAGGGGCCCCACGACACCCCATACCGCCATCCTGCCGCCAGGAACAGGATGGCGGTATGGGGTGTCAGAATCCCCATGGCGGCGCAGCGAGCTGCGCCGCCATGGAGGATTCTTTTGGGCAGCGGAAAATGGGCAGCAGAAAACCGGCGGGAGACCACCGGTTTTCCTCTTCTGACCGCGGCCAAACCGCCGCGGTCAGAATGCCCTGCGGGGCACCGCCAGCCTGTTGACGGTGCTCCCGCCAACCCTGGCCCCGGCGGTCCATGACCGCCGGGGTCAGAATGACCCCCAAAGTACTTTAAAATCAATTTTCTAATTGAAAAATTATATTCTTACCTCTCTCAGGTTGATTTTCTCTTCCACAATATTTTTTACAAGATGAGTGGTTACCATTATGAGTATAGGAACACGATATTATGGTAAACTATATTTGTGACACGATATTTATGTCTCTCCATGTTTTTGCCCACTATATTCTGTCAGACTAGACTCTGGTTGTCCAGTGCATTGGAAATGAAGTTGTAAAAGGCAGGTTCATACTGAGATTGCATATTGATTAGAGTTTTTTGGAGGTGAGAGTCAAGTGTTTAGAGGCCTAATCTTTTCCACCGCCAGTCTGATGATTTGTTGTTTATGTAGGTTGCTGTCTAGAAAAGTAATGTCTCTTTAAATGTATAGGCTGGCATGATTAGAGGAATCTTGGTAATTGCATCTAGTAAGGCAAACTTAAATTGCAATGCTGCGGTGTGGTCTGCCGGTCAAGAGGAAGGAACAAGTGAAGGTTTGAGTATGGATACCTCTTAAAAGCAAGAATAGGTAGGATTTGCAGTTGCTAATGGTCTTCTCAACATCACCATCAATCCAATGCAAACCACACATTCCCCTAGACTTGATTGACCACTTTGCCATCCCTCTCTCCTTGCTCCCCATCGTGCCAATAAACTAAATTCCATACAAAAGAGAAGCCCAAACCTTCAGATACTTCAAAGACTTCTCCACAGAGAACTTAATGTTTGAAATCATCTCTATCCCTATCAACTCTATGTCTGATACCAACATCCTTCTAAACAATTTCAACACTTTTTTGGAAAACTATGTGAACACCCACACCCCAATTACAACATAAAAGTGCAAGACAAAGCCTAGAAGGCTAGGAACCTTGCTAGCAATAAACCATCCATTCACAGACTGGAAGGATAATTGAAGAAAAACAGAACTCATGGTGACCTCATGAAGCTACGGGCACTCCAAGCAACACGCAGACAACTAATCACAGCAGCTAAAACAAGGTACTGTACCAACACCATGAAAGAAGCCACCAACAGAAGCAGAACACTGTTTAAGATAATCAAACACTGCAACAACCCCCCTGCTGGACATACCTTTTCCTCACTCCACAGAAGAGTGCAAAAACACAGAAAATCTGACAGCAAATTGAATACCCCAAGCCTTCATCTTCTCAGTAAACTAATCCTTTTCCATATGATTTGTATTGGTCAGCCTTCAAATTCCTATCCCTCCCAAACCTTGCTAACATAATCAACTGTCTAAAAGCCACTTTTGATGAAGATAATGTCTGACTGTTAGAACTGGCATCCTTGGCATGGACTTCCGTAACTTCTTGACTCTACTTCCTAGAATGTTGCTGTGTTCTGGACTCTGTTTTTACTGTTTTTGTTACTCTGGACACTTTACCCCTGCTGACCAGTACTAAAGTGCAAGTGCTCCCAATGTGAAATTGTATGTGTAATTGGCTTTTCCATGATTGGCATATTTGATTTACTAGTGCGTCCCTAGTAAAGTGCACTAGAGGTGCCTAGGGCCTGTAAATCAAGTGCTACTAGGGCCTATAGCACTGATTGTGCCACCCAAGTGAGTAGCCCTGTAAACATGGCTTAGACCTGCCACTGTAGTGCCTGTGTGTGCAGTTTTAAACTGCCAAATCGACTTGGCATGTCTACCCACTTGCCAGGCCCAAACCTTCCCTTTTTATACATGTAAGGCACCCCTAAGGTAGGCCCTAGGTAGCCCCTTGGGCAAGGTGCAGTACATATTAAAGGTAGGGAATATACTGCCGTGTTTTTACATGTCTTAACAGTAAAATACTTGCAAGTTTGTTTTTCACTGTTGCAAGGACTATCTCTCTCATAGGTTAACATGGGGGCTGCTTTTAAATGATAAGTGCAGTTCCCCTTGAGAGCAGATAGAGATATGGAGCTTGGGGTGTCAAAACTCACAATTTAAAAATACATATTTTAGTGAAGTTGGTTTTTAGATTGTTAGTTTGAAAATGACACTTTTAGAAAGTAGGCATTTTTTTTGCTTAAACCATTCTGTGTCTCTGGGTGAGACTGACAGTTGAGCTGTTTGTGAAATTCCTCTAGACAGTGACACAAATGGAGCTGGTGAATATCCTGAATATCCTGATGAGCCATCTGGGCTAGAGTGGAGGGAGAAGTGGATACTTACACCTGAATGGGCTGTGCCTGCCCTCACACAATGCAGTCTCCAGCCCCCTAGTGTGTCTCTGGGGCCTGGCCTGGGCAAGGCAGGATCCTGTAAACAACAGAGCCTTTTATTTAAAGTTGGGCAACTTCAAAAGCAGAAAGGGGCATAAGAAGTGGACCCAAAACCCTCAGACTTTAGATCACCTCAAGATTCAAGAAGAACCTCTGCCAGGAAAAGAGCCGAGGAGATGTGCTGCCCCTGCCTGTGACTGTGCTTTGTTTGGCTATCCTGCAGTTGCTGCTTCTGCCTGTGAAAGGGGAAAAGACTGGTCTTTGTTGTGCATTCCTGCTTGAGAGGTATCTCCAAGGGCTTGGACTAAGCTTCCCTCCATTTTTTGAATTCTCACTGACAGCAAAGGCTTTGCCAATCAGTCTCTGAGCCTGCATGCTGTGGACTCTAGCTTGTCAGAGTGTGCAATTCCAGTTCCTGGGCCCCTGAGAGTGAATTTCTGGTGAAATCCTGCAAAACAACACCAGACGACACAGTTTCATAACAAGGAACTGATGCCTCTTTGTGATGCCTCTGCTCCTTCGCCTCGCAGCACCGGAACTGACACTGCCTCGGATCCAGCGACGCCTCACTCCCCGAGTCCATGCACTGGCCTGTTTTCCACACTTTTGCTAAGGTACTGTACCTGGGGTCCATGTGACTCCGTAAACGGTGCCAGTAGTGTTGCATTGTGGGAAACGACTCCATCACGACAACATCAAACTGCAGCTGGTGCTTCTAGGCACTGTTTTTGTGTTTTTAATTGCTGAAATCATATTTTTAATTGTGGATTGTGGATTTATATCGTATTTGGTCTTGTTTGATAAGATAAATATTTACAATTTTTCTAAATTTGTGTGGTGTCCATTTTGTAGTGTTTCACTGTATTACTGTGTGTGTTGGTATAAATACTTTACACATTGCTTCTGGGTTAAGTCTTTCTGCTCATGACAAGGCTACCAAGGGAGTTAGCGGGGGTTAACAGGGTGTGTTTCTCCTTTGCCCTGACTAAAGTGAGGGGAGGGTCCTTGCTTTGACTGGGGTAACCTGACTGCCAACCAAAAACCACATTTTCTAACACTTACCATCATCCTTCTTTCAAGCTCTCTCTGATGAAGCTCTTTACCCCGCTTACATTTTTCAATGTCTCCCTTGCTCGTAGCATATTCGTAGAAGCTCTCAAGATAGACCAGATCATCCCACTTCTATGGAAACCTACACTAGACCCGGAGAACCTCACCAACTACTGACCTATCACTCTCCTGCCATATATCAGCAAAATCATTGAAAGATCAGTCTATTTTCCAACTCCAAGATCACAAAAATGCTGACCATCTCCAGTAGAACCACAAGTCTGGCTTAAGGTCATGCTGAAGCATTGAGACTGCTACCTTACACATGGTAGGTAATGCCATCTTGACCACTGATAATGAAAACCCCTGCGTCTTGATACTGCCGAACGATTCAGCTGCCTTCGACAGATTTGACAACACCATCCTCATACAAACCCTGGATTCCAGAATGGGATTTACTGGTGTGCCTCCTACCTTGCCAAGCTGCATCAATATTTCCAAATTGGCACCTCTAGGTCACACACAATCCCTATCACCTGTGGAGCTCCCCAGGGATCCAATATTATATCTTCTCATCTTAAACCTTTACGTGCAGCCACTTTGACTCAACTTACAGATAACAGCATCAACATTCAGCAATACACTGATGATACACAATTATACTTGATAGTCTACTCTACTTCAGACATCCATTACATGAAGCACTGGTCACACATTATCTTCAAATAGATGTCCAGTGCCACCTTGAAGCACAGCACAATTAGGATGGAATTCCTGATATTTTCAAAGAACAACAACCATGATATAGTACAAATCTGGCTCAATGACATGAACAGCTTTGAATCCCAGTTTTCTCTGAATGCCAAGTCACTTGGAAAAACCTTGATACCAACCTCACCCTAAAGGAACACATTGCCAAAAAAACAAAGACAGTCTGGTACAAGCTCTCTCTTCCAAAGAAAGTCAAATCAGTTTTCCAATAAGCAAATTCAGACCTGCTTTTCAAGCCCTAATACTCTTGCATTTGAATGGTGGCAGTGCCTTACTCCATGCCTCCTTAGATTGCACACTGGCAGTGCTTAGTGGCATCTTGCACGCCACAGCATGTCTCATTCAGGGCCGTAGAAATATGACCAAATCACCCACATCCTAATGGAACATCATTGGCTCCCATTGCCAGACGACATCTTCTTTGAAACCAGCTACATCATTTACAAAGATATCGCAACAAGCACCCCTGCTTATCTTTGCAGACACATCAGACAGCAGACCAAGAGAAGACAGCAGGCCTTTTCCTTCTATGCACCCATGATCTGTAACAACTTCCTGCTTATATCAGGACCGCCCAAACACTTCTCCAATTTTGGAAAGAGTTGAAGGCTCACCTCTTTAAAGAACGCTAAATCACAATGTATTAACAGTCCCCAATCCAGCTTTCCCCTATTATCTGTTGGCTTAATGCTTGTCTTTGACCATGTTTAGCACTGCAATGCCTTTTGGCTAGGTTTGCACTATATAAATACTATATTCATGTATGGTGCAGTCTTTAATATGAGATATTTGTAAAGAATCCTGTGGGCAACTGCTAAACCACCACCAATATTGCCAAAACTGTTTACGTTCATGCTGTATTCAGATGGCGTGGCTTCATGTCATGTGAGTCCAGAAGTCCTATTAGGCCACATTTCTATGATGAGAATGAGGTCATGTGCTGATTCGTATAGTAGGTCAAATATGTTGTGACTGTTAGTGTTAATGGATTTCTCATTGAAGAGTATGCAGTTTAGCTGCAGTGTCCTTGTTCCCCTATTTCAATGACGCATCAGGAATGTGGCACCTTCTGTAGAAAGACAAAGGAAGGCACAGGGGAATGGATGGCATCCAAAGAGTGAGACTGCTTTGGCTCTAGCCCAGGGTGGGCTTGGTGAGTGGGGTTGCGGGTTAGGGAACTAGGTTAGGGAACCAAGGAGATAGAAGAAGAAGGGAGGGCATGGGCACATAGTCAAAAGGTAGGCTGTGGCCTGAGATAAGGTTGAATGGTGAGTTGTAAGATACAGAACCCTGAAATTGGAGGAGTGTATAAGGTTGTGAAGCTGCTTGTGAAAAGTGGCAGTAGTGCAGATGCAGGGTTACACAATGAGCTGAATAGGGTGTGAGGGTAAGAGGAAAAGAGAAAGTTGACAATGCAATGCATTTCTCTTCACAGTGCAGTCTATATCACCTTTCACAGACACCAACATTTCAACAAAGTGCCTAGGGACCATTGATTTCGCAGTGTACAAACAACGGTAAACTCTCTCTGACACACTAACTTTTTAGGCTCAGTGTAAAGAAAGACTATTTCAGAGCATGGAAGGATCCCTGCTAATCACATGCTCTCATTGTAACACACAGTCCAGGTTTACCCCTCGCTTCTAGCATTACAGAGCAGTCCTGTGCTACTGGTTCTATTCACTACTGCTGCCTCTTGGTCCTTGTGGGCTTCAGTTTTACCTGTCATGTGGCAATACTTTATTGACACAAAGGAGCGCCAAGTCCATCCCTTACCACTGTCTGGAAGTCTAATTGGTCCCAAGCTCTTCTCCTAACTTGATAAACTAGACAATAGAAGAGTGACAGATTTAAATCTTAATTATTCTTATTTAACCACATGGTCTCTAGCTTCAAACCAGAGCTTTACTTCTCAATAACTAACACTATAGAACCAAGAAGGAATCCTAGCTCATACTCTGTGACTGTTTGTTATCCACATGGTCCTCATATTTACATCTCGATTAAAAACACTACAGAGCAGAACAGAACAAGAGACACACCCTCTCACCCTCTTTTCAGCTCACATGGTCTCCATTTGTACTTGCCACTTCACTATAGAACACGTGGGCAGTCCTGAGCCCTTCCCTGCCTCAACATTAGTCCATGTAACTTCCAAATTTACCTCTTCTCGGTATTGTGGATCTGGAAGGCAAAATTACACAGAATGGTGTCACTTTGGATGAGTCAATCAGAAAGTGGATGTACTATCTGTCCTCTTCCAGATTAGCTTGTCCTAAGTAAGAGAAGACCAAATTAATTTTGTAGCAAAATGGTGTGAGATGAGCATCTCAGTCTGCTTCTAATTCCTGTAATTTGAGGTAGGTGCAAATCTTGCCTTAGAAGAAAAATATTTAATTTGCAAACTGTCAAGGCTGATACTTTTTGAATATAAGTTGTTGAGGTCCCTAAGGTGTTTCCGTATTGGTTAGTAGTACTGTGTCGCCTTACAGTGGTAGGTGGTGCATCCCTATGTGCCCCTGAGACAGTTGTAGCTATGTCTTCCAGTGATGATAGAAGTTGAATCTCTGTATTACTGTGGTGTTGTTGAGAGGGTGGTTGTTCATGCTGTGTGGTAGGTATTGCTAGAATAACTCCCTGCATTGGCAATAAGGCTCTAAAATGTATGTGAAATCACTGCTATAGCCCAATGCTATCATTTCCACTCTTGAGACATACAATATGGAGATCCCACACTATGGCCAGGCTTGCTTCCACCACCACTAAACTTAAGAAGGTGGCAAAACTGACAATTTATTCAAACAAGTATGCAAAAAATAAGTGCACATTTCTTGTGCCTGCAGAGGAGACAGAAAAAATCTACTACTCCCCATTTCTTCCAACTTTAATCATACAGAAAGACTTGCAAGCAAACTCTATACCATGTGTAATGCTCCTTCCTCAAAATGAGGCCAAGAAGATTACCTGAACACTCCAGAGATCAATCCCAATACTACAGAGCCAATCAACAGAGTCCTACAGACCTTTCCCCTATAGAATCCAAGTTCCATTTCTCAAAAAAACATTAAGACAGTCATAGTTGAAATAGTCAAAATAATCTCCCCTCTGAAAGAGGGAGAACCTAGTCCACTAAAAAAGTTCTGAACATATCATGGTTGGTCTTGATCCCAATTATCACAAATATGCTAAAAAAACAATTTTAGCAATAAGTCATATTGCTTTTTGACTTAACCCATCTTGTTTCTCTGACCAAAGAACATTCAGATATTCTCTGCACCTTAAGGATTCAGAATATAAATTCCACTCTAAATCAAAGTTATTTGACAAGTGTTTTAAGGTTAGATATGTTTGCCATCACCTCATGAAACCTAATCTCAACAGTGAAGTGCTCAGTAACCACAGAATCAAAACAGACCTTTTCTTTCTAGGGTTCTTGAACAATGTGCCACCAATGAATTAATTAATTGTGCTAACAAATCCTAGCTTTCAGGAGAACCCCAATCTTGCTTCCATTCTGAACATAGCACCACAACCTCCATCTTCTAAGTTGTTGATAACACTCAAGATCGCTCTTTGATTAAAACAATTCCACTTTGTCCTTCTTCAATTATTAGCAGTCTTCATTGCTATTCATCGTGACATGCTCCTAAAACCCTTAAATTACAGAATCGGTATTGGAGGAAACATGCTCAATTTGGTCAAGTCACAGTTATCAAACAGATCACGGTCCATCAAAATCTGAAATACTCTGTCCATTGCTACTACTGATCCTTCTGTTGTACATAACATTTCCATCATCACACCTTACCATCTAATCTATATGTGGAGCCACTTGATGAAAGGGCCAGAAGACCCAAGATATCCACAGAAATGGGGAATCTTCAAAGGCATATGGGGACCTCATGAACTAAATTCAGAAGGCACAGCTTTCACTCTAAAATGACATATCTCAGCTGTTTTTGTATGCATGCTAGGAGTTCTGTTTATTTTGCACTCTAGTTGATCCTGATTGGAAGTGTTTCTGTGATTAGTGATGGCCAGTTGTTTGGCATTTCTCTGCTATGCTGAAAGTATGCAAGCTGTTTTGTCTAGGTGTTCTGTTGGATATTTGTATGTGGCATATGTTAGAGAAAAATACTGTTTCGAGCCACTTGATGAGCCTTGTCTGAGCTTTACTGGTTATGTGGAAAGCATCTTGTCTAATGTGGTCTGTTGCATGTATATGTTTGTTGTCTCATAGCGGTTAATACTGTTGGGATAGGGCATTGTTGGCATATGTGTTTTGTTCTCCACACTTTGCTCTGTTGAATATTGAAGTCGCTGATCTGAGCAATCCAAACTTTACCTTGCTTAATTGGGAGAGTTTCTCATTTATTGATGAAAGAAATTGAAGGAACACCAGGTAGAGTTACCAGCCTTTCCAAATGAGAAATGGACAGATGGACAAGGTATTAGGTGTTTGGGTCAGCCATAGAACTACACGTAGTACCATTTTCACGTCTCAGCTATGGTGAGTGTCTGGTGCGTGGTTGGCCAAAAGCCATCACTTTCTGCAATGAGGCTGGTGTGACACCATAGTGTTTCTGTAGTATCTATGGCCCTCATTATGAGATAGGCGGCAACTGCCGCCTACCGCCTTGGCGACGGCTGCCAAGATACCGTCCCCGTGGCTACCAGCCGACCACTATATAACGACCGTAGCTGTAATTTCGCCAGAAGGCTGGCGGAAATCCAACTACGGTCATGGCAGCGGACGGCCATGATACGGCCTGGCGGTGTTCTGCTGGCAAACGCTGCTGCTGGCAGCAGCTCCGCGTCCCGTCTCCTGCCGGAGGACCCCCTGCAAGCAGGTAGGGCGGGTGCTCCGACAGAGGAGGGTGGTGGGGGATGTCGTGTGTGTGTTTGTGTCTGTGTGCGTGCATGCGGGTGTGGTGCATGTGGAATGCATGTGTGTATGAATGGATGTGAGTGTGCATGTATGTTATGATGTGTGAATGCGTGTGTGCTTGTATGTATGTCAGTGTGTGTGGATGTGTGTGTGCATGGATGTCTGCATGCGGGGGTGAATGTGGGTATACGTGTGTGTTTGCGTCTGTATGTCTGTGTGTGTAGGTGTGTGTATGTCGGGGGGATGGAAGGGGGAGAGGGATGGTGGGGAGGACTCTGGGGAGGGAGAAGGGGAGACCCCTATCAGCACCAGGGAAGGAATCCCCTGACACTGACAGAGCCTACCGCCATGGTTTTCGTGGTGGTAAAAAAGCCACCGAAACCATGGCGGTGGGTGGGGTCATATTACCGTGGGTGGACTAGTGATGGCCGCCAGGCTGGAGACTGCAGTCTCCAGCCCAGCAGTCGTTACAGCCGTGGCGGTCGGTGTGGTACATTGGCAGTTTGGCTTTTGCTAGCCTGTTGGCAGTACTACCGCCACTATAACACCGACCGTCTGGGTCATAATGACCCCCTCTGTCTGTAAAAGAGGTATATGTGTGATATGGAAATTCTTATGCACATGGATGTAAGGTAGAGAGAGGGGTGCACTGGTCAGTGGAAAAGAGGGGCGAAAGTACCAGGAATTGCACATTTTAAAAAGGATGAGGATTTTAAGAAGGAGCACTCCCTTTGAGAAGGACAAGGCCATCAAAATGGTACCAAATACTGAGCTTTGCACATCGTATTAGTAGCATAGCCCCAAAAGCAGCCAACATTATAAAGTGAGTGGCAAGGTAAAGTTTGGGGAAAGGGCATCAGGGATGAAAATGCGGGAGGGGAGAAAGCCTGTAAAGACAAGGCATGAGATGGCAAATGCAGAATGCATTGAGAGATATAACAAAAAGACAAATGAGCTTAGGGTTGTAGCAGCTCTGGGATTGACACAAATGGGATAAACAGGGATAGTTATGGCTTCAAAACAACCAGGCAGTAAAGTAAAAACTTCCCAGCATGGAACTTGAAGTGCACCAGGGCTACATCCCATGACATAAAGCCAGGCTTCCAAAACTGGCACAGTACGATGATGGTGGTAGTCACACATTGGCCCAATGCACTGGAAGTGCCCTTCAAAGCTGGGAACTGCTTTCCTAAGGAGATTTAGAAAGTGAAGCCAATACACTCAAGGCGGCATTCAGAGTTTGCTTTGATGTGCTATAGGAGGCCTTCAGAACTGCATATATTACTCCCATTAGTGCATGAAAAACTCGACACAGTGCCCCAGAGGAATCAACCAGACTGGGACAAATGGAATGATTTATGTACATAAAAAGTGTGTAATACTTCTACTAGTGCTGAGTGATACATTTCTCACTAAGCACCATTCCCAATGCTTATATGTTCATGTTTTTCATCTTACATCAGTTATGTCCCTTCTCTGCATGGATTACAGTATCTACTTGAGATAGCTAATCCCCTTAATATGCAAATGTCAAAAAAGACACTTAGTAAATTTTTGGGTGGAAAAACTGTATTTTTTTCAGAACATATATATATATATATATATATATATATATATATATATATATATATATATATATATATATATATATATATATGTGAATCTGGCAAAGCAACCCTCCTATCTGTTGTCTTGATAACATCCTGCTTTTTCCCAATGTTTTCTTTCATCTTCATACACTCTACAAATCTTTCAATTCTTCAAATATTTGAAATGACATCGACAAAAGGTTGTTTATTTTACTCTATATTGTTTCAGAATTTTCTTTTATCTCTGATGCACCACATACAAGAGCACAGTACTTTGCAACTTCATCAGCAAAGTTATTGCCCAATGAGACTTTGTCATCTCTACTCGTGTGTGGAACAGCAATGTTCTTCAGCATTTGAAGGAAAGAAAGTAAATCTAGAATTTGGGGTCCATTTTTAATAGGAGGGCCAGATGATCATAAAACCCCTTTGTGACCACAACTGCCCAATGTCATGGACCCCTCCGAAGCCATATTTGCTATTTGGGTAGATTGTAACACTCAATTTGTTGGCTACACAGCATGCTCTTGTAATCACAATTAATTGTGCTACTTGTGTTTAAACTACATTCCACAAGAACTATGCCTCAAAATTATGTGTCATTGTGCAGACTGTATGTGCTGCTCAAAGGTTTCCATGATGGACTCTCAGACAAGAACCATTCACAAATAAAAAAAATATCAGCCAACTCAAGTGGTACATCATGAATGTATGGTCTTGGTTTGTTACATAAGTCTGTCACATTAATACAATCATGATGATCATCGTCTGCTTCATCTCCTCATTCCCTTTTGGCACAGGCAAGATTGTAACAGAATTCAGGGGTTTACAACATCCAATTTAAATATTCCCTGCTGCCAAGACCTATTTTGTTTTTATTTACCTTTTTATTTATCCATTTGTAAAGCGCTGCTGCTTCCTAGAAAAGGGTCCTGCTGCTAATAACATCTTAATGTCAAACTGAACCAGACCTACACATGATTAAGGAGTATAAAACAACAATGCATCAGTTTGTAGAGGCCTACATCACATTATGCACATTGTATCAGGTATAAAGTATGCAGAGTAGGAGTTCCCATGTTAACAGCCAGGCAGCACTGACACAAATAAATTTACAACTTTTCACTGGGTCACTCTGCGACTTGACTGCGTCAAAATGCTTACCCTTGCTCAGACGAGGCGTAAGGACTGACACAGGGTTTTTAAAATCGGACTCTCCTCTGTGTTCTGATGCATTGCTGAAGTTGCATCCATTTTATTAGACAACTCTAGCAATGCATCACTTTAGCACCAACAGATGCGTCAGAATTTTTGATGCATCAGTGAAAACTTGCACTTGTATTGTGTACAGTGCATCCATGGCATCGTTAGGGCATTTGCGTCAGGCACAAGAAATGTGACGCATCAATGCATCAGATTCTTGTAAATGAGGCCTCAAGTCTTCAAAGACTTCTTATGTGATAGGACGAAGGGGAATGGAAGATTGTTACAAAGACTACAGGCTTTAACTGAGAAAGATCTTACCCCTCCGCATGTGTGATTACACTTTGGTACAATTAGTAGATTGGTATCAGAAGAATGCAACATGAGTCTGGGAAGATTAGAGATAAATTTACATTTGACTTTACCTGATGAATTGCCTTGTAGACACCACAGAGGGCCTTGTTACGACCCTGGTAGTCCAAAGACCGCCAAGGTCGCAGTGGTGGTCGGACCGCTGCCAATGTGGTGGTCCGAAAGCCACATTACAACCGCCTCAGTACCGTTGCAGTTGGACGGCCAGCACCACCACTTTTCATCTGCACAATGATGTGGTGGTGCTGGCGGTCCTAATCTAGCAGGACAGCGCAGCAAGCAGCGCTGCCTTGGGGATTACGACTTCCTTCTCTGTCAGTGGTTTCATGGTGGTAGCACCGCAGGTGCCCCCTTGGCCAGCCCAGTCGCAATGTTCAATGTCTGATTTGCAGACAGTGAACATTTTGACAGGAGCTGCTGTACCTTACGCACTACAGCATTGTCACCGTCTTTATTACGAGCCGGAGACGATGCTGTAGGCTGTTTCCTGCTGGGCCAGCAGGCGGAAACTCGCTTTCCGCCGGCTGACCCAGCAGGAAACCCCTAATGGGCCAGACTAGAAGGCTACCACACTTGGGGTAACCTACCCATAGAGACTTCAGCGGATTGGCTTTTTCGTCCACCTAAGTCATAATTAGGCCCAGAGGGGGTCATTACAACATTGGCGGTAAAAGCCACTTACCGCCGTGCAGAAGACCGCCAACACACCGCCGCAGCCGCGGAAATCCGCCACAGCTATTACGACCCACATGTCTAAATCCGACAAAATCCAGACACCCACACAAGTCCGCCACACCAAAGGTCAGTGATAAACTGGCGAAAACAAAACCTCCACCGTCACGCCAATAAAAATACGTCCATGCTATCACGACCCACGAATCCACGCAGCGGTCTTTCAACCGCGGTATTCCATTGGCGGTACACACCGCCGCGCTCAAAATACACACACATTTCCAAAACACCACCACATTGGACAATTTGAAATACACACACCTGATACACATACACACACCACTCCCACACACCCAATACAATATAAAACACACCCACATCACCCACAAACCCCTACTACCAATATTACAGAGAGAAAGCCAGAGAGAGACACCACCATCCACAAACTAGCATCCACAGGCACACAACACCATCACCCAAATAACATCCACGCACCTCACACAACACACCACTAAATAACCCCCACACATCACAACACACACCAACCCACACACCACCCACACCACCCCATGGCACGCCAAAGACACCCCAGGTTCTCGGAGGAGGGGCTTAGGGTCATGGTGGAGGAAATCGTACGGGTAGAGCCACAGCTATTTGGAGCACACCTCCATAGCTAGGAAGATGGAGCTATGGCAAAGAATAGTTGACAGGGTCAACGCAGTGGGACAGCACCCAAGAAATCGGGACGACATCAGGAAGAGGTGGAAGGACCTACGGGGGAAGGTGCATTCCGTGGTCTCCAGACACCACCTGGCGGTACAGCGGACTGGCGGCGGACCCCCACCTCCTCCCCCACAACTAACAACATGCATGCTATCACATACCCCACCCTCACCCCCAGCACCCCAACTCCTCACAAATATCCCAGCATCACAAACCACACATCCCAACACCAAGCCCTGCATGACACAACAAAGCATGAACACCCATCACTAAAGTATGCCCACTGGACATACCCATAACACCCCCCTCAACCATCATCACACAAGCCCCCACATAGGAATGCTAGCACTGGGGTACACAGTCACCCACTCATTGCACACCATGACACACACAGATGCAATAATCATGCTTTTACACCCCTGCAGGACCACTACCCAACGTCACCAGACAGGAGGGTCCAGACATCTCCACCCCACCCACAGAAGAGGCCCACAGTGATGACAGCAGCTCTGTCCAACTGGATCCAGATGACCAGCCCGGACCATTGTGGGCCTCGGGACAGTCAGTTCCCCTCACACAGGCACAGGCCACCACAGACCTTCCACCCTCTGGTAACACCAGCACAGCACCCACCCAGCGGGCCCATACCTCCGTCCCCAGGACACGTCAATCAGCTGTGTGTCCACCACTACAGGGAACCCAGGATAACCCACCACCCCAACAACAACAGGGACCTGGGGGCAGTGGCAGTGGGCACACGGTCCAGGGGACGGAGGCACAGGAACACAGGGGAAGTGGGAGGGCTGCCGTGCAACAGGGGGCGGACAGGCCAAGGGAACCCACTCTCCACGAGGCCATCTCCTCCATCATGGAAGCATACCACTACTCCCAGGAGACGATGGCAACGGTCCTGGCCAAGTTTCAGGAGACCCAGCGCATGCAGGAGGCACAGTATTTGGGGTTCAGGGAGGAACTCACAACCATCAGCTCCGCCCTGGGCACCATCGTAGGGGTGCTGAAGGAAATACTTAACACCAGGAGGGACACTGTGGCACTCCAAGGGGCCCCTGACACTAGCATGGACGATGAACTGCCCACCACCTCCGCCGGCGCTAGTGGACAGGAGGCACCGCCACAGGACCACCACAACAGCACCCCACCCCCTGCAGACGGAGAACCACAGCGCAAACGGTCCCTGAGATCCAGGAACAAGACAGAGCACGATGCCAAGACCCCCACCAAGAAATGAGCCCACCCTAATTGTCAAACCACTGTCCCACTTTGTAAACCTGTCCATATTGGAACTGCCACAGCTCCACTTCCTATGCCCATATGGGCAATGCACCTGTGAGACTGGACTCTGCCATGGACATTCCTCCACCATCATCCCTCACCATTTTACAACCCCCCTCCAATATTGAGCACTTCAATAAACACCCTTGAAGCGCAAAACAATCTGGAGTCAGTCTGTGCTTTCGAAAATGTGTATTAGCAATGACAGTGACAAAATGTGTTTTCAAATGTAATGTCAACATACCTATGTCACACATCTCAAGTCCATGAGGAATCTAAGCGAATGACACATGTTGGAAACGACACCTGTAAAACCGTAAGGGAAATGTACAACTCAGTGACCATATACTGGTTGAAATCAACAAACAGGATAGAGGTAGAAGTGTTATAGTACTTGTAGTAGGCTGGAATGTATTCTCACCTGTGTGTCACTGGAAATATTGCTGGATAACTGAGTCACTGTTGTCAATGTCTTCTTCCTCTGCTTCCTCCTCATCACTGTCCACAGGCTCCACAGCTGCCACAACACCAACATCTGGACCATCCTCCTGCAGAAAAGGCACCTGTCGTCGCAAAGCCAAGTTGTGAAGCATACAGCAGGCCACAAGGATCTGGCACACCTTCTTTGGTGAGTAGAATAGGGATCCACATGTCATATGCAGGCACCTGAACCTGGCCTTCAGGAGGCCAAAGGTGGTTCGATCACCCTCCTAGTCCGCCCATGGGCCTCATTGTAGCATTCCTCTGCCCTGGTCCTGGGATTCCTCACTGGGGTCGTAGCCATGACAGGTTGGGGTAACCAGAGTCCCCTAATAGCCACACCCGGTGCCTCTGGAGTTGACCCATCACATAAGGGATGCTGCTATTCCGCAGGATGTAGGCGTCATGCACAGAGCCAGGGAACATAGCATTTACCTGGGAGATGTACTGGTCTGCCAAACAAACCATCTGTACATTCATCGAATGATAACTCTTCTGGTTCCTGTACACCTGTTCACTCCTGTGGGGGGGGCAGAGCTACATGGGTCCCATCAATGGCACCTATGATGTTGGGGATATGTCCAAGGGCATAGAAGTCACCTTTCACTGTAGGCAAATCCTCCACCTGAGGGAAAACTATGTAGCTCCGCATGTGTTTCAGCAGGGCAGACAACACTCTGGGCAACACATTACAAAAACATAGGCTGGGACATCCCTGATGCCATGGCCACTGTTGTTTGAAATTACCCACTTGCCAGGAAATGGATCACTGATAGCACCTGCACTTGAGGGGGGATTCCTGTGGGATGGCGGATTGCTGACATCAGGTCTGGCTCCAACTGGGCACACAGTTCCTGGATTGTGGCACGGTCAAACCTGTAGGTGATGATCAAACTTCTTTCCTCCATTGTCGACAGGTCCACCAGTGGTCAGTACACCAGAGGATTCCGCCATCTCCTCACATGTCCCAGCGGACGGTGCCTAGGAAGGACAACAGCGACCACAGAGTGAAACAACTCAGAGGTATGTACCCACAGTCTACACAGAACACCATTCATACACAAAATGTGGCCTGTATTTGTGAATTGAGACAAGGCCTAGGTATGTGTGACGCAGTTGGTAATTAGGCCATGTGGGCCCCTGAAATGGCGGCTGCCTGACCTCGAAACTGGGACAATGGGATATGAGGTAACTGCACTGGCGTTGTACACCGCCGCGGTAGGCGGTCGAAGACTGCGGCGCAATGCTGCATTGGTTAACATTGGACCCTATGGGTCCCAGGAGCCAATGACAATGTACGCCGGCGGTGATGGTACGCACCGCCGTGGACGTGACCGCCATTTTCTATCTGTTCAATCACTCGATACCTGATCTTGGACAGGAGACGACCTACACTGCAAGTGCTGCTGTGACCTCGGTCTGGAAGAGACAATGGCTCGTGCGTCTGGGAAAAGGGCCCCTGCCTTCACTGCAGAGGAGTTGGAGAAGCTCGTCGACGAGGTCCACCCCCAGTAGACGCTACTCTACAGTCCTCCAGACCAACAGGTAAGTACACAGGGAGCACGTTGTATGGGCTATGCCTGTGTGGAGAGGGCTGGTTGTAAGAATGAAGGGGGCAAAGTTCTGCGTGCATGAAGGACTGTGAATGCATGTGCCACATGGCAAGGGTAGGGATGTGGGCCACTCACTTAGACGGTGCAGTTGGTAATGATTTCTCTTCTTCCCCTGTACATGTCATGTAGGTCAGCGCCCACCAGAAGAAGGATATTTGGCGTGCCATCGCCAAGGACGTCCGGACAATGGCGGTCCGCCACAGATGGAGCACCCACTGCCGAAAACGATGGGAGGACATTCACCGCTGGAGCAAGAAGACGGCGGAGGCTCAGCTGGGGATGGCCTCCCAACGTGGGAGGGGTGCCCGTCGCACCATGACCCCCCTGATGTTCCGGATCCTGGCGGTGGCCTACCCTGAGTTGGATGGGCGATTGAGGGCATCACAGCAGACACAAGGGGGTGAGTACAACATCATTCAGCGGACTTTGCGTGCAGTGAAGGTGTCTGGGTGGGGGAGGAGGCCTGTGGGTTTCCCTAGGCCAGGGCGAGTTCCGTAGGCTAGGCCCCTCCGTAATGCAGGCCATGTGGCACCCCACCCCAACTCTGTAGAGTGCCAAGTACAGGTATTCATGCCCCTGTGTCATCTATGTGTGCAGATGTCGTCCATAGCCATGTAGGCCATATCCCAGGAATTGCATCTGTAGAGCCCAACAGCGCGACGTAGTGCAGGGGGCTGCTGTGTCTGTATTGCCTGCCAACGGTAGTGGTAAGCCATGCACTCAACCTGTCTTTCTTCTGTCGCCCCCCCCTTTTTGTGGTCTCCCTGTTCTTGTGTGCATCAGCATCATCCGGCGAAGGTACAGTGGCACCGGAGCACGAGGGAGCTGCATCCCACATGGCCATGGAGGGCCACACCACAGACTCAGAATACACCAGTGGGACGGAGGGCGAGGGGAGCACCGCGGCGGTCACAGGATCTGCAACCAGCGACACGGACTCGTCCTCCGATGGGAGCTCCCTTGTGGTGGCGGCAAAATCTGTGCCCCCCACTTCTACAGGTACAGCCGCCACCCCCCCTACCAGCACCGCCCTCCCAGCAGCCCCACAGCCTTCGCCCCGTACCCGCTCACCCAGGAGGGTGGGCATCACCTTCGCCCCAGGCACCTCAGCCCCTGCCCTGTCACCTCTGCTGCCCTCAGTGAGGAGGCCATTGACCTCCTCAGGTCCCTCACTGTTGGGCAGTCTACCATTTTGAATGCCATCCAGGATGTAGAAAGGGAATTGCAACACACAAATGCATTCCTGGAGGGCATTCATTCTGATCAGGCTGCCCTTCATCGAACCCTGCAAACTCTGGCCTCAGCACTGATGGCAGCCATTGTCCCTGTATCTTGCCTCTCCCTTCCAACTTTCTCCACCCAGACCCAATCCCCTGTACCCCAGCCTATCCCAAGCACACCATCAGACCAGCCTGCACACACCTCATCACACAAGGGAAGCTCAGGCAAACATAAGCACCACACATCCCACAGGCACTCATGCAAGCATCACACAAATACAGACACACCAACATCCACTGGCTCCACTGTGTCCCCCTCCTCCTCGTCTCCCTCCTCCCTCCCAGTCTCGTCTACACTCACACATGCATGCACTACCACTACAGCCACTACGTCCCGCACCAGAACACCCACCACCACACCCCGCTCACGTGCAGTCACCACCCCCACTACCATTTCCACGTCCCCTGTGTCCTCTCCCAGTGTGTCTGTGACGCCCCCTCCCAAGATACACAAACGAAGGCACCCACCCACCCAACAGCCATCCACCTCACAACAGCCTCCAGCCCATACACCTGCACCCAGATCCCCAAACGTTGCACTTCCTACAACCAGCACCTCAGCCAAAAAATCTCCGGGACCAGTGGTGCCTGTTGTCACAGGTATGTGGAGTGCACCGGCCACCAGGACAGCCAGTGTGACACGGAGCCACAGCACAGCCAGTCCCCCCCTGTGAAGCACCAGAAGTTGGACAGTGCCCGGCGGGAGAGGGGGAAGACTCCAGCCAGCAAAGCCGCTCACAAGGGTCCCGGGGGGAGTGTCGACTCAGCTGTGACTCCTCCAAAGGTGGGGAAGGGGCAGAAGAAATCTCCAAAGTCTGGGAGGATCAGCACGGCGGAGAAGACCGCCATCATCCCCGCTGCCCAGGAGGCCACCGCCAGCCCCATCGTCACTGGCCAGGAGGCCACCGCCAGAGTCACTGCCCAGGAGGCCAGCCCTATCGTCACTGGCCAGGAGGCCAGCCCCATCGTCACTGGCCAGGAGGCCAGCCCCATCGTCACTGGAAAGGAGGCCACCGCCAGCCACAGCCCAGCTGATCCATGAAGGACCGCCAGCAACAGCCCTGCTGGGCAATGAAGGACCGCCTTGTCAAGGACCGCTGAACAGGGCAGGGACCGCTGAACAGGGCAAAGACCGCCATGGAATGCACCGCTGAACAGGTCTGACACTGGCAACTCAATCACCGCTGAACAGGCCAGGGACCGCTGAACAGGGCAAAGACCGCCATGGAATGCACCACTGAACAGGTCTGACACTGGCAACTCAAGCACCGTTGAACAGGCCAGGGACCGCTGAACAGGGCAAAGACCGCCATGGAATGCACCGCTAGCCCATTTGCGGCAGGGGCAGTGACGCTACTGGAACTGTCACGGGGTGTGTTAAGCACTCTGGGCACAAAGCCCCCTCCAGAACCAGTGGAGAGATACATCCACTACCTCAGTCCTTGGCAGGATGAAGCACTCTGGGCACAAAGTCCCCTCCAGAACCAGTGTAGAAAGGCATCCACTCCGTCTGTCCTGCACAGGATGAAGCACTCTGGGCACAAAGCCCCCTCCAGAACCAGTGGAGAGATACATCCACTACCTCAGTCCTTGGCAGGATGAAGCACTCTGGGCACAAGGCCCCCTCCAGAACCAGTGGAGACTGTTATCCACTTGAGAGACTGTGGCTTTGCACTCCCCAGGATGGTACAGTGGGTAAACCACCCACTGCAGAGACTTGAGAGACTGTGGCTTTGCACTCTCCAGGATGGTACAGTGGGCAACCCACCCACTGCAGAGACTTGAGAGACTGTGGCTTTGCACTCCCCAGGATGGTACAGTGGGCAACCCACCCACTGCAGAGACTTGAGAGACTGTGGCTTTGCACTCCCCAGGATAGTACAGTGGGCAAACCACCCACTGCAGAGACTTGAGAGACTGTGGCTTTGCACTTCCCAGGATGGTACAGTGGGCAAACCACCCACTGCAGAGACTTGAGAGACTGTGGCTCTGCACTCGCCAGGATACATCAATGGGCATGGAGCCCCCTCGTGGATCTGGCGTGGTGCACTCATCCGGCTGAGGTGCCCCCCCTTCCCTTCCCCCTGAGGTGCCTGTTGTATTTCGATCTGATGCCCCTGCAGTGTTCTCTCCGTTTTGATCGGGTAACTCGTGTGTGGGCTTCGCCCATGCATTTTGGGCCCAGTGGTCCACGGACTATGAATGGTGCAATACCTGCACTACTAATCGTGGTGTATATTTTGTTTATGGTGTATATATATATATTTTTTTGCCTACTTGATTTTAATATATTACAATGGTTCCACTAATTTCCTTTTGTCTTTGCATTCTTCCGGGGAGGTTGGGGGGTGTTACTGTAATGTATAGCTATGCATTGGTGTGTGTGTTGTTGTGGGTGAGGGTCGGGGTGGGGGTTGGGATGTTGATTGTGTGTGTCCCTGTGTTTTTGTCTCCCCCCTCCCCTATGTCGTAGGTGCAGTACTCACTGTGGTCTTCACCGCCGGCGTTGATGATCCTCATATAGGAGCAGGAAGACTATCGCAGGGAGAATATGGAGTTGCGGCTCGTGGATTGTGTAGAGGTGAGTGTTTTCCATTCTAAATTTCTGTTTCTGCCGTGTTTTTATCCGCGGTGAATCTGCCCCGGAAAAGGTGTCGGATTGGTAGGTTGTGATACTGTGGGCGGTACATTGTCCTCTGCCTGTCTGTTGGCGGCGACCGCCGCGCTGTTTGTCTGTACCGCTGTGGCGGTCGGAGTGTCAAAGTGGCTGTCTTTGTTGGCGGTTTCCACCACGGTCATAATTCCACATTTTTTACCGCCGGCCTGTTGGCGGTCTTACCACCGCTTTAACACTGTCCGCCAGGGTTGTAAGGACCACCAGAGTCTTTTAAAAGTAATACTTTTGTGGACAGCAAGTCAGTGCAGATTGTCCAAGGCATTAGAAGCTGAAGAATGACAAGGGAGGGCCAATGTCAATCTTGTTGCAGTAGTCTGGATCCTATACATGCATTTTGACAGGAAATCAGGAGAACCCAGAAATATTGAGTTTCCATAATTAAACCTGCTCAAGATTGTGGCCTGGACTACCAGTGGACATAGGTGTATTGGAGGTAGTGGAAAACTTTTCTGTTGCTCATACTTAGCCAATCAACTATTTATGAGCTGCTGAGTGCCTGGTGCAAGTTAGCAATGTCTTTACTAAATGTGGAACAAGCACAATGATTGGGTACTCCATCTCAATGGGCCTCACCCTGTACAGTTACCAACTATGCTTTTGCAATGTTTTTCATGGAGCTAGGCAGAGTGGTGGCTACTGAATTCAGTGTTGCATAATACAAAGTGACAAATACCTGTATCAGTGACAATAAAGCAACCTGTGTGACTAAAACAGGAGGATACCATGCTGCTAAGCTAACACAGATGGTGTGCATCCTTCTCATTCTGAAAGAATAAATAAAACTCTTTCTTGTAAATGTGCATTCCTAGGGCAGGCATCTGACACAAATTGTGTCTTAACTCAAAGAAGGCTTGCATGCATTCATCCTCTGAGTCCCTTTATCATTGTCAGTCAAACTTTGTAGAAGTTTTTGTAATCAGGGAAAAGTTTGGAATCCACCTTTCTCAAAAACATCCTCACTTCTCTCTGTGTCACTCATGGGTTATTTCTAAAAATAGTAGAAATGCCTTGTACACTTTGCTCACTCCTTTTTTGATTTGGTGTCTCATATAAATGACTTATTTTTGACAGTATTGCAACTTAGCAGGATATAGTTTTTGCCCACTTTCTGCCAAATAATTTATTAAAGCAATTTTATCAAGTCAGTTTTTCTTGTGTTTGCTAAAATCATTAGGTCATCAATTTACTTTACCAGCACTGAATCATAGGGACAAGCTTAACTCTTCATATCGTTCCTGAGTGTCTGAGAAAAAATTAAGGACTCTCTTTATATCCTTCTATGATTGTACATTTCTATATCCCTGTGGGATTGTACATCAAATGAGGGCTCTGAATGCAAAAAAGATACTAACTAGACTCACAAAGAGGAATCAAGAAAAATGCAAGCTTTAGGTATTTCTTTGATCACAGAGGTGATAAATTTAAGAACACAACCACATAAGCCCCTACAGAATTTCTATCAGAACTAGCCTCTATGAGCCTAAAAATGTTTTTTCTCTTTTAAAAATGACCTTTTTCTACATATTAAAGGTTTAGCGATGGGCTATAGCTTTCCACAGAACTGGTCAACCTTTTAATTTCATTTTTTTTTTTAAAGTGGATTTATGGTACTGATAACCCATCTAGATCATTCATTAAAATTGGTATCTTGATATTGATGATTTTTTTTATTATTTGATATGGACCACACACAGATTTACAGATTTACAGCCTCAGTACGAGGCCTTGTGGTGGCTATTGGACCGCCGCAGCTGTGGCTGTCCAACCGCCACATTACAGGATAGTCAGGCGGACCCACCTAAAGACCGCCGTCCCCGCCAGGATCACAGATCCTGACAGGGCAATGGCGGTCTTAGTTGTAGTCAGCCAGCACGGCCCTAAACTTTGTGCTGCCTGGCTGATTACAACCTTGTTGTCTGCCAGCCTTTTCATGGCGGGGACACCGCAATGAAAAGGGTGACAGAGATCAAGTGATGGGGGCCCCACTGCCCAGCACTGTTGGAATGCGCACTGTCTGCTCCATCATGTTGGTGGTGTCCCCCCTGTGAGTTTGGGGGTCCTGTGGAGGGGCCGCCAAACACCTAATGAGGAACCATGTCAGATTCCATGAATGGCTCAACAAGATTACCGAGGACTTGTGATTCACTATGAAATATGACTCGGAAAAAATCAACTTCCTCAACCTATGGATTGAACCACATGAAAGCAAGCTGGTAGTTAACATTTATCCCAAACTTACAGACCAAAACACTCTCTTAAAATTTTTCAAGAGGTCACCTGAGGACTCTTAAAAAAAATCTGCCATTTGGTCAGTTCCTCCATATTAGGTGGAATTGTAAGAAAAAGCATAATTACTTTAGGAATCCAAACATCTTAGTCGGCAAATTTATTGCCCGAGGCTCCCCAAAAAAGCTGGTAAAAGCATGTTTTCAAAGAGCCTGTTATACTTCCCGTGAAACACGTTTGTTGCCCAAAGATGAAACTACCAATAACTCATTGACACGTGTGAAACGTATTATCCAGAAAAATTGGAATATCATATCAGATTTTGATATTCCCAAACCATTGTTCTCCCTCAAGAAACTAAAGAACTCACGCCACCATCTAGTCAGAGAGAACGGGACTGGCAGAAAATGAGTGATATTTCAGAGTTGTTTGGGTTTACCACCAATAGTAGGGAATTTCAGGTGTCAAAATTGTTTAGCCTGTAGATTTACCAGTGATGCAAAACAAATAATACTTAATAGTATTGAACATAACACAACCAAATTTTCCAACTGTAATATTAAGAACAATGTGTATTGTGTAAAATGCCATTGTGATAAGGTATTGTAACAGAATCACTGTGACGATGCAGGCATGGAGCAACATTTCAGGCCAAACCAACGACACCAGTCCGTACCCTGGGGAACATTGGAACATCCAATCTCCGTCTGGCACGATTGCTTCTGGGGAACATCAGGTCAAAAGGGGAAGCAAGTCGACCTGAAAAACACCACTGGCTAAGACGACACAGGAGCCCAGAAGAACAATGTAACAGACACGGAAAAGAAGAGGAGGAGTTCGGGAAGCGAGATGGAGAAGACGCAGGACCAGAGGACGATAGAAGAAGCGAGATAGAAGACGCAGGACCCCAGGATGACGGGCAGGAGGGGAAGCAGCGGACAACAGGAGCAGACAGAGGATTCCTAAAGGCCATTGTTCCTGTCATGTCCCTGGAGGGACATGGCTAAACAAGATACAGTTATTCTTTCATAAACATATGACCACCGAGAGTGGGGAGGTGTGAGGAAAGGTGGTGTGGTGATTGACTATACCTAGGGCTCGGTGGGCATTTTCTTTCTTGGTTGTTTGAATTGCTTCTTCACAATACAAAGTGATAAACATATGTATCACTGGCAATAAAGCAACCTTTGTCACTAAAACAAATCCACCTAGTTCTTTCTGGAGGATATATAAGCCAAACAACACAACCTACAAGACACATATCCTCCATCACAGGTCTTGGATTAAATGTCTTGCCCAGGGGGCATCATTGGTTGTCTACTACAAAACAATGAGTTACTCTGAAGATGATTTGAATTGGTCAGTCATTTTTGAGGTACAATACAGTCCCACGTGTGGTTCAATTCCTACCTGGTGAAAGCAGAGGCTGAAATGATCGAGAGGTTTAATTCAGCTGCTAATGGTTTAAATAATTTGGATGAAATGTGGTCCCTGATATGATTTCTGGTCTAACATTAAGCCCCTGATGCAATTATCTTGTAGCACCTTGCACTGGGAGAATTTTAGATAGAGCAGACTTATGTTGTTTCAATTTGGCATTTTCTAACCTGTGGATATAACCACCAATGCAAATCTGGCTATTGTTTCAAATATGCTGAGACTTTGTAATTAGTGACAACTCATCCGAGTGGGGCAAGATACAGGATAATAGCAGTATTATGCAACCCACAGGACAATTGTGTCACAATACAAACCATATAAAAAAAATGATTGCAAAAATGCTATGAGTCTATGTATTTAGGATTTGATTATTTCAATATGGTTGCTGCCTTTCCATAAGGTTGCTGTCTGCGTTATATTTCATTTCTGTAATGCTTTTAATCATTTTGATTTTTTCAGTGTGATGTCATTCCCCACTCCCAACATGTGTGTACTGGCTTCTACTCTGCAGGTTTCCCTTCCTGCACAAAAACATTTCTGCATGCAACACAGGCACCCTTGCACCACGGCTTCTCAAAACATTAGATGATCCCACATAAATTACCTTCCCCAATCCATTCAATCTCTCACTCCAGAACAGTCCTCTTTCAATTGTGCTAAGTTTGCACTTAAAGTGCAAGATGATCTCACCCCATCACTTCCCTAATTCTTTATACACTCATGAGAATCTAAATAAAACCATTGCTGGCTATTACTAGAACAATGCTTTGCAGTCACAAAAGTGATTACACACATTCAAAATATGCCCATTGTGGAGTGTATTTTAGTTAACATGCAAACAGAGTTTATTTTCAGTGCTCTGTGTTACCCTGCACCTTATTCTGATGTAGGACAAGCTTATACAGAATCAAACAAAGGCTGGTTTATACAGTTAGAAACGTAAGAAATGCCTTTTTGAAAGCTAAAATCAAGCCTACATATTACATTTGCTATTTTGTAACATTTATGTTTTGCAGGTCATACAGTGTCTTAATCAAAAAGCCCAGGGGTACTTCTTTCCTGATTAACACTACAATGGTTGGTTTCCTTTATCACCATGCTCCAAAAATCTTTATAGTCTTTTCTTGCAATTACCCCTGATAGGTAATCCTGTGACAGCTCTTGGGCCTGAAGTTGCTGCTCCCAATTAAATTTTTCATCCCTTAAAGTTTCATTCACCCTGCATGATGTGTCATGAAACATGAGTTCTCTGACTTTTCTGGGTCAATATCTTTTTCACAGCCTGTAATTCTCCATCAAAGCATGGTGTTGTTACTAAGGTTAAAAGATACTTTTGAGCTTGCCATTTTGCGGTTCAAAAATTTCAATGATGTTTCTATCACATTTCAAATGAATTGTCATGGCCTGATTTAGAACTTGGTAGATACAAACGGATTTCCACAGGCTGTAAACAGATTGTGATACTTAGGGAATGTGACTTGTAAAAAGTTACACTTTACCTGCCTGAGTCTCCAGGACAGAAACACTGGCTTAGGCCTTATCACAGAAAGACCTTGGTGTGAGGTGTGTGACAGATAGAAGCTCAGAAATTACTGCTGAGGATTGCAAAGGAGCTTCATTAACTTGAAAGGGACCTGGGGTGTGGCTTGCATGGAGGGATGAATGGCAGCTTGATCCTTTTGCTCCTGCCGATGCAGTGTGCAAACTGGCAAAATCACAGTCTCCATATCACCCCATGAATGACAAAAGACGGAACCCATAATGGAAAACCCGAGTACAGCCAGCGAACCTGCCCACTGTGAGTATTAACAGAGCTTACCTGCAGTTTTTTCTACTAAAACTGTGACTCTCCGGTGTGGCCGCACACCAAGAAACAGAATGGTAGACAGACCTAAGCGCGATCATGCAAGGAATTAAGGACATGATTGCGCTCTCTTTGTCAAGTAAGATCTAGGTGGTCATTATGAACATGGCTGTAAACACCGCACCACTGGCGGTGGCAGTAACTACCGCCAACAGGCTGGCGGTACGGACCGCAAAATAAAGAAGCACATGAGAAAAAGGCAGCGGGCCATCCACCCACCACCATTTTGGTATTCCTGGGGTAGGCTGTAGTGCTTTCCTCTTATCTAGTTTCTAAGCACTAACATAACACACTAGAAATGCACTTGTGAGGTCAAAGAAGACTTTTATTGTTGTTAATTCTTCCCCAACCACAATATTTATGAATGACGAATTAGTAGCTTTCAAGTCCGCGTTAATCAAACAAAATATATCAGTTTGCAATATACACAGCAGGTTATATTTATAAGATATTGAATGCAAAGCAAAACAAATACTTCACCGTGTGGGAACTATCTACAGCTTCATCTTTCTAAGGTCTGCAAGCTGATGACCCCTGTCAGCCGCGAGAAAGAGAGATTCATCTACCCACACGGGATTGCTGGCAGCCTGCGCCAAGCTCCAGCACGAGGTCCGGCAGATTCGAATCTGACTCTCTGCAGCCTGTTACATTCGTTACAAAGGTGTGCCCCCTCCTCTCAGACCTGGGAAACTGAGCAAGCCTTTTGGAGACTGGCCAGGTCTCCAAGACTACTCCTGTTCCCAAGCTCAAGCGAAGAAAAAACAACACCCATGTACTCTCTCTTATCATGTCTAGTCTACTGTGAGAAAAACATCTTGGTTCTCTGGTGCAAAAACACAGCTTGGAAAAATACAGCTTGGATTCTCAACTGCAATGTCTAACTCCACGTTAAAGGCAATAGGCAGCTAACCTAAATATCAAATGCAATGTCTAGTGTCATGTCAAAGCCAATAAGCATCTAAGCTGAATACAAAACGCAATGTCTTATATCATGTCAAAGCCCATAGGCAGCTGAGCTGAATATAAAATGCAATGTATAATATCATGTCAAAGCCAATAGGCAGCTGAGCTGAATACAAAATGCAATGTATAAGATCATGTCAAAGCCAATAGGCAGTTAAGCTGAATACAAAATGTAATATATGATATCATGTCAAAGCCAATAGGCAGCTAGACTGGATACAGCATGTCAAAGCCAATAGGCAGAATACAGAATGTAATGGCTAATGCAATGTCAAAGCCCATAGGCGGCTCAACTGAATACAGAAAGTAATGGCTAATGCCATGTCAAAGCCCATAGGCGGCTCAACTGAACAAAACATACCATGTGCTACTGGTGAACATTGAGCAACTAATATGCGCAGTGGTGAAACACAAAGTCATTGGTCAAAACAAAACTTATCAAATGGCAGTACATAGGCCATCTTCAGCCGTCGGAAAGGCCCTACCCGCCCACCAAATAATGAAACACCACACTGCCATCAGTTCCGGGGCAGGAACCACCATCACACAAACCTTGGCGGAAACAACCCATATAAAGGGAAACACTCACCGGAGGCACACAGAACACGCTGACAGAGCGAGAGTTGGAAATAATCCCAGTGCTCCTCCATGCCATATTACTCTAGGACCGTGACCGATGATAAAGACAACGAAGGTAAGTACTGCAGCCTAGTACACATGGGAGGAAATGGCACAGTTAAACAAACACCCACTCCACCCACACTGCAACACACTCCCAACCCCTCCCACCATCCCAAGCCATACATACCATAACAAGATGAACTTACCAAACATAAGCCAACAAATGCCTGCACCAATGCACACGCCTGTGCACACCACACCCCCACAGTGAAATGCTGCACAACGGGTCAATGCTGTGCCAAGAGGACTGCTGGGCACTCAAATTTACTCCAACTGGATTAAAATTAAATGTACAAACAAGGTCATAGGCCAGACCATATGTACAAGTCTCAGAAGGGCAAATATTGGCTACTCTTGACTCCGACGATTGGCAAAGGAAACTCCACTGAGAAGGGGCATTTATGGGGCAGTCAGGCATCTCAGGGACAGGGGTGGCAGGGTGATGAATCGGGTTTTGAAGGGGGGGGGGTCTTGGGCTTAGGTTTAGGAGGTGGAGAGGGTTTGGGCTTGCCATTGGAAGGAGGGGGAGTGGGCCTGGACCGGAGGGTAGCAGAGTGGCAACATGGGGCTTCCTCCTCCCTAGGGAAGGTGCAAGGGAATGGGAAGGGGTTTGAAGAGGAAGGAGTGGGGAGTGGACTGGGCCGGGACACAAGACCATTTTGGGACAAGACGGGGTGGGCCAGTGGGTTTAAACAGGTCAACACGAGAGAGGAAAAGATTCTTAGGTGCAGTTGGAGAGGTTTTGGAGCCAGGTCTGGGGGTGGAGGTTGAGGGAGTGGTGGTACAAGGTGTAGGTGTGCTGGACATGGATTCAGGTGCATGTTTAGTATTCTTATGTATGGTGGATGTGTGTGGTGTGGATGAGTGTGGGTGTTTGACTGTTTTGGAAGGAGGGTGGACACAGTGGAAGAAGACATGCTGCCAGTGTATATGGATGTTGTGTGGGTGTCTGCAGGTCTGGTGAGTGTGCTGTAAATGTCTGTGAATGTAGTCATGGTGAGTGCAGGTGTGGTGCCTGGCGTGGATGACTGGATGTCAGCTGTTGTGGTGACTGCAAGAATGGGGGCAGCAGCAGTGACTGAGGGTGCAGTGCATGTGGGTGAGCATGGCGAGGTCTGAAAAACCACAGGGCCCCTGACAGAATATAGTAGCTCTTTCAGGGAAAAATCGCATATGAAAGTAAGTTGTAGCTACTATTCCTTCTCTATATTATGAATTGATTAATAGTAGTAACTGATACATTTTTTCTTTTGAATCGTGTATTTGTCTCGCAAATCTAGGCTTTCATTTGCCTGATATGCATGAAATATTCATCTTCATTATATTAATAATAATACATTTGAAAGTAATCAAAGGTTGTCATATTCTTTATTAATTTTCATATATATTGATAATCAAAGTTAACAATTGTATTTTAATTTCAAATTTTATTTTCTTTATTGCAATTTCTAATGATGGTATACGCATAAGAAAAACTCCCTACCCCTAAAACTCAGTAGTGGATAATGCCACTCATGTCTCTCATACCACATACATACACACCCAGACTCACTGTTCTAAAGCCCATATAGTAAAAAAACCTTACACAAAAAACAAAACTAGACCCTTTAAGGGGTTCCTCCTAAATCACCATAAACTCTAATATGCATATGATACAGATTCTTATATTACAAATTATGGTACATAGATTTCACCATTCTCAATCAAAGTATGGATTGTAACATGTTCAAGATACAATAGAAAGTGCAAAAATTTAAATAGTTAGAAAACATAAGACCAGCATAGGCAAGAGACTTAAATTGTGTTAATGATAACACACACTTCCCATAGAGAACAATTGGTTGGATGTATAGTGGAACACAGTGCCTACGCACGTTTCGGTGTCACTCCTGTTAGGGGGCCACCTTCATCAGTGTGGTTCCAATTTAGCAAGTCTTTGGGGACGGATTATGGCTCACATCAATCCTGCTAGATAAGGTCATATTTATAATCATTGCCAAAAAATAGAAATAGACATAAACTTCTATGAAGTTCACAAGACAAATACCTAGCTTTGATTAATACAAACATAAACTAAATACACACCTGAAAGTTAAACCAGTGTATAGACAGAGACCATCACCATATTGAATTAAGGTGGTTGTATGCCATAGTGACACATTAATATATACAATGTCACCTTATTCCAGCACACTATCTGTGGCTACTAAAAGCATTCTCCCACAATTTCCATAAGTCAATAGGTAATAGCAATTACCTTGTACTTCTGAATTTTAGGAAGTTTTTCTATCACTTCCCATCTCCAATTATATATATACATCCCAATAGGGGCTATATGTGCTTTCTCAATGGTTTACAAGTTGCCTGGGTTCGCCAGGAACTAAAGCGAAGTAGAGAATCTGCAAGACACAAAAACACTATTAGTGCCTCATATAGAGCCTGGCATATTACTTCACAGCTAATTTATCAGTCACTGGGTTAAACAACCTTAATTTCATGTGTCAGCTCATTCCTGACATTCCCTTTTTATATATGCAGGTACCTTATGGTCTAGTTTGCTGCCACGGATGCAATAGATCTGTAAATTAAAAATAATACCAACATGCTTAAAGATTTCAAAACTTGGATCCCATAGCGGACATCTCTAGTCCCTGTAACTCCAGGTCATATAAGCGGGCACATTCACTGTTTGCACCTAGCCATGGTAAATCAATGGCACAAAGACCGGTCAGTCGTGATCAGTATTCTAGCGGCCATACAGTGGCTTACCTTTAGGACTTATCTTGCTGCACTGTCCTCCATTTCACTGGAGTTTTTTCTGCCGTTCGAGGTCGCGTTTAAAAGTATCATTTACGTTGATTAGGCCCGTAACGACATGACGTATAATTTAGGCCGGAAGAGCTTGATATCCATACTCAATGCAAATCTAACCACCATCATATAGCGGACTGCTCTCAGGGGATATACCAATCGAGTGCATTACTGGTACTAAGGCAAAATGCTATGCTTGACTGTCTATTGTATAATTCGACAATTGAAATAAATAAAACATGTTGTCTTTTAAACGCCATGTAATTACTTGTTGTTTCAACCTCATATGACCAGCATGTAAGGACTGGATCATCCATAACGCTAATATATTCTAATTGTGCAATGCTAATTTATTATATACCTTCGAACCACACTAAAAGGGCGCCACATTCCAGCAGTCATCTTCCTAATATGGGAAAGATGTATGTAGAAGCTCACCCTGCTCTCTCTAGATATAAGGAGAAAAACAGGTGTCCAGCCTTTCTCTACTGGGACAAAAAACATCTAGAGAGAGAAAAAGTTCTCCAAAACGTATCCATAAGATACATTTAACAGAGATATTCTAAATATGAGAATGGAAATATCACATAATATAATAGCTTCAAAAGCGTAAACAGCAAGCTGTATAAGGAGGGCACCAAACTATATCAACATAGTATGCGTACAGTGCATCAGAAGTTGACCTTCAAATTACACTATGAAATAAAGTTTGCCATAACGATGTCTAAGGGTTGGTTGAAAATAATTGAAAAATGCCGATCTGGGCATAAATCAACACCGTATAAAAGGATTGTTCCAGTGGGGATGCAACCATCCCACTGACACTCTTGGGTACATGTATAAGTACCGATAAGGGATCTCTAAATGTTTTAATTTATCTCACTCTCCCATGTTATGTATTCATTCAGACCATTCTCAAAAGTATCCAAAGTAAAGATCCAAGATACTTCTCAGTTTTTCCGGATTTTGTTACTGTCATTAGTGCAGGTGTTTTAAAGTTTTTTCCAAAATTGTTCACCTAAGGTCATCTTCTTGGTGTCCAGTAAACTCCCAATGCTGTACCAAGGGAGCTTCTTCCCTTTTGTTTTGAATATTGGACTTATGTTCAGAAATTCTAGTTCATAATTCTCACCCAGTCTCTCCGACATATCCTTGTCTGCAAAGGCAACAAATCAGATAAACACAATTGGATGTTCTACAATTATTCATTTCATCAAGCTTAAATTCTTTTTGTCTCCATATCAGGGTATCTGATACCATGGCCCATGAGCAGGCATTACACGTCCCACATTTATGATTGCCCCTAATGGGATGTTGTCCCATGATGGATTTTTGACAAATGTCCCAGCCTGTGGGCATGGCGGATCTGACTAGCCTGTGACGGATATTTTAATTCTTTTTTAACACAAACAGTGGTTTTTCAAGTAGAGACAAGTCTTGATTGGTATTCAGTATATGCCAATGTGTCCCAATAATTTTTCTAATTTTCTAATTTAAATTGGAATGCTGTACTACACATATCACCTGTTCTGTCATATTTTTATTTTTTCCTTCAAACATGCTTTCTCTGTTAAATTATTTCACTCTTTTATAGGACCCCCGTACTAGTCGTTTTGGGTAGCTTCTCATCAGCAACGTCTGCTGCAGTACATTTCCATGTTTATCATAGTCCTCTAAGTTCATGCAATTTCTGCGAATCCGTAGGAATTGACCAAAAGGCATACCTTGTTTCTGGAATCTAGGGTGAAAACTGTCAAAATGTAGTATGGTATTCATAGCCATGGGTTAACATACAGCGACACCTCTTTAGCATGGTTCTTATGTCCTATCCAGATGTACAAAAACTCCACTCTTTCAATACTTTTATGGATGGTGAATTTAAGGTTAGTGTCACAAGCATTAATCCAGGCACAGAATTCATTAAGTTGTTCTTCATGTCCTGACCAAATAAAGAAGATGTCATCTATATATCTGGACCATTATGAGACATTTTCATACAAGGGCGCTATCTCATTATATATATGGGTCTCTTCAAACAAGCCCGTGTATATATTTGCTACACTTGAGGTACAAGATGTCCCCATCCTGACTCCTTTCTTTTGGTGATAAATATTGCAGTCAAACTCAAAGTAATTTTCTTCGAGTACGATCTTAAGACCTTTCATTACAAATCTTAAATAGTCTGTCATACCCTCCTCATCAAATGTACGAGAAACTGCTTCTAAGGCTTACTTCTGAGGGATATTTGTGTAGAGCGCCTATTTATCCATGGTCACTAGAATTTGAGAGTCTGAGTCAAACGGTGTACCATCTTTAACATATGCTGGAAGATTTGTTACTCTCTGTTTAAGGACATTTTCCACATGTTCTGTAATCGACCCACTGTTGATACTATCGGGCGAAAGGGGGGATCTACCTCATTTTTATGAATTTTAGGCACCCCATATATAACCACGGTCCTGGTTCATTGAGGATCGAATATTCATATTCTTGGTCACAGATGTGGCCTTCTGTCAACGCCTCCTGGCAAATTGTTTGGATTTTACGTCTAGTCAGAATTTCCCAGTTGGTTTTACCCCTGCTATAATGTTCTGGAATATCCAGCATCAACTGCATCTTGTGTTTGTAGCTATCTCTATCAAGGAGGACAATGCCTCCCCCTTTGTCACAAGGTTTAACAGTAACCTGTTTATGTTTTTGTAGTTCACAAAGTGCCTTATACTCGTCCTAGACAAATTATATTGTGGTTTCAGTATAGATTTCACCATGTTACATGTTTAGTCAAGAACAACCCTTTCAAAGATTTTTACCTTGGGGACCACATCTAGACTGGGTATAAAAGCAGATACTGGTTTCAATCCCAATAAATTACTGTTCATACTATTTGGTCTTCCCTCAAAAAATTTCTGGAGTCTGATACGTCTAAAGAAAGCAAAAAGAGGGCATGGCCAAGATGGCGGCGTGAGCGGACGCGTTGGTCTGAGCTCCGCCGCCCGGGCCTCTAAATTTGCCTGGGACTCCCGAGCTGGGGGCCCGTAGGGCCCGGCTGGGGTGCCTGACGTTTCGGGACCCAGAGGCACCTAGGCGGATTGAAGTCGCCCACGGCCGGACCGCCGCGCACGGAAGCGGCGCATCCTGAGCCGGAGCCGCGACCATCGAAGGAGGAGGGCTGTGATCCTCGCCGTGGTGCAGGCCTGGAGCCCGGTGATCCGTTGGCTGGGCGAACCGCGCACCTCGTGAAGGCCGTGACCCTCTGGTGAGAAGAGCCGGCGGCGGGGGCCAACGCGGTGCAGAGTGTCGAAATTGAGAGCGGCGGCATACCCCTGGTGGGCCTACTGGAGAGAGGCCCTGGGGACGACAGTGAGCAGGCAGAGCTGTGCCTGGGCTGCGGGGCACTGCGCAGGCGGAGTTTGGGGGCACGGAGAGAGACTGGCTACTGGTCGGCGGTGCGACCGGCCCGCGGAGACATCATATTATTTAAACTGAGATGGTCTGCTTGGTGGTGAAGGCCGCGGGGCCTCTTTTGGTGTGAAAGGTCGCCGGCCACTGGCACTGGCCACTGGCCAGAAGAACACGGCCCCCGGTAGCGCCGTGCAGAGGTCCGGCTGAGGTTCCAGTGTCTCCACAGTTAAACGGCGGGGGGATGGCGACCTCCAAGATCAAGCGGGACCGGTCGGTGAGAGACATGCTGACTGGGGGACGTCCAGCCCCAGGAGGGGGCCCTGAGGAGCTGCCGCCCGTGAGGTCCCCTGAGGCAAGGGGGGAGACAGCAGAAGACGAGGCGGCCCCTGTTAAGAAGGCTTTCCTTACCTCCCTGTTTGAAGCTCTCCGCAGCGACTTGCAGGAACTCCGCAGAGACGTATCTCAGGAGGTTAAGGAATTACGGGTCGAACTTACCACCCTAGCTGAGCGGGTGGCGCAGGTTGAAGATGGGGAAACAGCCCGTGGGGAAGAGGTGGCGGACCTGCAGCAGGAGGTTCTCCGCTTGCGGGAGCAGCAGGACTCCCTTCAGATGGCGTAGAAGACCTGGAGAATCGGTCGCACAGACATAACATCCGCATTAGAGGGGTTCCGACCAGGGCTGAGAAGGAGGACATTGGAGATTTTGTGGTGGTGTTGTTCCGCTCTATCCTCGACCCAGAGGAATTTCGGGAGATCATCCTAGACAGAGTCCATCGTGTGGGCCGATTCGGGGGAACTGGGGATCGCCCGCCGGACATCTTGGCGTGTGTTCACAACTTTGCACTGAAGGAGAGCATCTTGCACCAAACGGGCAACCTCCCGCAGGTCCATTTTAGAGGCCATCAGCTCCAATTATATCAGGACCTCTCGATCCGGACTCTGCAGCGGCGGCGTGAGCTTAAACCTATTACAGAGCACTTACGAGCTCATGCGGTGTCGTACTCGTGGGGCCACCCATTTCGCCTTGTCTTCCGTTGGGAGGAGCAGCTTCGCCAGGTGAAACCTTTATCGGAGGCGACCAAGATACTGGGGCTGGAGGGAGACACCCTGGGCCCGGATATGAAGCTGGGGCCTACCGACAGGACTCGCCCACGTTGGTGGTGGAAGGAGAGACGGAGGAACCAGCGGCGCCCTACTGTGTCGGAGCAGATCTCGGAGCGTCAATCGGCAGTGAGCAGTGTGGCAGCCAGGACAAGTAATTAGGCGGTGAGAGACGAGGAGCTACTGGTCGGCTGTGGGCTGCTTTTTGCGAGATATGGGCCCTTACAGCGAGGCCTGGGCGGCGGAGTCGATGGACTCGGTGACCGAGTCTGTGTGGTCCTACGGCCCTGCTGTGACTTTTCCTCTTGGTGATGTGTGTGAGAGGACTTTTTTGCTTTGAGCACCTGTTGTGCGTTATAGTTATATGTTGGCATGCTTCCCTGCGGGTCTGGTGTTTATGGATTACAATGGTGTGGCCGCGTGACCTGGAGTGGTTGAGGTCCTGCTCTGGGCCTGGGCGTCTTCGTGGTGCTCCTTCCCCCCTTGGCAAGCTTCTCCCTGAGATGTATGACAGTTAAGTGCTTAAGTTTGAATGTCCGTGGGCTTAACAGCCCGACCAAGCGACTGGCAATATTATCGAGGTTAGAGAAATCTGGGAGTCATATTTGTTTATTGCAGGAGACGCACCTGCTGCACAGGGACACATTTTGCATGCGTTCACGGTGGTTCCCTAGACAGCTTTGGTCTTCGGCGGCCACGAAGCATGATGGGGTGGCAATATTGCTTTCAAGGACCTTTGCTGGGGAAATAGTGAGGAAGGTACACGAGGTGCAAGGCAGATTTCTGGCTATTAGAGTGAGGCTTGGTCCCTTCTTTTTCACTGTCGCCTCTCTCTATGCTCCGAATGCCCAGCAGAAGGCCTTTCTGAGACAGGTGGTTTCCCCGATCCTTAGCTCGCTGGACAGTGCCATTCTGGTAGGCGGAGATTTTAACCTGGTGATGGACAATGAGCTTGACCGCTCGGCCCAACGTTTTGGGCAGGCTGGGGCGTTATCTGAGGCGGGACATCAGTGGCTGGCTGAATGTGGGTTGGAGGATGTGTGGAGGAAGTTACATCCCACGCTCTGAGATTACTCCTTTTATTTGGAAGCGTCCAGGACTTATGCACGGCTTGATTTTTTCCTGGCTTCACACAAGTTTATGCCCCGAGTCCGGGAGGCCACGATTGAGCCTAGGGCCTTGACCGATCATGCTCCGGTAACTGTGGAGCTAGCCATGGATATGGGTTGGGTAGGTACTCCGAACTGGTGCTTTAGGGACTCCTTGCTTCAGAGTGTAGCAGTGGTGGAGTCGCTTTGGCGCGCGATCTTAGACTACATTAGCTTCAATGATGATGGCAGCATGTCCTTGGGGACTGTGTGGGAGGCTCTAAAAGCTGTGATACGGGGCCAGATAATGTCACTGTCTGCAAGAGACAATAAGGCGAGGAGAGAGATAAGGGAGAAGTTGGAGCAGAAAGTGGCTGTACTGGAGCGCTCCCATAAGTCCACCGGCGCACCTAGAATTTGGCGGGAGCTGGAGAAAATGAGGCAGCAGCTGAAACGGCTGGATTGGGATAGAGCGGAGTATGCGGTGGTGCGACTGAAGCATAAATACTATATTGGGAGCAATAGATGCGGAAAGCTCTTGGCGCATCGGCTACAAGCGCAACGAAAGGCAGCGGCGATAAAGCTAATCCATTCACCTTCTATAGGGGAGGTCCACACGAGGGACCAGATTGCAGAGGCTTTTGCGGAGTTCCACCGGGGTTTGTATACGGCGGATAGACGGGATGATACGGCCCTAGATTCCTATCTGGAGGGCATAGCAGTCACCCCCCTTGGGGAGAGGGAGGCATCCCTGTTGGACCAGCCGATAAGAGCAGAGGAGGTTATATCAGCTATCTCCCGCCTTAAGGTAGGGAAGTCCCCTGGCCCTGACGGGTTTACAGCATTATTTTATAAGACTTTCTGTGCGGAGCTTGCCCCGCTCCTCGTGCGGCTTTTTAATTCCTTCCAGTCGACGGGTGTCCTGACGCCTAGTATGTTGGACGCTACCATTGCTGTTATACATAAACCAGGCAAGGACCGAGAAGAGTGCGCTTCATATAGGCCAATTTTGCTCCTGAACATTGATGCCAAGCTGTTCACCGGGATTCTTGCGTGTCGTCTCAACCCTTATATGCCGGGTCTTATCGATCCAGATCAGTCTGGTTTTATTCCAAGCCGACAATGTGGTGATAACATGAAGCGGCTTCTACATTTGCTAGATAAAATAGGTCGATCTCGTAGGGAATCGCTCTTTTTGTCTATAGATGCTGAGAAGGCGTTTGACAGGGTTCATTGGCCATACCTCTTCCAGGTGCTGGAGCGTTTTGGCTTGGGTCCTGGGTTTAGGTCCTGGATCCGATGAGCTTATCGGTCCCCTAGGGCTGCGGTTCGAGTACATGGCGTGCTCTCCTTGCCGTTTCCGGTTGAGCGTGGGACTAGACAGGAATGCCCGCTCTCCCCCCTCTTGTTTGCGCTATATATGGAGCCTCTAGCGCAATGTTTGTGGGACAGCCCTTTGGTTTCCGGTGTGAAATTCGTCAGGGACCACCATCTCATTACCCTTTATGCAGATGATGTGATCCTTACTATTGCGGAGCCCAGGACCTCGTTGCCCGCGCTTATGGAGATACTAGCGGAGTTTAGCCAGGTCTCGGGATTTAAGGTGAACATGCAGAAATCCCAGATCCTAAGTCTGTTGGTGCATTCGGAGCATGAACAAGAATTGAGAGCTAGATACCCCTTTCAGTGGTCGTCTTCACGTCTATCCTATTTGGGGATCGAGCTGGGGACGTCTGCTGAGAAGACAGCGAGTCTGAACTATGCGAAGTTGGTTCACGAGATGCAGCGAGACCTGCAACTGTGGGGGAGGCATAAGCTGTCTTGGCTAGGCAGGATGGCGGCGGTCAATATGAGCATCTTACCGCGTATATTATATGTGTTTCAGACGCTCCCACTGACCCCACCTCCTCGGGCGATCGCTACTCTACAAACGGCGGTTCTGAGGTTTATTTGGGAGGGTCGACCGTGCGTCTCTCGCGACGGGTTTTCATATCGTCCTAAGAGTGGAGGGGGGCTGGCGGTCCCGTGTCTCTTGCGATATTTCCAGGCAACGCAGCTGCGCTTTCTTTTAGAGTGGAGTCGCCCGCTTACGGAGAAACATTAGTGCTTTATGGACCAAGCGGTAGCGGGCTCCCATATCTGGAAGGAGCCCTGGCTCCGACGTCGGCACAGGGCAGGAGGACTTTACTCTTCCCCGGTCACGGGAGCAACAATGCGAATTTGGGACGCGGTGGCCTGTCGTGCGGGCCTGACATCGTTTCCCTCCCCGATGACTCCCATTGGTGCGAACCCTGACTTTGAGCCAGGACTCAATCTAGAGGGTTTACGACGCTGGCATGAAGGGGGCTGTAAGAGAGTGGAAAGCCTCTTTGATGAACAGGGGGTTTTGTCCTGTAAGCAGATGAAAGAGATGTATGGCTTGCTGGAGGCAGATAGATTGATGTATTATCAGATCCGGCACTGGGCCCTCTTGCCGGCTAATAGAGCATTAATTGAGAGGCCCCTTACACCATTCGAGAAGTGGTTGTTGGTAAAGAAGAACGATAAGGGTGTCATTTTGGAACTTTATCGACTCCTGCAGGGGGAGACGCGACCGCCCAAGACTAAGGGACAGCTGAGGTGGGAGAGGGAGCTGGAGAAGAAACTTGCAGATGATGAGTGGGACAGTATATTCTATAGAACTCATCACACAGCCTACAATGCAGCGGGAACGGAGACAGCATATAAAGTGGCCTCCTATTGGTATTACACTCCAGAGCGTATCCACTCATGGAATTCTACTAAGTCAGACCTGTGCTAGAGGGGATGCGGAGCGACGGGCACCCTTATGCACTTGCTTTGGCACAGTCCCAAGCTGCACCGCTATTGGGGAAGCATACTGGATGATATCGATACAGCGTTTAACACTGAGATTCCAAGATTCCCATCGTATATTATACTGGGGTTACCCAATCCTCTTACTTTTCCTCTAAGATCGTTAAGGGGGAAGCAGATAGCCCTGGTGCTTAACGCGGCTCTGCAGCAGGTTCTAGCTCTCTGGGGAACAGACAGGGTCCCGACACGGGTGGCTTGGCTCCAGAAACTCTGGTTTATCCTTGCTATGGAGAAGCTTACCTTGGCCTCTCAGCAGCGAATGGGGGGTTTGAGTGTATTATGGAAGCCATTCCTTCAGATCCTATCCTCGGAATTTACGGAGCTGACATGTCCAGCCTATCTGAGAGTTCTGCGATTGATTTGAACTTGGGCAAGAGTGCTGCGAGGGGAGATCTGGAAGGGCTGTAGTTTGGGGGGGAGGGGTAGGGGAATGGAGAGACAATGAGATGATTTGGACTCTGGAGGGGAAGCAGTGTTTGTATGTTTATTTTTATGTTCAGGGGGTTTGTCTTTATGGGACTTTGCTGGAGTGATATACTTCATCTACTGTCCTGAGATGTGTTGTATTTTCTATGTTCATACTTTTAAAAATAATAAACAGATTTGATCCATAAAGAAAGCAAAAAGATCCCTCAGTAGTTCAAATTTAGTCATCTGGGTACTCGGGATTAAGCAAAGTCCTTTCATGAGCAAGGTCCTAGTATCTGGGTCCATTTTGGAGGGGCTCAGGTTAAATACCGGGATAACATTTAGTCCCTCTCATACTGTTGCCTCGTGGTCTGTAATACATGTTGGGAGTTGTCTGTGTTCTGATTCCCTCTTTGTTGGTTTCTGAAAGTTCCTCTCCTGGCCAAAAAACAAGTGTTACGGTTTTGACCTTCATTGGGCCCTGTCCTATTCCCAAATAGATCAAACTGATGGGAATTCCCCTCTCCTTCCGATTCAGAGGTGTCCGAGAAGGTAACTATCTTTATATTGGTCCAGAACTGTTGATCTTGTTCTGATCCATTCTGTCTTGTATTCTCCTATAGAAATGGATAAGCCTGTTCCTGTGAGAACCATCTAATATCTTTCCTTATTTTATCAGATTTTCTTTTAATGAGGTAAGTATTAAATGATTCAACTTCTGAAATCATTTCTTCTAATCACCTCTTTGCCTCCTCTAGTGAATCCTTAGTTCTTAATTCATCCTCCAATATTCTTATTTCCTTAGTTAATAGTTCTGCAATCTCTCTGGCTGTCTCAACTATCAGAATCATCCAATCGTGTGAACGTCGGTTAGACATTAGTGACCATTTCTCTAAAAACTTTTAAATCCCAAATTAATAAACCAGAGATGTTCTGGAAATGACCCCGCTCTCAGATATTCTAATATAAAATCCGCATGTAGTTCTGTACGTCTAGCTTTTTTCTTAAGTTCTACCAATTTATACCAACTTTCTTTAGGTTGTTCTAAACTTGTTCCACCGCTCATACCTAAACTAGATTGTCCCATGAGTTTGGACAGATCATCGTCGCTAAACCCAAAGGTCTTAATACTATTCATAATGTGATCGGCTACCAGCCTCACTGATAGCAATAGATGGAGAGAGGGTACCTACTTTGGTGTAAATAAGGTGTAAGGATGTCACTATATATTGTGTAGATCCTACTATAAATGACTCACATAGACATAAAAGGGAGGAGAATGGAATAACAATATAATATCTCTAGCCAAAAGATCTACTAACAGGCTGTCTACTTGGTAAGATGATTCTGTCTACTATAGATAATATATCCACCTATCAAAATCTCTCTGAAAAATATTAATCCCCCATGCATACAACGTACAAGGTGTGAAAAATTAACCACCACCGAGGACAATGGAGACCAATGAGAAATGGTCTACCACTTACAGGCAGAGAGTGTGTATGTATGTGGTATGAGAGACATGAGTGGCATTATAACTACTGAGTTTTAGGGGTAGGGTTTTTTTCTTATGCTAATACCATCATTAGAAATTGCAATAAAGAGAATAAAATGTGAAATTAAAACACAATTGTTAACTTTGATTATCAATATATATGAAAATTATTGAAAAGGAGACCCAGCACATCGAAGTGTCCATTGATATCCACAAAATTATCACAAAATTATCACATTTCTTCAAAAATCACATAATTCAATAGAGTTCTTATGAAAACTTTTTGTTCTTTATTTATCCACAATGACAATATCTAATCCATCATAGCCAACGCGTTTCGTCCAAACGGACTTCTTCAGGGCTATAAAAAATATACAAATACATAAAATATCAATCAATATAATATTCTATATACATCCTCCACCCATATTAAATATAAAATGCCGTGACAAAATTAAAATCATCAATAATCACCATCATGGTAATTTTTAATTTTATTAAAGAAATTAAACTAATGACTTAACTTATAGAAAAATATAAATAGAGGGAAAAAGGCTAAAATATTTTTTTTTATTTTAATTTTTTTATTAATTGCAATAATTTCCAACATTGTCAGTTTTTTCTTTATTTCTTCATTTCCTTCACTTCCTCCAAAACGACCTATGTCATCTTATTATGAATTTTATTTGATTTTAAACTCTTCATTTTTATATTTTTTTATATATATTTTTTTATATTAAAAAGCAAGTATATTTTATCCTGTTTTAGTAGAAGACAAAACAATAATATATCTTTTAGAACTCTTTCTAATACAGAAGGATTTCCTCTGTGTCCAGACATCCATCTGCACTCTTCTGGGTGGGGCCTTCGTCTTCAGGTGGAGGACTGGCACTCCTTAACGTCCCCGTCTGGGTGGTATGGGTGGTGGTGCCTGTGTGTGAGAGAATTGAGATGTGGGTGTCCTGCACATTCTTGTCAATTGCAGCTCTGGTCAGCAGTAATTTGTGGTTGGATTCCCATGTAGTGGCATGCAGGGTCCCTTTGTGTTCTTTTTTATCCATTTAGTGAGGGGGTGGTGGTGCATTCTGGGTGTTGTAGTGCTCCTGAGATTACATGCATGGGTTGGTGACTGTGCACAGGGGGTTGGATGGTGATTTGTATGGGGGATTGTGGGCATGCAGGTGACATGGACATGAGTGTGTGGGTGTTGTGGACTGGGTAGGGTATGGGGTCCTGGTGGTAGTGAGAGGGTTGGGGTGATACATGCATTACAAGTGTGGTGACTGTTAGGGTATTGTAGTTGGCTTACCTGAGTCCAGTCCTCCAGTGAGTCCAGTGAGGCCCTCCGGGTGCAGGATAGCCAAGGCCTTCTCCTCCCAGTCGGTGTATTCAAGGGGAGGAGGGGGGACCATCACCAGTCTTCTGTACAGTGATGTCGTGCCTGGATGCCATGGAACGCACCTTCCCCCGGAGGTCGTTCCACCTATTCCTGATGTCGTCTCTTGTGAGTGGATTGTTTCACACTGCGTTGACCTTGTTGACTAGCCTCCGCCATAGCTCCATCTTCCTGTCCAAGGGTGTCTGCTGCACCTGTGCCCCGAATAGGCATGGCTTGACCCTGAGTAGTTGTTCACCATGGTCAGTGAAGCAGGGGTGCTTAGGGGGTGCCATGGTGTGTGTTGTGGGTGGTGTTTTGTAGGTGTGTTGATGAGGGTGCTGTTGTGTGGTTGGGTGTGTGGCTTGTGATGGTGGGTCTGCAATGTATGAGTTTTGGTGGTGTTTTTGTGTGTGTGGCTTGTGTGATGGTTAGTTCAGTGTATGCGTGTTGTGGTGTCAATATCTGTCATGCTATTGGTGTTGTAAAGGATTGTGGGTTGTGTATGTGTGTGTTTTAAAGTGTTGTGGATATGTGTCAGGTGTGTGCTTTTCGTTCGACTTTCACTGTCCGCCAAGCTGATTTGTGCATCATTATTTGGTGGGCGGAGGATTTGTCAGCATGGCAGTGGCGGGGTGAGGTATACTGCCTTTCCACCGTCTTTGGCCCTGGTTGTGGGTGGAGGTTGCAAGATTTTGGGAGGTTTGTCTTTTTCGCATCATTATATGGTGGTGTGCTGTTCACCGCCACTAGCGGTCTTTTGTTCACCGTCAGCACGGCGGTCAGCGGTGATTGCTGTCAAGTTCATAATAAGGGCCCTAGGCTCTTTTAACCAATGCCCGGTTCAATGGAGGTTGGTCGGATCTAGCTTTCAGGCTTGAACTTAATCACTTTACATTTCCCATGATTCTAGACTTTCTCTATGGCTCCACGATTCCTAACGACATGGTCATGGTGACCAAGACAATATTTCTGCCATGAATAGCAGCCTTGCGTCATACCCACTGGGCTGGCATTCTGACCAAGCAAACACCTGTTTGGCATGGCAGTTGGCTGCGAGAGGTGGCAGCACTGAAGGGCTTTGATAGATGGGACTTGTTAGGTATACTGCAGCTCGGGGATATATGGTCTGGCTCACAAATGCACTCCTTTCTAGATCTACAAGCTACATATCAACTCTCCCAGACCTAGTTCTACAGATACCTTTAACTGCATCATGCCCTACATTCGCACCTCTCACACAAAGACTCCCTACCCAAGTATAGCCCGCTCAAATCCAAATTCCGCATGGGGTCACAAGGAAGAGGGGATGTTTCTCAAATATATAAAATGTTGGTCAATAACACACCAAGTGACCTAGCCCATCTTAAGGGGTGCTGGGAAAGTTGGCTTGGCCGATTGATGATGAAGAATGATGAGACGCCTTAATGGCTCCTCAGACCATAACCATATCCTCCGAGTACGGCTAACACAAACATACAACTTCTATGGGGCATACCTCATGCTAGCTAGACTACATTGGGCAGGGCTCTTCCCAGACCCTGCCCGCCCCAGATGTGAGGGTTCGCCCACTGACTTTTATCACATGGCCTGGGTTTGCCCTCCAATCCAAAGGTTCTGGTCGGCAGTAGTGAAGGATCTCATAGATATACTTGGAGGTTCCGCTGTGAACATTGGGGATTCTGTTAGGTGTCATGGAGGGTATTGTGGGTACCAGAGTAGAATCAATTTTCCTGGGGACCGCCTGGATGGTAGCCAAAATGGACATTGCATCATGTTGGACATCGCCTACCTCTCTTACCCTTGCACAATGGTGCAGAGGAGTAGACTGGTGCGACTGTCATGAACAACCAATCTATGAGGCGCGGGACTGTCTCTCTAAACATAGTAAAGTGTGGGGTAAGTGGCTGGGGCAAATCCCCTGAATACAAATAAGGGTTTGAATTCAGTGTGGTCGATGTATTGGTTCCTAAATGTTATCTACAGGTGAGAACCTCATTACGCTTTTTGATGTTCTATTAGCCTTAGAGGCTATATGTGCCAACAATTGTAAACTTGAAAACTGAATAAAATTGTTAAGATCTATTCTCTGACAACCCTGCTTCCAATCTAGAAGTGCTAGAGCCTCTCTGACCCTAACGCAAACTAAGGCCTGATTTAGATATTGGTGGTAATGGTCCTGCCTCCAGTTTTCTGACTCAAACCTGCCTGCCGCTTTGGCAGTCTGACCACATTATTTAGATGTTGGAGGTCCAATAGATTTTAACCCACCCGATTTGGATGTGCCTTACCGTCAAGAAAAAAGTGGTGGTCCGACCTCCAATTTTTACTTGGTGGATTGGGAAGGAAAGGGGGTTACGCACCATTACTCCCAATTCTCCTTCCATTTCCAGCTACACACGACTAGACAAGACCCTCTGCTGCTGCTGCCATGGAACCTCAGAGAAAACATGCCCCCGTCACTGGACACAAAGGTAGGGAACCCACATTGTGTACAGTTGGGCTCTGCACATGAGCACAGGACCACTACAGACATAAACATATTACAGTAAATTTTCTTTTTAATTACTGTGCCATGCATATGTCAGGGACACGGGTGGCAACTCACTAGTACACAACACATCTCAAACACATTCACAACTGTCATTATGGCATCAGTATTCATTGCCAAATGACTGCTGGCACCGCAATGACGGTACAATCACACTTGCCAACTGTGCCAATGTGTGCACCTGTCAAGTTGTGCTTGAGTTGTGTGTGTGAGATAGAACATGTATATATGTGTGTGATGTGATTAGCAGAGGGAGGTGTAGTGGGTGATGTGGTTGTGAAAGTATGAGCGCCACTTGCACATGGGATGGGTGTTGTTGCGTGTGTTGTGTGTTATGTTGCTGCGTGCAACACTCAGGTGAATGTTGTTGTGTGGCGGTCACTGTTGTGATTTGTGTAGGAGTGCTTGTATGTGCGTATTTTTGTATAGATGAGGGTGTTGGTTGTTGTGGTTCTGTCATGTGTGGGTGCAGTGTCACTAGTCTGTATATGTTGTGTGATGGATGGATGTGTATGTGAGTTTGCAGCATGTAGGTGTTATAGTGTGGTGGAATGGCAGTGGATAATGGTGTGTATGTGGTGTGTTGTGTTGTGTGTGATGCAGGCAGGTACAAATTTGAAGGGTAGAATTTGTGTGTGGTTTATTTCTATTCCATGGTCACTGTGTCCGCAACACCACCTGTCCAACCATAACATCTAAATACAGCCAACAGGAACCCACCAGCCTGACAGCTAGGAAGAGCACTCCATCATGGTGGTCTTCAGCTCAGCCTCTGATGCGACTTGGTGGTGCAATCACCAAGATCTAAATCAGGCCCTAAGTTACTCTTGGAGATTAACAGTGTCTCATAGACTCTTCACGTTCTGCCTGACCCTAAGATGGTGTCCCACCATGAGGCATCCTAAAAACCATTAGAGAAGAAACAATTCTTTGTTAAAAACCACCAAAGAAGAAATTACTCTTTGTTTCGCTATGTGGATGCTTGTCTGCTAGATCTTACAGTTGTACAGTAAAAATACACTTAGATTGCCCTACACTTCTTTATGTTATCCGGTCTGTATTTGTGGCAATGCTGTGATCGAATTATTTTAACTGAGCTGCAAAACCAACATCACTCCCTGGCTTGTGTGTTCTTGTGAGGACTCCAGGGGCCCTAGTGGCACAAGCAGGCATCCCCAGTCACTACTTTGGGCTTCATTACGGCAAACTAAAAATAACCAGCTGCTTGCTACATGCTAGTGCTTTATTCACATTTCCCTTATTGGAATCGCCAAACGTTTGATATACTGTACCCAATCTCTTGGAGCCTCAATTCTTTGTGAATGTCTCCCTGAACTTCAAACAGATTAGTGTGCCCCCTAAAGTTGCACACTAACTAGCATTTATTCTCTCTGAGGCTTGGCACCTGTGATCCACTGTGAAAGTCTGGCGCTTACCACAAATTATCTTCCCCTAGGCAAAACAAGCCACAAACGCTCCAAAGCACAACCTCCGCTGCCTGACACTCCCATCAAAGGGAAAATAGACATTAAAAACACCATGAATATGATCCTTAAAAAACTTGCTGAGGTGCATGACCTAGCTAGTCCACCAAAACCAATACAGATGCAATGCAGCAAGACTTCTGTGCGATCAGATCTGACATCAACACTATTAGCACCAAAGTGACCGACGCAGAAACACGAATCATCTTCTTGGAGGATAACACTACGCTCTGAAACAAGGATACCCATATACTGAAAACCACAACCAAGTCCCCGCAAAGAGACATGGTTGAACTGAAACACAGAAATCGCAGAGGGAATTTATATATCTTTGGAGTGCTTAAAGGCTCAGAGGACTCATCAGACTCCTGTATCTCCTTCCTGGAAAGAAGGATTTCAAGGGGTGAAAGGCTTAACCTTTAAAAAAGACTTTGAACTAGAAAGGGTTCATCATGTTCAATCATTCAAACCCACTAACAGGAAAATTACATTCCAGATTGTCTATCGCCTGCTGAGATTTCAACATACAGAACTAATTCTAACCCACATGTGTAAAATCAACCATTTCATGTGAAATGGCCACAAAATATTAATGTCACAAGACTACTCCAAGTCCACGGTGGAAGTTAGAAAATATTTTCTTGATGTCAAACCTAGGCTCAGGAATGCAAATCTCCAGTTCTCGTTTATAGGTTCTGGAAAATTTTAAGTCTTTGCTGATGGGAACCACCACATTTCAATGGGTGCAAAGACCTGCAAACCTTCCTAAGTGACAGGGATGGTGCTTTAATGGATTCTCACCAACCTTCGGCAAACAAGCCATAGTTATGTGTCTTTTCAGCTGTTGTTATCTTGTAGAACCAAATTCTACTTTTCTTCTACTTTGCTGATATATGCTGACCTGAGCCATTGCTCTTCTAACTGACATGACAGATAAGTTCATATGTGCCTTGCATTCACAAAAGTCTCACACATATGCTCATAATGTATAACAATCTTTTCAACACCAAATGTCCATTGCTTTATATGTATGGTACACATTTATAGTATCTGATTGTCAAGTTCTATATTATTGGGTGTCACCTGTTCCTTTACACATATGTTCAACATGCAAAGTTTGTGCTAGCCTTGTTCCAGCTGTGTCTATGTTACAAGTTACCCACAAATGTTAGTTGTCACATATGGCATGGCAATATCTACTTTTCTTAGCAAATGAATCCTGAAGTATTAGTGGGATAGGTTTCACTCTCCACCCAATACATTCTCAATGCCGGTAATGTAATTGTTATACTGTAAAAATGTGTACTCCTCAATTATGGGCCTCTGTTGCCCTTAGTTGTACTCCAGTTCCCAGCTCCCGCAACCACTTTGCATATCATGCTCTCCAAGACTGCAGATCCAGTGCTTTATCTTTTGTTCTGTCTAGTATTGCATACCTATGGCAACTGGGTTCTCACCCTGCTGTGGTCTCCCTCACACTCAGTATTATAGGTGTGTTTACTGGGAGATGGGTGTGGGAATAGGGTTCAGGTTTGTTTCTTTTTCTGTTTATATTCATTTGTGTTTTTATGTATGTTGTTCTTTTTTACTGTTGACATATGGTCTGGTTTGGCAGTCACTTTCTTTTCCTGCTAATGTCTATCCCTTGGTGTCAAAGCTCCACTATCCATGCACCTATAGATATAAATACTGACTTTACTATATTCGAGAAAGAGCCTCATAGTATGTGGAGATCACTAACCCAACATGTCCTTTCTAACTATAACTTTGACTCATTTTCTCCAACCATACATTTCATAATCATTTATACGCTCCTATATTCTGGCTAACAACCCCTGGATGTGAATTTTAAAATAATCTCCTTAAATGTCAAGGATCAAGCATAAAAAATTGAGAACTACCTGTATAAACCTTTACAGGAGTCCAAGATTACCTGCAAAAAGTTAGCATTGTTTGGATGGAACTGGCTTAGCATTGCTCTTTGTTCCTCTGCTGTCAATAAGAAAAGAAGGGGTGATAACACCGATCAAGAAAAACTCAGGCCTATATGTGGATTAACAAATAATATATGGTGAGGGAAGATGGATTTTAACTATCTAAGAACAAGAACTCCTTCCATGTCCTAAACATATATGACCCAAACACTGATGCCTCGGAAATCCAACACGTGCTAACTGATCCTTTGAGCAAACTCCCTACTGATGATTGATTGTCATGGGCAGGGACCTCAATCTCACCATGGACCTTACTCTTGATAGACAGTCAAAATCATCATTGCAACCCTCCAAATCCCACAAAGCGCTCTGCAAACTCTGCTCACGATTTAGCTTTTATGACTTTTGGAGACTGCAACATCCTGATACCAGGGAATACACTTTCTTGACCAGTCCACACAAATCATACTCAATAATAGATGATCTTCTGATATTTAAGGCGCACACATATCTGATTGACCAAACAGACATCCTCCCAAGATTAGTTTCTGATCACTCAGCCGCTATCCTATCCCTTTTGGGTACCACTGTAAAATCTGGATTCAATGATGAGTCAGTTAGAGATGCAGTCTTCAAAGAGATCATTGAAAATACTATACTGAATTACTTCATAGACAAGTCACACTTAAAGACTTCACATACTATATTTTGGGACACACTCAAAGCTATGGTTAGGATCTCACTAATTGAACTCCAATCTAAGTTGAATAAGGCCCACAATAAAAGTCTCCAGGACCTTGAGAAAGAGATTAAAACCTTAGCGGCTTCCCACATCTCCAATCCGGACACCCAAATCCTTTCCAATCTTAATATTAAAAAATCTGAATGTGATAGGATTCTGAATGAAAAAGCCAGGGATTGGATAAACAAATATAAAAGCTTAAAATTCTGTGAGGCAAACAAGGCCGGGTAAATGCTAGTGTCATATTTGAAACATAAACAATCCAATAAGAGCAATGATGCACTTAAAGATAAACTGAATGTTACCCATATAAACCCTCCAAAAATCATGGACATCTTCAAAGACTATATTTGGGGGCAACTCAAACATTTCTAATTAAAAATTGCAGGGACTACCTAAAATAAATCACAGCTACCCACTATAACCAATTTAGAGAAGGGACACACTTGGGACTATCTCCCCAAATGACTGGGGCCTGATTTGGGAATCAGTAGTCTCCCACAAATCACACTCACTTTTTATCCAAAATGAAATATTGTCTTCTGCATAGGATGTTCTGGGCTCTATCTCGCCTACATGAGATGTCTCTAATAACAGACTGGACATGTTAGAACTGTAATAAAGCCACTGGCGATCTCATGCATCTACCCTTTGATTGTAGCACTGTTTCCCATTTCTGGAAATGTGCATTCAGCTTTCTACGAACTCTGTTTGGGTTCCAATTGAAACAAGATTTTCTCTCACTCGTTCAAGACTTTCTTGACCCACCGATCAAAATATATAATGATAGTCCTCTGTTGGACATGTTATTATCTGCGGCCTCTGAGTCTTCCCTCAGTAATTGGAAAAACACTGCTGCCACCTCTTTTAAGTCCTGGTTGAAATGAACTACTTACTTATAAGGTGCCGATAACATATCTCTCCAAACCTCCCCCTGGTTACCACATTCCAGATCTGTTTGGAAGACATTAGTTAACTATTTTGCGAATACCAAACTGCCATAAGATTCCCCATCCCAAAATGAAATGGTGATATAACCACTATTTCCCTTGACATCCTCCCTTGCCTGTGATCAGATGACTGCCTTCTCAAATACAAATCTGCTACCTCTGTCAACCATAGGACTGTCATTCCTATTTCTGTAATGTCCTGATTTACTTTTTGTACTTGTTTTTATTGTACTTACAATATTTACCTGCCCATATGCTATGCTTTCCCTTATTTTTCTTCATTGTGTTAAGCATTTCTGTACATGAAATCAAGAAATGTTACCCACATTTTCTAATATGTATCCTGTATTGCCATCTGATGATATCTTTTTTGTTTCTTTAAAACAGTCAATAAAAATACTTTGAAATAAACTTGAAAAGAACATTAATGAGGCCTGTCCATTCATAATTAGGCGCAAGGGGAGACCTGGAGAAGAGAAGCCTTTTGCTTTGTAGGCCCCCTGTAGTCAGCTTTGCACCAGCCAAGTGGGAGTGGGACTTGGTCCCATTTTGATGTAGCTGAGGAGTAGTGGATCACTCATCTCCCTAAATACAACTTTGGCTGGCACAGAAGCTACTTTCTGAGGCAGAAAGATTCTTGCATGTTGGATTTGCCTCAGAATAGTGCACTGTAGAAATGGTATCCCCTTGGAATCTTTTTTCTTGTTGGTTAGAAAGTATCCAGGAGTCACCCCACCCATAGGCTAGTAAAGCCTATAAACCTGGCACCTCAGTCACAGCTCATCAAAACACTTCTTGGACCAGTGGAAGAACAGAAGAGGGCAGTATCTGTTGTTTGATACTTTTGTGGAGACATGAAGAGCTGGAACTTCTCCTGTTTGCACCTGTACTAAGATGTGGATTGCAGGGGTCAGTTGGATGTCCTCCTATGAGGGAACAACAAGCTGCCTTTCCAGAAGTGTCCAGCTGACCAGTAACAACTGTAACTGATTTGAACCATGCTGGTGACCCCTGCTAGAGTTAGTTGTGCCCCCTAAGTACTGTAGCCTGAGAAGTGATCTAGAGGAGCTGCTCCAGAAATTCTCAAAAATTGGGAGTCAGAAAATGTTTAGACTTCCAACATCTCCAGAGCACAAGCAGGACCTCGTGGCAATGACACTTGATTTCAATATGACTTTGTCAAAAGCATCTTGAGCCTTACACCACTGGAGGATTTTGAGCTTCCTAAAAACACCAAGGGACTCATTACATCTTTGGTGGTCTTTTTGGAAGACCGTCGAAGCCGGCTGCAGGCAACAGACCGCCACTGCTGGCGGTCTGTTGCCCGCCATATTAGGAGCCTTTGGAGTACTTCCAGCCATTTCTGGACAGAAGTTCGACTCCAAAGAGGCGGTCACATCGCCAGCACTGCCACAGTAGCAAGACTCAGCCCACCGTATTACAAGCTGTAATACAGCTTGGCGGAGTCCTGCTTGTGTGGTGGTGCTGGCGGTGCAGGACCACCAGGACCCATCCCCTCCGGACAACCTCCTTAACAGAGAAGGTAAGTGGGTGTCCGAAAGGGGTGAGGGCGTCTGTGTGTGTGGGTGCATGTGTGCATGTATGGGGGTGTCTGAGTGCGTGTTTGTGAGTGAGTGGGGGTGTCTGAGTGGATGTATGTGTATGCTGAGGGGTGTGTATGTGAATCCATGCATGTGTGAAGGAGTGGGGGGTGCTTGTGAGTGTGTGGATGAGTGGGGGGTGTGTGCATGTGTATGCCGGTGACAGGAATGGGGATTCCTATTACCAGGTGCGGTAACACCAGGGTTTTCGTGGCAGGGTGACTGCCAAGGAAAGCCTGACGGTCTACAGCCTTGTAATCCGGCTGGCAGGCTGAGGCCTGCCACGGGTTGGAGGTGCACACTGCTGGCCATGTCAGTGCAACTGCACCGGTGGGCCAGGCGGGGTTGCGGAGGCTTGACTTCTGCTGAGCCCCACAAATCATGAGTTAGCAGTCCTTACCACCGGGTCTGTGTCAGTAAAACCACCATGGCGAGGCTGGCAGTCTCATGACCTCATAATGAGGGCCTAAGTCTGAAGGTAGAAATCGCAAATGGGCAAAGGTGGGAAAAGTATCCACCCGCTGCAAGGATTTTGTCAGCCACAAAATCTGAATTTCTCCCACTTGGAGCTTTTGTTGCCAAATCCACAGCTTCATTGCTACTTCGCCCAGAGGCTATCCAGCTTTTAGAGGACTTTGTTGGATACAGCCTGCAATCTTCCCCCACTAGAGGATTTGACAGGGACTAACCTGCTTGGTATATCCGACCTGTGCTCCCTCATGGTTGGCCTGAAGTTGCACAGAGGTCCTGGTGAACTGTGAACAGTGACTAGTGATTGCTGCTTTACTTTCTAATCTATCAAAATTAATATCTTTTGTTCCCATTATTGGATTTATGTTGTTTTGGTGTTATTTTAGTGATTAGATTTTTCTTTGTCCTTACAAATTGGTTGTCATTTTTTTATTTGTTTTATTATGTTATTTTTATATGTTTTATTATGTTTTGTTTTGACATTTTAATCATTATGTTACAGCTAAAAAGTTTACATGATTTCCTTAGTTAAGCCTGTTTGCTCTGTGCCATAGCTAGAATGGTGTTGAACTCAGGTTGAAGTTATTGAAACAGTGTTTTACTTTGACAAGTTACAGTCTGATTCCTTGTGCTGGACTCTCCTCCTTCCCAATATATAGGTACAAAATACAGGGCTTCAAGTAATGTAGACTGGAAGTCATGCAATTTTGGCCCTTATATTTTACAGACTATGCCATTAGCCAAACAAGCCCACCCAAATTATGTTGAATCTTGGTCATGTTTGTGCATTGAGCTAGGAGTTCTTTGATCCAATAACTCTTCATAAAATCCTTATACTACCTTGTATTAGTGGAATTTGTTTTTCCAAGCCAGGCTCATGAACTGTATAAATATAAGCATAAATATAAGGATCTTAATTACCTCTTCCTGAACAACATCTAGTATTAAGAGTAAGTTGACGTTTGATAAATGTAACAAGAAATCAGTCGTAATTTTGAGCATGGCTACCTTTCCAAAAGTCTTGAAAGATAAAGGCACATCACAAGCTTCTGTTAAGTTTGCATTCACTATCCCATCTCCTGACATTCTGGAGACCAGCTTTCTCCATTTTTTTCCACTTGCTAAATCTTTCCAGTGTTAAAGCTACCAGAAGTAAAGTTTGGTAGTGCTACATATGTAGATCATCTGCAGTGAAAACCTAAAAGATAAGCATGAGTAGCTTGTTTTTTCCCTCAGTTTTTAGTACTGTGCATGCATTTCAAGTCCACTTGCTGCATTGTCCTTCATTTGCATATTTTGCTAACCACAATAATGTACAGTACTAATGCCTAAAAGATCAAGGGCCTGATTTAGAGATTGGTGGACTGGTTACTCTATCACAAATATGATGGATATTCCGTCTGCAGTGTTACGATGTCCATAGGGTATAATGCTATTGTAACACGGCGGACAGATATCGATCAGGTTTGCGACAGAGTAACCCCATCCAACAAACTCTAAATCAGGCACTAGGTCTTCAAAAATATATGTGTGGATTCTCTATCTAGGAAAAAGCTGCCTTTGTTAAATACTCACGTATGACTAGATATCTAAAGCATCATGCTTTTGGATTGCATAAGAAGAGTCTAAAGCCACAAACCTTGCTAAGAAAATCACCATGACCAGATCACCTATGACCTCAAGGCCTAGAAACACTCAGCACCACAAAATGTGGTCATAAAATATATCTGGGAAAGCAGTATTAATCCAGGTATGTGTTTATCGGGGTATATCAGGGACACTTAACACTTCACTTAGCTTTCCTGTCTGAAAAGCAAGGAATTCCATGGCCTTAGTTTAACCATTTTAAAGAATTTTGGGTTGTTGAGCTCTATGAGCAGGTTGAGACCGATGTCGTGATAGCATAACATCAACTATAAAAATGTGAAAGACAAAGTAGCATTCCCCTTAGCATTCAGGGCAATCGAGACTGCCTCCCAGTGATGCTCAAAGGGACAGTGTGAAAATGCGGGTCCCCCCTTTTTAGGACTCAACATGACTTTCTCATTACCCAGGTAAACATAATTATGCTTTTAAGTATTAAGCACAAAATCAGCCATTATTTCCATAAACACAAATGTACATGCACCAACTACTGTATTTTAAGAGGGGTGCACAAAGCAAGGACACAAATGTATTTTTTTTAAAGCAGCTGGTTATTTCAAAATAAACAAGATTGAAATTCAGAAATAAGAGTGGTATGAAAATGTCAAAATAATATACAATGATATCAAATGATGCACAGGTGTGCTACAAATTCAGTTCGGAATTAATCAAATGTTGGTGAGGTTTCATCAGCTTCACCTAAATCAAGAGGGATCTGAAATCTGTTTGAAACATATCCAGCACTGTGTACATTAAAATTAGATTGCTTTAACATTACAAAGATCAGACTCCTCCTCCTATGCCCAGATGAAACATCACCTCTTTCTTTTGACAGGCCTGACTCACTAGTTCAGCTTCCCAGGAACATATAGATGGTATGCAACTTCAGATTACATTTTAATGGGATCTGCCCTTTGCAATTATTTGGACGTATCCCTTTTTCACGAGGGGCATCCTCAAACATTTTCCCTTCATTCCTCTTGTTTGAACTTTTTTTTGGTGGTTTTAGGACTTTACAGCTGCTAACTAGTGCTAAGGTACTTGTGCCCTTCCTTTAAGCATGATAAAGTTGACTTACACCTAAATAGCACATTAATTTTTTATAAGTTTCCAGCAAAGTGGTACTAAATGGATCCTGAGCCTGTAAGTTACATGCTACTAGGGCCTGCTGCACTTCTTGTGTGACCCACTTAGGTTGTCTCAGTGACAACAAAATAAACTTTTTACCAGGCCTAAATCTTCCCTTTTAATATATATGCCTGAATAGCCCATCGAGCAGGGTGCAGCGTATTGAAAACGTTGGGCATGTACTTTTGGGGTTTTCACATCCTGGTAGGGAAAAAGTATTAAATTAATGTTTGACCACTGTCTCCAATAGGGTAACATTGAGTTACCTTATTACATTTAATGAGCAATAGCGTTTGATTGGGAGCAGGTAGGAATGTCATGTTTACACTGAAATGAATGGTGATTTAAATCTACTTTTAATGGTAAAGTGGGATTTAAATCACAGTTCTGAAAATGTCACTTTTAGAAAGTTCCCATTTTTGTCCTTACCATCTGGCGCCTGCAGTCTGTATCCTGGTTCACATGACTAGGTGTAGTTGGACAGTGGCCTTTGTGTATTCCTCCGACAGTAACACAAAGGGGGACTAGGTGTTAGCAGGATGGGCCATCATGCAAGGATGGAAGGAGCAGAGTTGTGCACAACCCCACTTACATGTCAAAGGAGGTGTCTTCACACTACCCTTTTGTCACCCCAGCCATCCTGGAACCAGGGCAGGGAGGAAGGAAATTTCAAAACCATCTTTGGGGAGTGAGGGGTACCAAATGTTTTCTCCACTTCAAAGCTGGCACCACGTATAAAAATAAGACCCAGAGACCCTCTCTTCAGTATACTCCTGGATCGAGGTATATTAAAAAAGAATGGACAGCCAAGCTGGCAGAGAACTGCCCTGCTGCTTTAGGCCTGTCCTGCTCTCTGAGAAGGAAGACTGGACCTGCTCCCTTAATCCCAGGCAGAGTGACATCAAGAGTCAGCTGGCTGACCTCCTGTTTCTGAGGTACAAGGACGCAACAAGCTCCAGAGTCGTCCTTGCAACTGCCCAGCTAACTTGCTGCAACTGGACCTGTCTGGATCTGCAACTGGACCTGCCTGAGCCCTGCTGGCCTCTGCTAAAATGAGTCCCTGATCCCCAAGGAACTCCCACTCAGGTCCTGGGCCCTTGCTTGGCATCAGAGTACACTCCTCAGAAGAAAAAGGGAGAAATCCTAAAGTTATGGGCTCTTCAAGAACATGAATGAGCCAGTTTGTGCTGAAATCTTGCCACCTGCGAAGACCAAGAAGCCCTGGTGGACCTGACTCTTTGCCTACGTGACTACCAACAAGATCTGCACTTCAAGCTAAAGCAGCGACAGCCAATGGTGGCCATAAATGCGAAAGTGCAGCACCATCTATCTGCAACACCTGGCAGGATCTTCACGCTAGAGTGATGACATCCACAACGCCCGACCACTTCACTCTACAGCAATGACTATGTGCATTGCTCTCCCTGCTTCTCATTTCTTCCTCCACTGCAAACTGGACTCTACACCGGATGTTTATAAGGTATCTTTTTCAGCTAGACTACCCTGGTCCCTGTAGCCGGCCGGTGCTCTGTCGTGGTCAGCCTGAACTTCTCACTTTCACCAGTCTAGCACAAGCAGATAATCCTGAGTGGCACTTTGTGATTTTGACAGCTATACTTTCCTAAAATCTTTGAAATTGCATATTTTTCGGTGTCAAATAATTATTACATTTTACTCTATTGTTCTACATTGGTGTGGGATTTTTCTTGTGTTGTGTTGTGTTTTCACTGTATTACTGTTTGAGTGCTGTATAAACACTTTACACATTACCACTTAGTGAAACCTGACTGTTTGGGTCAAGCTACCAGAGGGTAGGTATAGGTTAATTTAGTGACTTTTTGTGGTTCACCCTTCACCCTGACACAGATTGTGGCTGTTGCTTGAGAAGGGTTAACACCTTTCTCAATCAATAATTCAGTTTCTCAACACCATCACCAAAAGTAGGATTTGCATGTTCTGGGTGGCCAGGAATCCCTCCTGCTGTCGCTGCTTCACAGCTTTTTACAGGATTCTTGTTGTAGTGATGTCCAATTGAAGTTATGGAGTGCAACATACACATAGTTGCCACTCTCAAAGCTCAGGAGAGTCCATAACCTTGTAAACGTGGCTTAAATGCTACAACCACACAATACTTCTACTGAAGATCCTTAATTGGCTAAAAATCAAAGAAAAAAAACACAATTCAGGACCCTATTCTCACACAAAATGGTATGTATACTCACTTCTAGAGCAAGTGTGCAAACATTTTCCAGTCCTACCTGCTGACATGGTGAATGGCGTCAGCGTCTTGCATCAACCTCTGTATGGGCTTAACACAATACAAACAGATCACACTTAAAATTCTTTATGTATCTTAATCATGCCCTCTAGTGCTGTATGACAATATTTGATATCTGAAGCAGATTTACTGATGTTCAATAGAGCATGGAAAAATATGTCTTCAACATAGCATAAGGTTGAGGTGTGGTGTAATTTCCGTTGTACACTTTTCTGTCCCTCCCTTATACTGGAAACTCAGTAGGCTAATCATATGATGACTAGAGTGTTCCTGTCTGAAACAAGGTATCTCAATTTTAATCTCACAAATTTACGGCAGGCTACTTGCATAATCAGAGAGGTACATTCAGAGAGGCACACCACTCAATCGTAATGGTGGGAATTCCCTGCTGTACTGTACTAGTAACCACTGACAGGTTTAGCTTCAGAGTAACATACTTATACCTGCTACCAGAAGGCATGTATTATAGATATTAAGGGCAGTTCATGCCTGGGTGGTCAGTGGGGCCAGAGCAGATATGCTCTACTTCACATTCAGAGACAATCTGTCTTATTTCAGCCTTGCACCTTTGTTTTGTGCGTCAAAGAGTAAGCACAGGAAAGAACAATACTACCTCCCTCAAACTTAGGAAATAATATGGGATCTCAGTCTATCAAAGTGAGAAGTCTTTCAGGAGACCTGATAATAGACAGCAATTGGAGGTATAAGATTCACGGAGGGGAGAACTTGATGGGGGTTTAAGATTCTTGGGAGTTTATGTGTTAAGAGGGCTGTAGAATGATGAGTTACTGTTCATGATGCCTGCAAATCCCATCTGCCTCTGACACTGTCTGTGATTTGCCATTGAGGTTGAGCTAAACAGAAACTCAGCAAATATGTGAGTTTCAAAGCTAAAGGATAGGACATAATTGTAAACATACATCTATTATGACAAGTCATTTGTACAGGTGTGACTTTGCTTGTGCAGTAACAAATCATGACACTGTATACCACACTGTTTAGTACACAATACCAACTAACAATCTGCATTCATACCTGAGTCATTGGCATTGGAGCAACCTAAGACCTCACAAATCATGATAAATAGGAGGTGATATGCCAGGCATCAATTGTAGACAACAAAATGGAATCTCACATTTCAGAACAGATCACATACATTTAGTCAGTTGAAGTACTGATTGTCTCCAGTTTTATCTTCATCAGACTCATCTTCTCTTGGCAAATCTGCATTTCCACCCACAGGTTCTGCGGCCCCCCCTCCCATATTGTATCTGACGTCTCAGGGCAGGGTTGTGGATCATGTTGCAGGCAACAATAATTTGACGTATATTTTTGGGTGAGTAGAGGAGGGCTCCTCCAGATATGTCTAGGCTGTGAAGTCTTGCCTTCAGGAGCCCAAAAGTCCACTCCACACCATGCCTTGTCCTTCCGTGGGCCTCATTGAAACAGACTTCCCCTGGCATGGCTGAGTATCTCACTGGTGTCAATAACCAAGGATGGTTTGGATTGCCAGAGTCACCTGTAAGAGATAGGTATAACAACACAAACATATATCTTAGACATGCACATTTGTGATAGCAGGAGAATAACTTTGCAGACACACATGTCATATGTGACTTACCAACCAGCCAGGCCCTCTATGTGTAGAGTTGTGTCATCAGCGGTGGGATATTGCTGTTCTGCATGATGAAGGAATCATGGAATAATCCTGAATACTTAGCACATACTTGTGAAATGTACTGGTCTGCCAAACACACCACTTTGATGTGGATGGAGCAGTAGTTTTTCCTGTTCCTATATACATGTTCATTGGCACTGGTGGGGGGAACCAAGGCTACATGGGTGCCATCTATGGCTCCAACTACATGTGGAATGTGTCACCAAAGCATAATACTCTGCCTTCACATATGCAAAATCTGCACGTTGGGGAAACCTGGTGTAGCTGTGTAGGTGTTTCAACAATGGAGACAGTACAGCCTTCAAAACCAGACTGAACATGGGCTGAGACATCCCTGCAGTTAGGGCCACTGTATTCTGAATAACCCGGTGGCCAGGAAGTGTAGCACTGACATGACTTGAACGATGGGAGGTATGGTATTGGGATTGCGAATGGTAGGAATCAGATCTGGTTTCAACTGATGACATAGATTCATGATTGTATGCCTATTCAGGCAAAATATTTGTATAATGTGTCTCTCCTCCATGGTGTGCAAGTCTACTAGTGGGCGGTACACTGGAGGTTGTCTTCCTCTCCTCATGCCAGGGTAACTATGTGGGACAGAAACAGATTGTAGGTGAATTTTACAATGTACACATAATGAACATGTTCATATACAAGTCACACATATCTCCAAATAATGTCAGATGAAACATATGACATTTGATGTACAGCATGTTGAAATGCATTCTATGTCAGTTCCCTTGATGCAGATTCCCTAAACCCTCAGATGTACTTTACATGCATGTATATATGTGACTGGCAGTGTTTGATAGTCCCACCTAGTTTATATGTGAAACATCTTTGTTGCACCTATACTGCTTGTCATCACAAATAGGATGTTGAGAATAGAGGTTCATTTCCATGACCAGCCATACCTTTTTTACACAGCTTGTAGTACTCACATCCACATTAAGAATACTAAGTTTGAAAGCAGCACATAAAATGTGTTTGCACAATATAGTCAATAGTAAATGACGCACCTTCCATTAGTTTCCCATACATGTAATTGCCTCAAAATGGCAGCTGCCTCACCTACTTTACTGGACATAAGGAAGTGACCTAACTCCTCTGGCGGATGTCATCATGGTGGTAGGTGTTTCAAACACGATGAACATTGCCATTGGAAAACATTGCTGCCTTTGGCAGACTTGGGCCTATGGCAACGTCCACCGGCGGTGACGGTCATGTATGTGGTGGACGCGAACGCCATCTTCTGCAGAATCCCTTACTTGACTCCTGACACTGCTGCCAGCAAGACATCCGCTACCTGAGCTGCTGTGCACTGCCTCTGGGAGCTATCATGCCACATCCTGCAGGCGATAGGACCCCTGCCTTCACTCCAGAACAGCCGGACAAGCTTGTAGATGAGGTCCTCCCCCTGTAAGGACAGCTACATGGTACACAGAGGAGCAGGTGAGTCCAATGGTATACCAATGTATGAAAGGTGAATTGTATGATGGTGTACATGAAATGTGCAGTAGTGAAGGATTGGGCAATCATGTGTGGGTGTATCGCCATATCTATATGTGCATAGGCAAACATACAGTAGTGATACATGGTTGATACTATGTAATCTAACTTCCTCTATACACAACATAGATTGCAGAATGCCCAACAATAATGGCGGGAGAAATGTTAATAAAGAGACAATCATTTGGACTGGTCATATGTGTCTAGTCAATACTTGGTACTGATCATGCATGTTGTATGGGTGACTCCACTTCACATATGGGCTGGCTGCAGATGGAAAATTGGGTGGGAGTTTGAATTGAGACAAACTGAATGTTTGCTTACTTACTGTGACTGAAGTGTTCTGACTACCCGTATTGGTATGATGCATGTGTACATAACTTTCTTCTCTTGTCTGTGTCATCCATGCAGGTCAACGCCAATCACAAAAAAGGGACTCTGGTGTGCCATCGGCAAGCAAGTGCGGACCCTGGGGGTCCTACAGCCGGCGGAGCACCCACTGTAGGACCTGAGATGCTGCGCGAGGGAGACCGCAGAGGCCCAGCTGGGGATGTCCTCCCAACAAGGGAGAAGTGCCCGTCGGACCATGCCTCCCCAATGGCCATAATTTTGACGGCAGCCTACCCTGAGTTGGTTTGGCATTTGAGGGCAGCACATCAGCCTCAGGGGAGTAAGTACTGAGTACACACATGTACATCCCTCTGCCAGTTCAGTTTATAATGTGGAAGTATTTAAGCTGTGACAATGTTGTAGGTGCCAAAGAAAAAAGGTCCCCTAGGAACACCTAGGAGTACATTTTATAACACTGATATACAGGTGCGGACATTCTATTGTGTATAGGCACATAAAACTCACCTATGTTAACCATTTTGTATGAATGCATGTGGTGATGCACATGTGACTGTGTCATATGTGTACCACTATACTGCTCTAAAAGTAACCTGCTGAGTCATTCTTCCCACCTACTGATCCATACTCCAGATATCCTGTTGGTAAGCTGTCTAAGTCTTTGGTCTCTATCCATTCCCATTCCACTGAATCTAGCTCTATGTGCAACAGAGGGTCTGACGGGTGAGAAACAGGCCAATTAATCATGAGTTGTGAACTAGATGTAAAGTTCATGTGAGGGTGTGATTTTAATCTGAAATTTCACATGGCATACTTGCTACACTTACTCAGAGATGTGAGGAGGTGTCCCCCTGGTTAAGTGTGGACTGCACTTTGGCAAATGTGATGTTTAATCAGGGTGGACATCCTACATGATGAAAAGCATGGTGGTAATTCTACATTCTAGTGCAAGATATTTCATTGAGATGTAAGTTCAGACTATTTTTTACCATGTATATGGTATTGTGAAGGTAAGTGGCTACCCTGCTATTTCCTTAGCCAATGTATTGTGGGCATGCTACATAGGGCAGGACATCTCCTATATAGATACAATATACACTTTTTTTGCCAACACTGTGTGCACATTGGTAATTTCTATCATTTTTCAAATTTGTCATCTACGTTTGGCTTACTTACTTTTGCTATTCTGGTTCTGTTTTAAAGGATTTTAGTATGGCTAAGCTCAATTGACACTGACTTCATTGTGTTGCAGGCATTGTAGCTGACATTTACATATTGGTGAAATAGTATATGTTGTCAGTCAATTTGCTGGACGATAGGTGTATGTCTCAATCATGGTTACTTAAGTTGTTTATGTCAGTGTAACTTGACTCCAAAGATGTAAGGTTACTCATGTTTGAAGTGTTTATAGTGATGTTCGTATTTTGATATTGTTAATTTGAGATTGACATTCATCATGATTAGTAGAACTCTATGTGCCCTTCGTGCACATGATAGGTGTCCATTATATTGAACGTATTGGTATGCTTCCTGGGATTGTCTGTGGTAACTCCTGTGTGCTAAGTAGGCTCCTGTTGCTGTACATGACTTTGTTTTCTATGTAAGAATAACTAAGATGAGTAGGTCTGGCCTACCAGATTCTTTCATGCTCTGGCCTCCACAATGACGGCAGCCAGTCACCCTTCATCTCCCATCCTCACTCCACCTGCCTCTTCCCAATCCCAAACCCCTCTTCCCTGACCTAACCAAAGCACACAGACAAACAGGCATCCATCCACCTCAACATCCAAGGGTATCTCAGACAAACGTAAGCACCACAAGACACACCGCAGGCATGTATTCAAGGAACATTCTGATGCGCACACAGCAACAGTCACATCCTGCCCTAACAGCCCCACCACCCCAGCATCACTGACAGCACACCTCACATACCTACAGACATCACACCAACATTCACAGATCCAGCCACTACACCAATCCTACCCACAGACAGCAACACAGCATACCCTCAGACATCCACCCCAGTCACCACACCTGCAGACACCACACTCATTGACACACCTACATGCAGTACATTCACCATACCTGCAGTCCCCAACCCAACAGACACTCATCCACCTACCACGGCATCCCCCATCATGTCCACCCCCTCATTCCAAGACACATAAATGCCCTCACCCACCCACCCAACAGACACAAATGTGCACCCAAGACATCCACACCAACCCCTCAGACAACCACTCCCTCTCCCTCCACACTCAAACCCTTTTGCTATGACTGTCACTGTGTCTCTAAAAGAGATTTCCTTCCTGAGTTTGCCCTTTTCCCTATTCCTCTCCCACCACCTGGTACCCCTAGATCTTCAGTGTCCCTCCCCAATTTTGGCCCTTCCATCACCAAGATCTCTCCTGCTCCCTGCAAATACCCTTCCTCCTGCCCCTGCCAAGAAGTCTACCCCTCCCAAAATAAACCAACCCTCCCCTAAACCTAAAAGAAAGCCAAACCCCCTTCCCAAGCCAGATCAGAAAGTCCCCCCTGCAAAACCTAAACCCAAACCTCCCCTCCGTCACCCCACCCCAGATAACCCCTAAGGTGCCTGCCTCCCCCCTTGATGCCCATACCTGTGGAGGTTACATGGCAGTCAGGAGTCAAGTTTGGAGCACACATCTATGCACTGTGTGCATAAAGACTGTTATATTTTGGACTGGGCTATGACCTTTGAGTTGCACATTTCTAATGTGTTTAAATATATTTGAACCAACCTGTTGGTGATTTACTGGGTACATCTTTGACATGCATTTCTTTCCCTAGTATGGAGTTGTGCCTGGCTGACATTAGTTGTGTGTCTGTATGTGTGTGTGTGCGTGTGTGTGTGTGTGCATGTGTTTGTTTGTGGTGCTTGTGCTACCTGTGTTGTTTAGCCAGTATAAGGTTGTGTGCAATGCTTTTGTCTGACAGTTCCAGGGTGCATGCTGTGTGATGGACGTTTGTGTGTTTGAAACATTTTGTTGTGTTGGTATTGAGTGGTGTTTGTGTTGACATGTGTTTCTTGGTGTGTTGTATGGCTTTGTGTGCGTTGACTGTGTTCATCTGCGTGTTTTGTGCATAATATGTTGGATACGATGTTCTGTGTAAGTCGATCAGTAAGTTGTATGGTTGTATAATTGTGGGTGTTTGTTCTCTGTCGGTGGTACATTGTGATGTATGTGTGATGTGTTCCTGGATAGTGTCCAATGTGGGTCCCTGCCAGGAGATTGTAGATGCTGTGGCTGTGTTGTAGTTGTGACATGTTGTGTGGTACTGTGGGTGGGTGGGCCTGCGCAGTGTTTCCATGCGTAAGTGTGTGTGTTTGTGACGTGTGTGTGTGTGTGGTGGCCGTAGCGTGGTTGTTGTGTATGTGCCATTGTGTGTATGGCTGTTTGCGAGTGTGCATGTCAGTGTGCTGTCACGTGTGAGTGTCGCCCTCGCACCCCTTTCCCGAATGTATGTTGTGTAAGTGTACAAAGATTGACAATAAACAACAGTGACAGGTAAGTGTGTGTACTTACAGTTGTTGTCTTCATCGTTGTCACAGATTCCAGAGACTTTGGGCGAGCAGGAGCAGCAAGAGGACGTCTAGTTCTGGTTCCATAGCAGCTCCAGACGAGTATAGCTTCCTGAAGTTGGGTGTCTCCTCATATGCAGTTCATTTCCCCCTGGATTTCCATGGTGGTGTGATCGCAGCGGAAATCTTGGCGGTGGGCAACCTTATAATCTGTCCTGCGGAAACATGGTCCCCGCCGGCCTGCAGGTGGTTCCTGTCGATGTGGCAGTGCGGGTGGTATTTTGGCTGTATTATGCTCTGAATATCATTATTTGGCGGTCTTCTCTGCCAGCCTGTTGGCGGTCCTGGGACTGCCAACCTCGTAATGAGGCAATAAGTGATTTGCCCAAAATGCTGAGCCGAAGACAAGATTCTGACCTGACTCCCCGGTTGACGTTCAACTGCTCTAGCCACTGGGCTACATCTCTTCACATCAACAAGTTCAGTTTGTGGTGCAGATTTTTAAAAATGCCACCTTTGTCAATAAGGGATTTAATTGTGTCAAACGCTTTGATACAATGAAGTGTGACTCTCTATTCTGCATATTGCAGAGAATGGTTCCTCTAGTAACTGGATCAAGTTACTCTACACAGACCCTTCTGCTCATATTCATTTGAGTGGTTCACTCTCCAAACATGTGTCAATCACTCTTGGGACTAGACGGGATGCCCTCCCTCCCTGGTTTTATTTGCCCTAGCATTAGAATCCCTTACATACCTATTAAGACAATGCTACTCACACAGTCCCCTAAACTTCACTCTCTGGAACCTCCTCATATCAATGCTGACAATATGGCGGTTTGCATTCACAATCCTGGGGACAATGATTCAGGGACGGTGTCTCCTTCAGGGCTGAGGGGCTGCGCCTCTCTGAAATTCCTACATATTTATAGCGAAAAATAATAAATAGATCAATTTATTCAGAGATGCGATCGTAACGATCGTAACTCTAAACTCTCACCTGGAAGCAGGAGATGGAATCCAGGCAGCAAATCAACTTTTTACTATGATGCACGATGCAGGTCTGACTGTTCTAAAGCCCTTCGTTTCCACTGTGGTCTATGGCAGTATCCACAATAGCATCATGGTTTCGGGCATTAGAGTCTTCATCCCTGCATGAGAGCAGCCCTGTCATTCACAGGCATAGAGTCCACCCTTTCTCCACTTGTCACGCAGTAGGATACAAGCATGTGTGATTTAGTGGCTTGGCTTTGATAAGTGTCATAATACTAATCTCGAGTTGTTTTTATTGTGAGGAGGCCCCTTGTGACCCTAACCTCCCCCACTATGACACCCCAGGCCCTGGCTGCAGATTGCTGGCTCCTTTAGAAGTGGAGCTGCTGTATTTGGTCCCTCATGAAATTGATCCAAAAGATGAGCGGGGTTCTTGTTCCCATGTGAATTTGATCCAAATATCAGACTTAAGAGCAAAGGGAGAAATATGTGTGTGCTTACAGGAAACGCACTTATCTGCTGTATGGCTTTAAAACAGGCCTGATTGTCATGCCCTTAGCATTAATGCCAAAAACATGTATTGACATGCAAACAATGAATGTTAAAAAGCAATTTAGTTTGTCTCTTATTTTGCATGTTTTACTTAATTTTGCAATCACCAAGAGACTTAGCTGTTTCATCATGCTCTGTTTCTGTATTTTTTCGTGCATTTCATTACTCTTGCATAGTGCACATTGGACTTGTGCTGAGACTGAAGGTAAAGCAAAGTGTCTGTCAGGGTGTTGCATCTCTGCACAGCAAACACAACAATAGTCACGTATTCCAGTTACAATTGAAGTTTAGTGTGTGTGTGTGTGAAGGGGTGCACACAGGTCAAAATATTTAGAAGGCAAAAGCAAAAGGAAATAAAGTGCTTAAATGTGAATATGGGCAGTGTATGTTTGGGGTGGTAAAATGAGGGAGATGGGAGGAAGCACATTCAGGTGAGAGTGAAAAGAGGGTGCTGAAGATGAGAGAGGAGGTTGAAAATGTACAGATGAATGAGATGTGAAGAGAAAAATAGCAAACATCTAGCATAAAGCACACATAACTGAAGGCCCTACTCCTTCCACAGGCCTCAATATAATTTAATTCACAGTCTCACAATTTTAGAATTGAAACATATTTAATGTTAAATATTTATACCTAATCATTGTTGTTACTCATTTATCTTAAACAGTTAACAACCATTGACAAAGCCAACAGTACTGACAGGTTTTAGGTGTATGTCAGTTGTTGTGTTATATTTCTGGATGCAAGAAACCAAAATACAGGCCAGGTGGCGCACTATAGGAATCACAAAAATTAATTTTGCATGTTCCCTTTTAGAGAGCCTCCACTTTTTTCATCCTCCTCAAAGACCTATCCTCACATATTTCTGTATGACTGATTGCAGCCAGCAGCTGTGGGTGCTTCCTGATCCCTGTTTGGGGCATTTTCTTCCACAGTTGATACAGCATGCAGTGCAAGACCCTGGGTAAGCACACACTTTAAAGGGCCTGAAGTTGTAGCAGTGTACAAGTCACACATTAAAGTCAAGGGTGAACATATTAATGCAGTAAGATATTAATAAGTACGTTATTAATGTGTTTAATATTTCAAAACTATACATTCCCACTGCTTTATAAGCCTTGCTTTCTCACTACATTTATTTCCTCTCAAATGCACCATTTGTCAATCATTTTTTAAAAAAAATCTTGGGAGGAGGAGCCACCCTGGATCCCATGTTTGTCCACTGAGCTTGCTCGCTTCACTCGCTAGATAAAGGTCATATCCAGACTTTTATGCCCCACAACTTTCAAATGTCACCAGCCACCATTGCAACGTTTCCCCCTTTATTAGGGAATATGTATAAAGTTTGGCTTCCTATCTGTCTAAACATAAACTGGACCAAATCCCTTGTCTTTTCCCTCATTCCTGTCACTCAGGAATGTCATCTAGATTCCCCTCCAGGCTAGTATTCTGACTCAGTACAATCGCTTGGCATATGGATCAGTCAGAATCCTGTTGCCATTATCAAAGAAAACTATAGTGTGTTTTTTACAAAACTTGAAACTCAGGTAAAGAGCTGATCCGCCCTGTCTTTATTCTTGGCAGGCTGGATAGCACTACTGAAGATGATTGTTCTTCCCACATGATTATGGCCCTCATTACAATCCTGGTGGTAAATGCTGCTTACCGCCATGCAGAAGACCGCCAACATACTGCTGCGGAATTCCACTACAGCTATTATGACCCACACCTCAGAATCCGCCATAATCCAGACACCCACACAAGTCTGCCACACCAAAGATCAATGATAAACTGGCAATAACAAAACCTCCACCGTCACACCAACAGGAATACGCCCACACTATCACGACCCACGCTGCACTCAAAATACACACACATTTACAAAACTCAACCACATTAGACAATTCAAAATACACACACCTGACACACATACACACACCACACCCACACACCCAATCCAATATAAAGCACACCCCCATGTCACCCACAAACCCTTACTACCAGACTTCTGAAACCACGCCAGAGAGAGATACCACCATACACAACACCAGCATCCACAGACACACAACACCATCACTTACACAACATCCATGCACCTCAAACAACACACACCAACACATCCCCTCACACATCACAACACACACCACCTCACACATCACCCACACCACATCATGGCACCTCAACGACCCCCCAGGTTCTTTGAGGAGGAGCTCAGGGTCATGGTGGAGGAAATCGTCCGGGTAGAGCCACAGCTATTCGGATCGCAGGTGCAGCACACCTCCATTTCAAGGAAGATGGAGCTATGGTGCAGAATTGTCGACAGGGTCAATGCAGTGGGACAGCATCCAAGAACTAGGGATGACATCAGGAAGAGGTGGAACGACCTACGGTTGAATGTGCGTTCCGTGGTCTCCAGACACCAGATTGCTGTACAGAGGACTGGCGGTGGACCCCCACCTCCTCCCCCACAACTAACACCATGAGAGGAGCAGGTCTTGGCAATACTGCATCGAGGGCCTTCCAGTAGTAGCAGGAGGACTGGACTCTGGTAAGTCAAATCTTTACTACCTCATCCCCCCCTACCTGCATGCCATCACATACTCCCACCCTCACCCTCACCCCCATCACTTCAACACCTCACATATGCCTCACTATCACAACCCACCCATCCCAATACCAAGCCCTGCATGCAAGACCAAAGCATGGACACCCATCACCAAAGCATGTCCACTACAGATACCCACACAGACCCCAAACCAAATATCGCACAAGGACCAAGACAAGAATGCAAGCACTGGAGTACAGGGTGACTCACCCACTGTACACAATGGCACACACAGATGCAATAATCATGCCTTTACACCCCTGCAGGACTCCAACCCAACGTCACCGGACAGGAGATAACAGACATATCCAGTCCCCCAACAGAAGAGACCCACAGTGATGACAGCAGCTCTGCACAACTGGATCCAGATGACCAGCCCTGCCCATCAGGGACCTCGGGACAGGCGGTTCCCCTGACACTGGCACAAGCCACCACAGAGCCTCCCCCCTCAGGAAACACCAGCACAGCACCCACCCAGTGGGCCCATCCCTCTGTCCCCAGGACACATCAGTCAGCAGTGTGTCAACCACTACAGGGAACCCAGGCAAACCCACCAACCCAAGAAAATCAGGGACCTGGGGGCAGTGGCAGTGGGCACACGGTTCAGGGGACAGAGGTTCAGGAAAACAGGGAAGCTGGGAGGACTGCTGTGCGACAGAGGGAGGACAGGCACAGGGAACCACTCTCCACGAGGCCCTCTCCATCATCATGGGAGCTTACCATCATTCCCAGGAGACAATGGCAATGGTACTGGCCACCTTTCAGGAGACCCAGCGGCTGCAGGAGGAACACTATCTGGGGATCAGGGAGGACCTGAAGTCCATAAACAACACCCTGGTCACCATTGCAGGGGTGCTGCAAGACCTAGGTCAACACCAGGAGGGACACTGTGGCACAACAAGGGGCCCCTGACACTAGCCTGGACGATAAACAGCCCTCCACCTCCGCCGGCGCTAGTGGACAGGAGGCACCGCCACAGGAACACGACACCAGCACCCCACCCCCTACAGAGGGAGAACCACCCCGCAAACGGCCCCTGAGATCCAGGAACAAGACAGATAACATTGCCAAGACCCCCGCCAGGAAATGAGACCCCCTTGAATGTCACCCTTCTGTCCCACTTTGTCACCCTGTCCATCCTTCAACTGCCATTGCTCCACTTCCTATGCCCCTTTGGACAATGCACCTGTGAAACAAATAGACTGGTCTCTGCCATGGACATTCCTGCACCATCCCCCCTGCCCATTTTACAACCCCCTCCACTTATTTGCACAAAAATAAACACACTTCAATTACAAAACGATCTGGAGTCAGTCTGTGCTTTCACAAACGTGTAATTGCAATAACCATGGAATATAGCAATGTCAATTTACTTGTGCACATAATGATGTAACACAGCTGTAGGCCGGGAGGAAATATAGCAGAGGGCACAAAGTGGGACCCACATCTGTGAAATGGAAAGGCAAAGTGACAAGTCAGGGTCCATACACTAAGTGAAAATGACAGACTTATGCTAGCTCCAATAATAGTATGAGATATGGGAGGCAGTGACATCTTCTTACATGTGTCTCACTGGAAGTATTGCATGATTATGTTGTTCCTGTTGTCGATATACTCTTCTTCTGCCTCCTCTTCTTCACTGTCCACAGGCTCCACAGCTGCCACAAGACCACCAGCTGGCCCATCCTCCTGCAGAAAAGGCACCTGGCGTCGCAAAGCCAGGTTGTGCAGCATACAGCAGGCCATGATGATCTGGCACACCTTCTTTGATGAGTAGTAGAGAGAACCACCTGTCATATGGAGGCACCGGAATCTGGCCTTCAGGAGGCCGAAGGTGTGTTCAATCACCCTCCTAGTTCGCCCATGTGCCTCATTGTAGCGTTCCTCTGCCCTTGTCCTGGGATTTCTCACTGGGGTCAGTAGCCATGACAGGTTGGGGTAACCAGAGTCACCTGCAAATATCGAGGGACAACTGTTAGACACACACTAACCCTTAGGGACAACCCCATACCCAGACACCAATTCACACTGTATAGGGTCCTTGTCCGCACCTATCAGCCACACACGGTGCCTCTGGAGTTGCTCCATCACATAAGGGATGCTGCTATTCCTCAAAATGTAAGTGTCATGCACTGATTCAGGAAATTTGGCATTCACATGGGAGATGTACTGGTCTGCCAAACACACTATCTGCACATTCATAGAATGGTAGCTCTTCCGGTTTCTGTACACCTGTTCACTCCTGCGGGGGGGGTACCAAGGCCACATGTGTCCCATCAATGGCACCAATGATGTTGGGGATATGTCCCAGGGCATAGAAGTCACCTTTCACTGTGGGCAAATCCTCCAACTGAGAGAACACGATGTAGCTGCGCATGTGTTTCAGCAGGGCAGACAACACTCTGGACAACACGTTAGAGTACATTGGCTGGGACATCCCTGATGCAATGGCCACTGTTGTTTGAAAGGAACCACTTGCCTGGAAATGGAGTACTGACAGGACCTGTACTAGAGGGGGGATTCCTGTGGGATGACGGATAGCTGACATCAGGTCTGGCTCCAACTGGGCACACAGTTCATGGATTGTTGCACGATCATTTCTGTAGGTGACTATTATGTGTCTCTCTTCCATTGTCGACAGGTCCACCAGCGGTTTGTACACCAGAGGATGCCGCCATCTCATCACCTGCCCCAGCAGACGTGCCCTATGTAGGAGAACAGCGAGCAGAGAGTCAGCCAACATGTGGTATCACAAAATGTAATTTTAACACATTTATTAATCCGCAATGTGCCTGTTACTGTGTGTATTCAAGGCCTCCATTGATGTGACGCAGTTAATATTAATGCCATGTGGCCCCCTGAAATGGTGGCTGCTTGACCTGTAAGGTGGGACAAGGGGATATGAGGTAACTGCGCTGGCGTGGTACACCATCGCGGTGGGCGGTCGAAGACCGCAGCGCAATCCAGCATTGGTTAACATGGGACCCCATGGGTCTGAGGAGCCAATGACGATGTACGCCGGCGGTGACGGTATGCACTGCCGCGGACGTGACTGCCATTTTCTGTCTGTTCACTCATTTGATACCTGACCTTCAACAGGAGAGGACCTACACTGCAAGTGCTGCTGTGACCTGTGTCTAGAAGCGACGATGGCTCATGTGTCTGGAGAAAGGGCTCCTGCCTTCACTTCGAAGGAGTTAGAGAAACTTGTGGATGGGGTCCTCCCCCAGTACAGACAACTGTACGGTCCTCCAGACAAACAGGTGAGTACACTGTGAGCATGCTGCATGGGCAATGCCTGTTTGGAGTGGTGTGGATGGAAGATAAATGGGGGGGGCTGAGGCCTGCATGTGCGGACGGTGAGTGTATGTGCGTCAGGGCAAGAGTGGGAACGTGGGTCAATGAGTATGATGGTCCGGACGGGTAATGATTTTCCTTTCCCCCTGTACTATTCCTCTAGGTCAGCGCCCACCAGAAGAAGGCTATTTGGCGTGCCATCGCCAAGGACGTCCGGACCCTGGGGGTCCACCACAGACGGAGCACCCACTGCTGTAAAAAATGGGAGGGCCTGTGCCGCTTGAGCAAGAAGACGGTGGAGGCCCAGTTGGGGATGGCCTCCCAACGTGGGAGGTGTGCCCGTCGCACCATGACCGCACTGATGTTCCGGATCCTGGCGGTGGCGTACCCGGAGATGGATGTGCGCTTGAGGGCATCACAGCAGCCTCAAGGGAATGAGTACCCTCTCATTCAGCTGACTCTGCACGCAATACGAGGTGTCTGGGTGGGGGAGGTGGGCAGTGGGTTCCCCTAGGCCAGGGCGTTCTTGGTAGGCAAGGTCCCTTGTGAGGCAGGCTCTGTGGCACCCCAACCCCACTAGTGGTTAGTGCCATCTACACCTAGTCAGGCTCCTGTGACTTCAAGGTGTGCAGCAATCGGGCTTAGGCCTCGTACCCCATGGGCATGTGATTAATCTAGGAACTATAAGTACATGGCGTAGTGCAGAGGGCTGCTGTGTCTGTTGTGTCCGCCAATGGTAGTGGTGTTGCATGCACTGAACATGTCTTTCTCCTGTCTCCCCCCCCTTTTTGTGGTCTCCCTGTTCTTGTCTGCAATAACATCATCAGGCGGAGGAGCATTGGCACCGGAGCAGGAGGGACCTGCATTCCACTTGTCCCTGGAGAGCAAAACAACGGAGTATGAAGCTACCAGTGGGACGGAGGGCGGGGGGAGCTCCACGGCGGGGACAGGAGCAGAGACCAGCAACTCCTCCTCTGATGGGAGCTCCCTTGCAGTGGCGGGCACCTCTGTGCCCACCGCATCAACAGGTACAGCCGCCACCCCCCCTACCAGCACCGCCCTCCCAGCAGCCCCTCAGCGTGTGCCCTGTGCCCGCTCACCGAGGAGGGTGGGCATCTCCTTCGCCCCAGGCACCTCAGGCCCTGCCCCAGTCAGCCCTGCTGCCCTCAGTGAGGAGGCTATTGACCTCCTGAGATCCCTCACTGTTGGGCAGTCTACCATTCTGAATGCCATCCAGGGTATTGAGAGGCATTTGCAATAAACAAATGCATACCTGGAGTGCATTCATTCTGGCCAGGCAGCCCAACAGCGAGCATTTCAGGCTCTGGCCTCAGCACTGATGGCAGCCATTGTCCCTGTGTCCAGCCTCCCCCCTCCAACTTCCTCCACCCAGACCCAATCCCCTGTACCTCAGCCTATCCCAAGCACACCCTCAGACCAGCATGCACACACATCAACACACAAGAGTGTCTAAGGCAAACATAAGCACCACACATCTCACAGGCACTCACACAAGCATCATACCCATGCACACATACCAACATCCACTGTCTCCAATGTGCCCCCCTCCTCCATGCCTCCCTCCTCCCCATCTCGTCTCCACTCACACCTGCATGCACTGCATCCTCAGCCACTACCTCCATCACCAGCACGCCCATCACCACAAACGGGCTCACATGCACTCACCACCCCCACTACCATTCACACATCTCCGTGTCCTCTCCCAGTGTATCTGTGAGCCCTCCTCCCAAAGTACACAAACGCAGGCACACACCCACCCAACAGCCATCCACCTCACAACAGCCTCCAGCCCATGCACCTTCACCCAAATTCAGCAGAAGTACACCTTCAACAACCACTACCTCTACCTCCACTCCCAAACCCCCTCCATCTACCCGTCCCAGTGTGTCTAAAAAACTTTTCCTGGCTAACATTGACCTCTTCCCTACGCCCCCCCGTCCTCCTCCTAGGGCCAGGCTTTCCAGGTCCCAGCCCAGCACCTCAGCCACCACATCTCCAGGCACAGTGGTGCCAGCAACTGCGGGGTCATGGAGTGCGCCAACCATCAGGGCTGCCAGTGTGCCACGGAGCGAGGGCAAGAACATTCTGCCACCTGCCAAGGTGAAAAAGGTGCCCACATCCCAGAGGGAGAAGCCGAAAACACCTGCCACCAAGGGGTCAGGGAAAACAAAAGGGGATAGTGGCAAGACAGATGCGCCACAATCAAAGGGGGGAAGGGCCAAAAACTGAAGGGAAAGTCAGGAGAGGGCATGGTGGCACCGACTGAGGGACCAGTGTCACACCTTCTGTCCATGTCGACGCCAACCTGTACGGCGGAGAACACCGCCACCTGCACCACCACAGACCCCGCCGCCAGCACCGCCGCCAACACTGCCGCCACAGACCCCGCAGCTAGCACCACCGCCACAGACCCCGCCGCCAGCACCGCCGCCACAGACCCCACCGCCAGCACCGCCTCCACAGACCACGCAGCCAGCATCACCGCCACGGACCCCGCCACAAGCACCGCCGCGACTGATACCACCGCAAGCACCGCCAGCGGCCCGCAGGGTTCCAGGACCCTGGGCAGCTTCCATGAAGCATCACTGTCATCACAGTTGTCACCTGCATATGGAATGCGAAGCCGCAGCAGTGTGGGGTATGTCTCTGCCTCCATGGCGTATCATGCTACCTGTACCTCAGCAATCTCATGGCACACACACCCAGGTGAGTGTATTGTTCCAGCCACACTTCACGTGGAGCACTCTGGGCACCAAGCCCCCTCCAGAACCAGTCGAGAGATACATCCACTATCTCAGTCCTTGGCAGGATGAAGCACTCTGGGCACCATGCCCCCTCCAGAACCAGTGGAGAGATACATCCACTACCTCAGTCCTTGGCAGCATGAAGCACTCTGGGCACCATGCCCCCTCCAGAACCAGTGGAGAGATACATCCACTACCTCCGTCCTTGGCAGGATGAAGCACTCTGGGCACCATGCCCCCTCCAGAACCAGTGGAGAGATACATCCACTACCTCAGTCCTTGGCAGGATGAAACACTCTGGGCACCATGCCCACTCCAGAACCAGTGGAGAGATGCATCCAGTGCCTCAGTCCTTGGCAGGATGAAGCACTCTGGGCACAAAGCCACCTCCAGAACCAGTGGAGACTGTTATCCACTAGAGATACTGTGGCTTTGCACTCCCCAGGATAAAGCGGTGGGCAAACTACCCACTGGAAAGACTTGAGAGACTGTGGCTTTGCACTCCCCAGGATAAAGCTGTGGGCATGGGGCCCCCTCGTGGAGCAGTGGCGTCGTGAGTTCATCAGGCTGAGGTGTCCCCCCTCCCTCTGAGGTGCCTGCATATTTTCTATCTGATGCCCCTCCAGTGTTCTCTCCGTTTGGAGTCAGGTATCTAGTGTGGGCCTCGCCCATGCATTTTGGGCCAAGTGGTCCACGGACAATGATTGGTGCACTAGCTGGACTTGTGCATTTGGTGTACATAATTGTATATACTGGATTTTGCATTTTGATAATGACATTTCACATGATTACATTCGTTCAAATCATTTCCTTTTGTCCTTGCGATCTTCCAGGGGGTTGGGGGGGTGTATAAGTGATGTTATAGCATGTGTTTGTGTGTATGGTGTTGTGGGTGAGGGTGGGGGTGGGGATATTGCGTGTTGCGTGTGTGTGTCACTCTCTTTTCCCTCCCTCTCCCCTGTATTGTAGGTGCAGTACTCACCGTGGTTGTCGCCGCCGTCGTTGGAGCTCCTGATAGAGGAGCAGGAAGACCATTGCCGGCAGTATCTGCAATTCGGGCTCCATGGCATCCTGGTTCCTCGTGGGGTGTGGAGAGGTGAGTGTTTTCCCTTCTGTGTACTGTTTCCGCCGTGTTTTTATTCGCGTTGGTTCCGCCCCGGAAAAGGTGTCAGATAGGCGTGTTGTGATGGGGTGGGCGGTACATTGTCTCCCGCCTGTCTGTTGGTGGTGTCCACGGCGCTGCTTGTTTGTACCGCCGTGGCGGTCGGAGTGTTAAAGTGGCTGTCTATGTTGGCGGTTTCCACCATGGTCGTAATCCCATTTTTTTTCCACCGGCCTGTTGGCGGTATTACCGCCGCTTTACCACCGACCGCCAGGGTTGTAATGAGGGCCTATATTTCTTAAACAATCTTGCACTACCACTTTGCATTTTTTTTTTATTGTCATATGGATCTTGCTGGTCAAGTTCGCTTGAGCTGGAGAACAACCGCAACTTGAATGCAAAGTATTTACCTTTCCTTATGACCAGGGAGACTTCCCTGCTTCAGATTTGGAAAATACTACTTTGCCCCACCTGGAGATTGAAGGTGATAGAGCATCGCCAAACCCACTCAAAGCCATGCTAAACCTAAAGGTGTTAAGCAGATAATCTGAAATTGATATTGTCTCCTGCATTATGAAGGGCTGGGACAAACTTTGCTTAAGACCCAATTAAAGTTTTGTTACTCTGCTGACCTTCCACTTCTTCATCATCCGTCGCTGTTCCCAGCTTGCAAATGATGATCTTTAATCCTTTCAAATAAACTTAATATAGACAAATTTTGTGATATATTTGCAGATCACACATTTATCCAGTTGCAAGATCTTTCTATTCTGTCACATGCTCTCCTCAGATAATGTTCATTTATTGTAGACTGTGCACAGCTGCAAAGCTGTATTTCCAACAAACCGAGCATTTCCTCTAGAACCATCTCCATTTTAGGACACTAATCCTCCTTAACATCAAAACTCACAAAGGTCTAATAACATGTCTCTATAATTCAGTGCAGGCAGAGGTACCATTATCAAGTCAGGCTCTAGAAACAAATGAAATGTCATAGTAGACAACACGCTGTCAGGACCGGAGTGGGACGATTGCTGTTGACAGATTAGCATCTTTTCATCCAATAGCAGAATATGCACTATACATTTTAAGGGCCATATTTATGGTCTGGTTTGCATCGTTCTTTCACCACGCAATATGGTGCAAGAGCGATGCAAACCACAAGTGAGATTTATAAAGCCATGCTAGGCCATCTTGCATGGACCTGTGTAGCTTCATAAATCTCAAGTAATGTAATGCAGCACAAATCACTGCATTACATTATTACTCTGTGCCAGAGGGATATTTCTGTTGGTGTTGGATTTGGACGCATTCCAAGATTTATAAGAACTTGTAAACCTGGGAATGTGCCAAAAAGATGCACCTCCCAGGAGAGTCGTAATGAGGAGAAATATGTTCATTTCTCCTTGTTTTTAACTCTGTTTGTGCGTGCTGCATTCTGCAGCACACATAAAAAGAGAAAAAGTCTCCCAGGATTGTTTATGTGTAGGAAGGTGTCCCTTTCTGCACAAAAACATTCCTGCCTGCAATGCAAGAACCTGTGCACCATGATGAAGGGGTGCCTGAATTGATGCTAGGCTATAATAGGGCACCAGCACAGGGAGGAAGGAAAGGAACACATTGTATTGTATAAATACAGTGAGTGCTGCCCTTTTCCAGTGACGCAGGGCAGCGCAGCAAGGTGACTTGCTGCTCTGCCCTGCTCCACAAAGCCCATAAATATGGGCCTAAGTATCTTCACAGGATTTGTCACAGTCGATCAAATCTGACAAAGAGCAGCCACAGGAACGACTCCCTGTGTACCAGATGCAGGGCAGAGAATGCAGATTTCTTAGATTTGGGGTAGGAAGCAAAGACTGACGCACAATTGTGGGAGTAATTACAGAAATGATAAGTTTTTATATTGCACTAGACCCCAAGATATGTCTCTAGGCTTTGTTGACCTGATCCCTGCTAGTGTAATGAAGATGTGCACTGGCATTGTTGCTCGCAAAGAATAGGATCAGAACGTGCTGGGGGCAAGTTCCAGTAATCACCCAAGGTAAATGGCTAAAAGATATCATATAGTGCAGTGAACAGCTGGAAGTGTATGCAGAATCATTACCTTCCTTATCACGCCGCAGAGACATTTGAGGCCTGGTGAACGGTTATTTACTGCATCAGGTTTATGAATCAGTGTCCCAAGGAACTGAATTAGTCTTTGGCCGAAGGATTATGTCATTTTGCCATGGTCGAGTACTTTACTCTGTTATGGTGAGGCTACTCTGCCTACCACATTTAGAGCTATCTGCTGGCCCAGCTGACATCTCTTGCCTTTCCAGGAACCACTGTCACGACAGTTCATGACAGTTCGTGAAAATGCATTGAACATTTCAAGAATGGCTCCATCGACGAGACAAATTATTATTATTATTTTTTTCAAAAACAAAATCCCACAGCAGGACTTTCATTTTGAAAACAAAAAAGCAATAACCAATGGCAAAACTCCGACAGCCGATCTGTTGAGCCGTCAGTGCCACAGTCGCCACACCAAAGGTCTGCCCGACTCTAAATGAGATGGGAGGACTTTTAGTTTGGCACAGAGGGCACTCTGTCACCCTTGCAACGGATTACCATCTCTGCCAAACTGTAAAATGGGCCAACAGTGCATATAAGTGTTTACATTGCACACTACCCTACAAGGCTGAGTGTTTGCTCGGCTGATACTGCATGATGTTAAATTCATTCAAATATTGATCAACTGCTTTCAAAGTGAGGTATTTGCACACCTACCTCTAATTTCCATTTTGTTGCTTCCACATCATGTTGGTGCAGCAAGGTCACACCCTTTTGTTTGCTGAATTGTATTGCTGTTTTTTAGACGCTGCACATGGAGACACTAATGTCTAGTGCTCAGTGTATTAGCTCTGGCCCCTTAAAACATGTAGAAATTGGCTAATTCCTGACTGGCATATTTAACTCTCCTATAAGGTCATATTATATGGTGTAGAAACTATAACAATTGCATGGACATTGAAATGCCACCAGTGGACTGCAGCACTTACTGGGCCATCCACTGGTACAACACAAGAAAACATGGCTTCAGCCCTACTAATGTAGCCTCACTGCTGTAGTTTAAACCTGCAGTTTGACATGTCAACGTAATAGTGTTGACAGGGGAAAACCTCCCTTTTAAATATTAAGAAGTCATACTGATGTAGGCCTTGTAGCCCACCAGGTGGGGGTATTTTCAAGAGGAATATGTAGAAATTTAATGAGACCTTGTCCTTACAGAGAGAAGTCCCCAAAAGCTATTTTCGTTGTGGAAGGTTCCGGTTGCCCTATGAGAAAACTAGTGTACAGATTGAAATACTAATTCAACTATCTCATATTTGACACCAGCTAGACAAATGATTTTAAAACTATTTTTAGTATTAATTAAAAATCAAGTTCAATGTTAAAGTTGGATGTAATAAATATATAGGAAGAGTAACCTTTCCCTGCCTAAAGCTCCTGGAGACTAATTTGCACTATCCTGGTAGCAGCTGCCTATAAGAGTTTCACCATAATGAGGTATAAAAACTGCTCCCAGAGCAGAAACAATGTCCTGGGTGTCGGAAGATGATTTCTTCTCCTTGCAGGAAGCCCACTTGTGGAGGATGCAAGAATTTCATTAACTTGTAAAGGGCTTACCCTTTCACAAGTAAATGTGAGGTGCGACCTTGGGAAGACACACCTTTGTTCCCATAGGAAGGCTGGCTCCAAATCAGCTATCACTAGAACCAGTTTTGAGTGAACAAAACAGAGGTGGTGTCACAACTCTGGATGGACACACAGGCTGTGCACAAGGGAGAAAGGGTTTCCCAATCTTCGATTTTCGGAGTAAGGTTCACTGTGGCATTGCTTGCAGTAGGGCAAACCGAAGCTGATGAAAAGTGGCTAGGGCTGCCCCTGGAAACATTTACCTCATTGGTTTGGAAAAAGTCAGAGTCACTCCCATCCACTAACTACTGCCAGCCATGAACGTGGCACCACAAGCTACCCTCCTCAGAACACATTCTTGACCTGTAGAAGACCAAAATAAGGACTACACATGCTGTTTGAGACCTGTGAGAACCAAAGGGGTGATCCTGCTCCCAGTTGTATCCAGCAAAAAGCAGTGGACTCTAAAGGTCATTTGGCTGCATTCCTTTGTGGCTACAGGGACACAAAAAGCTGCAAGTGGTCTCTATCCTGAAATGGCCACTTGGCAAGTTTCCATTGAACAACAACTGGATCCTGATTTTGGGCTAAATGAGTCATTGCCCCAAAGTAATGTCCCTGAGGTCCTGAGACCCTTGGCTTTATCCAACTGGGCTACTCCTGCAATCTCTGAAAAGCAGCAGGACATAAAAAGATTTTGACTCAAGGACAGAGACTAACAACTTAAGCTGATTCAGCCAAGGCATGACTTCGCTGGGCTGAAGAAACGTTTTTTTTCCACTTGGAGCTTCTCCACAGAAGCAAATCTGTTTTCACAAGCACTAGGCGAGACGGTTTATAGTCTTGTACAACTTATCAGAAACAGCCCGCAGATGTGTCCCACTAGAGAATTCTGAGCTCCGAAACGGAGACTAAGTTTAAATCTTAACTAGGCGAAGGCACAAAAAGTATCAGTCCAAGTCCTGGACTTCTGTGGGTGTAAAATTTGACTTTTTCCTGCTCTGAGCTTTTCCTGCCAAAACCAACAGCTTCAGGTGCACCCCGCTCAATGCCTATCTGACTATCAACCATCATTTCTGAGACTATTGGCCTGATTTAGATGTTGGTGGCAATGGTCCTGCTGTCAACTTTCTGACTGGAAACCCACCCACTGTGTGACGGTTCACCCACCCTATTTAGATGTCAACAGGAGCTTAGGCAAGAGACTGCTGATGGCCCGCCGTCACTGCCAAGAAACTTCACCCTGATCAACGGCACCATAGTCAAAAGCAGCTGGCAATGGGACGACAGCCCATTTTACCACCAAGCCAATCACGATGTGCAACTTTTAACGGTCAAACCTTCTCACCTGAGCTGGCAAAGTGGGAGCTATATCAGGGTGAATATCCCCGTGTTAGTGCTTTACACATATTCTGCCACCATGAACCCGATATTATCAGACCTCCCATTATTCCTGGGCCAGGTCCAAAATGGAAATCAACCCCGTCATTGCAGGAACAGAAGGTAAGTCAAGGGCATTCCTGTTACCCTCGAAGTTGTAGCATCACAGTAATACTGGACTTGTGCATGGCTCAATAATGTTGAGCTGCGCAAAGCTGAAGTGTGTAATGTTGTAGTCAGAAAATACATCAGAACAGACCTTGAGAGTTAAGTAGCACCCACTAATCTGATAGAGACTGCCTTCATGATAATGGACACCTACAAAAAGTCTCAATCACAAATAGAAATGTGTCCGCACAGGTGTGTGCAATAATGTCCAGAAAATATCAAAGGTATCAGCTGAAACAGTATACCCAATCTGAACCAAACAATCCCATGATAATGTAGCAACTACACTACAAAATGCAATAGGTGGGTGGACACAATGTACTACAATGTTTTTTGGTGAATTGCAAACATGGCAGAGATGTATGAAGGTCACATATCCCCTTGGTGTGTGCAGTATATCTCAAATATAAGATCCCATTTAACTGTAAAGTGCCAGGTTACCTGTGTAATGCATATGGGGATATTATTGACACATCATGTCAAAATAAACACACAATCATTCTCTGGTCACACAAACAGAAACATACATGATTTTGGTGTAATAGTCCAGTAGCAACATGAATGCTTGCACCAAAACTAATATCTCCATCACAAATGTACACAGCTAATGTACGTTTTCACAAAATATCTAAAAAATACAACCTGTGCTTGTCACTGTCACAAATGAGAGTAAGTGTATGGCATACACGTTAGCAGAAAGAACATCATCAGCAAACAATTAGTAACAATCACAAAATTAGGCCAGAACAAAGGTATTCTCGAAATAAAAATGTTTTATGTAAATGAGAGAACTCTCTCATAAGTAAATAAATAAAATAGTATGGAAAAAGCAAAGGCACAAGGCCAGTAGTCCATTGTGGGGGTGCATGCCCACAACCCTCTTCCTAATGTCAATGCCAAAATAAACCTGCCCTGGAAGGGGCATCTATGGGGCAGGGAGCAGGCACCTCAATGATCTCACTGAGAGGGGAAGTCCTTGGGTTTGGGAGGGATGGGTGTACACAAGATTGGAGGGGGTGGGGGACTGCGGCCAAGGATGAGGCCAGACCCTGGAATCACATCTGTAGGCCAGACGGAACACCTTGAATACCATCCAGGTAAACCAATATCTGGGTGTTTTGGCCAGCCATCCCCTGGATGGCATTCAGAAGTGCAGTCTGGCCAACAGCGATGGTCCGTCATAGGTGTACAGCCTCCTCAGTGATCGCAGCCTGGGACATCGGGGTAGGAGTATGTTGCTCCTTTTAAGGGGGGCTACGGCCAACTTGGGAGGGAGCAAGAGGAAGGGAGGAGATTGGAAAGGGGAGTGGATGGAGATGCAGGTATTGCAGTCTCACCACGGTCCGCTCCCACTAGGGACTGGTCTTCATTGCAGGCCTCTGAAAAAGATGAAGAATCAGTCATGGCCTCCTGGCCAGTCCCCTCACCCTCTGTGCGACTGAGTACCTCTGCGTCGCTGGTGACCACACCCAATGCCCAGTGGCCCACTTCAAACAGATACTACAGTATAGGGTATCTGTGAGAATACAATTGGACATCAATGTACATCACACATTTGCAACAAGTTCAGTAATCCTCCATCTAAGCTCCCATATCATGTATTTTTTTGTCACTTATGCAGTTGCAGTTCACTCCATGACAAAGGGTTCTAACAGCATGAGTAAACACATAGGCCTGGAGACATCTCTGAACCACTGCAGTAAAGAGCAGAATTTGATTCACTTCTTCGAAAGAGCAAGTTTTGGGATTGAAATTGACCGCACAAGATGAGACATCACAACATCTGTGTGATGTAACCTTCCATATGCAAATGTCCCTTTCAGTATCACATTGCTCTCCATCATCAATTTCTTCTCTGGACTGAGCTCAGGACACAAAAATGTTGTCTGTGGGATGTACAGCTCTCTCACCACCGCACATTCCTGTCTGTTGCAATCAATACAGTTTGGCAGACAAATTCAGTTTGGCAATCACATACTGGCTTACATGCACATTTGTGAAGGACTAAAGACTCAGGTCCACCTGCTACTGTCCACATTAACTTACTGGAAGTTTGCTGGACAAACTGCTTTCAAACGCATGTCAGATAAGGAATGATGCCACTGTACACAGAGTACCAATACTTTTGGTGCAGATGCACATTCTCATAGTGTCATAGCACCAAGTTACAAATGTCAGCTCTAATATATCAGCTGCATTTTCATTGCGCAGTTTGCCACAGTTACATGTAATGGAGCTTACATTCACTATACACATTTGTGACGTACCATCCCACCTGACCCAATCATGACATGGGGCATGTTTTGTGAACCTTTCCCTCATGTCATTGTGAAAATGCTGGCAATCCCTTTGTTTGCATGCAGCAACCATGTGTCTGCCTACAACAGTATTTGCTTGTGAGGAGGAATATAGGCCCTTATTACGACCCTGGTGGTCGGTGATAAAGTGGAGGTAATACCGCCAACAGGCTGGCGGTAACTACCACCAAATTATGACCAGGGCGGAAAGATCTCAGAAAGACAGCCAATGCACCACACCAGGGCGGAAACAACAGCCACCACAGCAGTAGCTGCCTACAGCCAGGTGGAAGTCAATGTTCCGCATATTTTAAGAACACAATCCGTCCGCCACCTTTTCAGGGGCAGTACCAACGACATCAAAAGCCTGGTGGAAACTGAGCTCAGAAGGGAAAGGACTCACCATTGGAGACACAGGGAAAAACCATGCAGCCATGGAACCTGAACTGCATGTCTTCCCCATGATCTTCTACATTCTGTTCCACCACAAACTCCAACGCCAGCGAAGATGACGACGGTGAGTACAGCCGCCTAGCACAGAAGGGAGCGGGGAGGAAAAAGAGAGAGACACACTCACGCACCACACACACATCATACACACAACCAGATGCATTATAAAAACAATTTTACTCAACTTAATCAACAAAGTATGAAAAAAATGTTAGGCAAGATAATAGATATGTACATATGTACAGAAAAAGGGACACAGCCCAGTCCACAATGCTCGTAGGCCACATGGCCACAGGCCAAAGTTCAAGGCCACACGTCACCTGCATCAACATGGAGAGAAAACTGAAGGGGCGTCAGCTGGTAAATAGGCAGGCACCTCAGGGGGAACGGGGGCACCTCAAACGGGAGATGTCACAAGACCACTGGTTCTGGAGGAGGCAGCATGCCCTGTGCTTGATCCTGGGGAGTGATGGGTCATAGTCTCTCGAGTGGGTGTCTTGCCCACTGGTTCTGGAGGGGGTAAAATGCCATGTGCTTGATTCTGGGGAGTGATGGGCATGTTGGTGTCTTGCCCACTGTTTCTGGATGTACAGTGATGTTGGTGTTGCTGGTGGGGGGAGGCTCCTGTCCATCCCCTGCAACATTGGATGGCTGCACAGTGGTGTTGGTGCTGCTGGTGGGGGGAGGATCCTGCCCATCCCCTGCAAACCTCGGATGGCTGCACAACCATGGTTGGTGGTGGGGGCTCCATCACAGTTGCTGCCTCAGGCCCCTTGGGCTTCCTGCCTGGTGCAGGCTCCTTGATCTTCCTGGCAGCCTGGGCAGGCTCCTTTCCCTTCTTACCTGCTAGTGCAGGCTCCTTGGTCTTCCTGGCAGCTGGGGCAGACTCCTTTCCCTTCTTACCTGCTGGTGCAGGCTCCTTGGTCTTCTTGGCAGCAGGGGCAGGCTCCTTCCCTTCTTGCCTGTTGGTGCAGGTTCCTTGGTCTTCCTGGCCGCAGGGGCAGGCTCCTTTCCCTTGAGGCTACCGGGTGCAGGATCCTTCACCTTCAGGACATGTGGCCTGGATCCCTTTCCACCACAAGTGGGTGTGGTGACGACTGGGCCAGTGGACTCTGTGGCTGAGGTGCTTGGCTGGGTTCTTCCTACCCTGCCCAAATGTGCAGGATGGGGGGAGAAGGGAAGAGGTCAATGGTGGATAGGAACAGTTTGTTAGGGACATTGGGGCGGGAAGAGGGAGAAGGAATGAGAGTTGAGGATGAGGGAGTGGTTGTTGGAGGTGTCTGTCTGCTGCTTTTGGGTGCAGGTGCATGGGCTTTATGCTGTTTGTAAGGTGGATGGCTGTTGGGTGTCTGAGTGCTTGCGTTTGTGTACTTTAGGAGGGGGGGCAGACACAGTGGGAGAGAACACTGGGGACGTGTGCATGGCAGTTGTAGAGGTGTCTGCGAGTGAGGTGTGTGTTCTGCTTGGTGTGGTGATGCTGGTAGTGGATGATGATGTAGTGCATGCAGGTGTAAGTGTGGACGGAACTGGGTGGGAGGTGGTGGAGGAGGAGGTGGACATAGTGGATGTTGGTGTGTCTGCAACTGGATGGTGTTTGTGTGAGTGCCTGTGGGATGAAGTGTGGTGCTTGTGTTTGCCTGTGACACTCTTGGGTGTTGTCTTGTGTGCATGCCCGTCTGCCAGTGTGCTTGGGATGGGTTGGGGTTGAGGAGAATGGGACTGGGCAGTGGAAGATGGAGGGGGGGGTAGAAACAGGGACAATGGCTGCCATCAGAGAGGAGGCCAGAACCTGAATTGATCTCTGTTGGGCAGTCAATCCAGTGTGAATGCCCTCCAGGAATGCATTAGATTGTTGCATCTGGGCTGCCAGCCCCAAGATGGCATTCACAATGGTTGACTGCCCTACAGAGATGGATCTCAGGAGGTCAATAGCCTCCTCACTCAGGGCAGCAGGGCTCACTGGGGCAGGGCCTGAGGTGCCTGGGGCGAAGGAAATGCCCACCCTCCTTGGTGAGAGGGCACGGGCAACACAATGAGAGGCTGCTGGGAGGGCGGTGCTGGTGCGGGGTGGCAGCTATACCTGTAGCTTGGGTGGTCAGAGAAGTGTCTGCCACCACCAGGGAGCTTCCAACGGAGGAGGTATTTGTGTAAGAACTGTCCCCTCCAGTCTCCGCCGTGGTGCTCCCCTTGCCACCCGTCCCACTGGTGCCCTCAGCATAGGTAAACTCTGCCTCCTGGGTCCTGTAGGATGCAGCTCCCTCCGTCGCTGGTGCTTCTGCTCCTCCACCAGATGATGCTAATGCACATAAGGACAGGATGACACAACAAAAACAGGGGGGAAGAGACAAAGGATACACTTGGTCAATGGCTGCACAAACACCACCGTTGGCTTACACAGCACCCTCACACACAGGGAACAGGCCTACGTAATATGCCATAGCACTACCAGAGAAATAGTTAGAGGCCCAGGCATGGGGAGACACACACACCGCCAAATGCAGCACACCTGGGACCCATGCAACCCTGACCAGTTGTGGATGCTCACATGCTACGTAGGCAGTATTATCCTTTCAGAACCCTAGCCACCAAAGGACCTACGCTGCTATGTCAGGCCTGGCCTACGGTCACCCACTGAAACACATCCACCACCCGGATACCACCCCACCAGACATAAGTATTAATGATAGGCACTGTACTCACCATATTGTGGCTGCTGTGATGCCCTCAAGCACCCATCCAGCTCTGGATAGGCCACCACCAGTTGCAGGCCATCCGGGGCATCAGGGTTCGACGGGCACCCCTTCCTCATTGGTAGGTGATCCCCAGCTGCGCCTCCACCATCTTCCGTGCCCAGCGTCTCAGGTCCTCCCACCGTTTGCAACAGTGGGTGCTCCGCCTGCCATAGACGCCGAGGGTCCGCACCTCTTTGGCGATGGCATGCCATACACCCTTCTTTTGATGGGTGCTGACCTGCAGAGACAATAGATTTAGATAAACAGTCCTGCCTGTGAAACATATGGCCCACCATTCACATTTCCATCACCATTTACACACACATGGCCCAGCATACAACCTGTACGCTGCCCAGAGGACATCCACCCACCCCCCTTTCACGAGGCACTCACACACACCACTCCATGCATTCATACCACATGCATCGTGCCCAAGTGTGTACTCACCTGTTGGTCTGGAGGCCCATACAGCAGTCCGTACTGGGGTAGGACCCCATTCACCAGTCTCTCCTACTCCTCCGATGTGAAGGCTGGTGCCCTTTCCCCAGTCACACGAGAAATGGTAGATTCCAGACACAGGTCACAGCAGCACATGCAGTGTAGGTCCTCTCCTGTGGAAGGTCAGGTAGCAAGTGAGGAATATGATAGAAAATGGCGGTCATGTCCACGGCGGTGCATACCATCACCGCCGGCATAGATCACCATTGGCCACTGTAACCCAGAGGGCCTAATTAAAACCAATGAGGAGTTGCACCGCGGTTCACAACCGCCTCCCGCAACGGCACACAACACCTCACTTCCATCTGTCCCTCCACACAGGACAGGCAGATGCCATTTCGGGGGGGGTAGGCCCTGGAAAATTGTTGCGCCACTGGTGATATTGGGACATACTGGACAAATCACACTGACCCATTAAAATTTAACAAGATGCAAAGTTCTGTTGTAGCTCCATCGTTCAGTTTGGGACTGGCTCCTCACTCTTTTGTCCCTTAGATACCTACCACTGCGGATGAATAGGAGATGGAGACATACCCCGAGTACAGACCCCTGGTAGACTTAGCAACACTGGAGGACAGGCACATTATCCTCACCTATAGACTTGACAGGGCCACAATCACTGAGCTGTGTGCCCAATTGGAGCCAGACCTGATATATGCTATCCGTCACCCCACTGGGATCCCCCCTCTTGTGCTAGTGCTATCAGTGCTCTATTTTCTGGCAACTGGTTCTTTCCAAGTGACAGTGGGCTTGGCAGCAGGAATGTTCTCAAACCTGCTGACAAGAGTGTTGTCTGCCCTGATTAAACACATGTGCAGCTGCATTGTTTTCCCCCAGGTTGAAGATTTGGCCACAGTGAAGGCCACATTTTATGCAATGGGACATATCCCCAACATAATTGGGGTGATTGATCGAACACATATTGCATTTGTCGTCCCCCCCGCCAGAATGAACACGTGTTCAGAAATCAGAGGAGTTTCCACTCTATGAATGTACAGATGGTGTGCCTGGCGGACCAGTACATCTCCAATGTCAATGCTAAGTATCCTGGGTCGGTGCATGATGCCTTTGTCCTGAGGAATAGCAGCATCCCAAATGTGATGTCCCAAATACAGAGGCACAGGGTATGGCTAATAGGTGAGCCCTGGTTCCCACCCAGTAGATGTTGGTGTATGGGTATGGTGTGGGTCATATGGGATAGTGTGTAGCTAAATGATGTCCCTCAATATTTACAGGTGACTCTGGTTACCCAAACCTATCATGCCTGCTGACCCCTTTGAGGAATGCCAGGACAAGGGCAGAAGAATGTTATAATGAGGCGCTTGGGCAAACCAGAAGGTTAATAGAAAGGATCTTCGGCCTCCTGAAGGCCAGGTTCTGTTGTCTCCATCTGACAGGTGGATCCTTGTGCTACTCACCCAAGAAGGTTTGCCAGATAATGGTGGCATGCTGCATGTTGCATAATCTGGCCCTCAGACGCCATGTCCCATCCCTGCAGGAGGAGGATGCTGGAGATGCCCGTGTGCCAGCAGTGGACACTGTGGACAGTGAGGATGAGGAGGGACAGGATGAGGATGAGGACAACAGAACATCTGTGATCAGACAATACTTCCAATGACACACAGGTAGGACAGTGTTACTTCATATTTCAATGGCATTTTTTTTAAATTCTGTGGCACTGGCATGCTGATATTTCCCACCTCTATGCCCACTTACTGTTCCCTCTGGCAATTCATTTTGCAGATGTTGGTGACCTCACATATACTCCTGGTGTGATCACTGCAGCCAGCTAAAGGGCATTACTCTATGCTAATTTTCTGTACATTTGAATGGCAATGTTTGTATCTGTTTCAAAGAATACATAATTGATGTACATGACATACTCCAAACGTCTTTTTTTCCAAGGGTGTTTATTGAAGTGTTAAAATATAGAGGGGCAAGTGCAATGGGATGGGGTGATGATGGAGGAGAGTTCAGGGTATTGTACCAGTCTGTTTGTAGCACAGGTACATTGTCAAAGGGGACATAAGAGGGGGAGCAATGGCAGTTCAAGGTGGACAGGGTGACTGAGTGGGACACAAGGGTGACAATCAGGAGAGTCTCATTTCCTGGTGGTGGTCTTGGCAAGTGTCTCTGGCTTCTGTCTGGATCGCAGGGAACGTTTGCAGGGTGGTTCACCTTCTGCAGGGGGAGGGGTGCTAGTGGCCTGTGAGTCCTGTTGCGGGGCCTCCTGTCCACTAGCGGTAGTGGAGGTGGAAGGCTGTTCAGATGTCTGACTAGTGGCTGGAGCCAGCTGTTGTGTGACTACCTCCCTCATAACATTGGCCATGTCTGCCATCACCACTGCTATGGAGATCAGTTCGTTGTTGATGGCCTGCAAGTCCTCCCTGATCCCCTGGTACTGTCCCTCCTGCAAATCAAATCAAATCATTAACATTTATAAAGCGCGCTCCTCACCCGTGCGGGTCTCATGGCGCTAGGGGAAAAGGGCGGGGGGGGTTACTGCTGCTCGAAAAGCCAGGTTTTTAGGAGTCGCCGGAATGCGGAGTGGTCCTGGGTGGTCCTGAGGCTGGTGGGGAGGGAGTTCCAGGTCTTGGCTGCCAGGAAGGAGAAGGACCTCCCACCCGCAGTGGAGCGGCGGATGCGAGGGACGGCAGCGAGCGCGAGGCCCGAGGAACGGAGGAGACGGGTGGGGGCGTAGAAGCTGAGGCGACGGTTGAGGTAATCCGGTCCCTTGTTGTGGAGGGCTTTGTGTGCGTGGGTGAGAAGTCGGAAGGTGATCCTTTTGCTGACTGGGAGCCAATGCAGGTGTCTCAGGTGTGCGGAGATGTGGCTGTTGTGGGGTACGTCGAGGATGAGGCGGGCCGAGGCGTTTTGAATACGTTGCAGGCGTTTCTGGAGCTTGGCGGTGGTCCCAGCATAGAGGGTGTTGCCGTAGTCCAGGCGGCTCGTGACGAGGGCGTGGGTCACGGTTTTTCTAGTGTCGGCGGGGATCCAGCGGAAGATCTTGCGGAGCATGCGGAGGGTGAGGAAGCAGGCGGAGGACACGGCGTTGACTTGCTTGGTCATGGTGAGAGGAGGGTCCAAGATGAAGCCGAGGTTGCGGGCGTGGTCTGCGGGGGTCGGTGCTGTGCCGAGGGCCGTGGGCCACCAGGAGTCATCCCAAGCAGACGGGGTGTTGCCGAGGATGAGGACTTCCGTTTTGTCAGAGTTCAGCTTTAGGCGGCTGAGCCTCATCCAATCTGCGACGTCCTTCATGCCCTCTTGTAGGTTAGTCTTGGCGCTGGCGGGGTCCTTGGTGAGGGAGAGTATAAGTTGGGTGTCGTCGGCGTAGGAGGTGATGATGATGTCGTGCTTGCGTACGATGTCGGCGAGGGGGCTCATGTAGACATTGAAGAGTGTTGGGCTGAGCGATGACCCTTGAGGTACGCCGCAGTTGATCTCGGTGGGGTCTGAGCGAAACGGAGGGAGGTAGACTCTTTGGGATCGGTTTGAGAGGAAGGAGGCGATCCAGTCCAGGGCCTGGCCTTGGATCCCGGTGGAGCGGAGGCGGGTGATTAGGGTGCGGTGACAGACGGTGTCGAAGGCAGCCGAGAGGTCGAGGAGGATGAGGGCGACTGTTTCACCGTTGTCCATCAGGGTTCTGATGTCGTCTGTGACTGAGATGAGGGCGGTTTCAGTGCTGTGGTTGGTTCGGAATCCGGTTTGTGAAGGGTCGAGCAGGTTGTTGTCTTCTAGGAAGGTGGTCAGCTGTTTGTTGACGGTCTTCTCTATTACCTTGGCGGGGAAGGGGAGGAGCGAGAGGGGGCGGAAGTTCTTCAGGTCGCTCTGGTCAGCCGTAGGTTTCTTTAGTAGTGCGTTGACTTCGGCGTGTTTCCAGCATTCGGGGAAGGTAGCAGAAGAAAAAGAGGAGTTGATGACGGCCTGAAGGTGCGGGCGATGATGTCGTCGGCTTTATTGAAGATGAAGTGAGGGCAGGGGTCCGATGGAGCGCCGGAGTGGATCGAGTTCATGGTGGTTTTGGTTTCTTCGGTGTTGATGTGGGTCCAGTCGTTGAGGGTGATGGTCGGAGGTGTGGGTTCGGTGATGCTTGGTTGGGTCTGGTGTCCGAAGCTGTCGTGGAGGTCGCTGATCTTGCTTTGGAAGAAGGTGGCGAGGGAGTTGCACAGATCTTGTGAGGGCGTGACGGCGTTGGTGTTGGCGTTGGGGTTGGAGAACTCCTTGACGATGCTAAAAAGTTCTCTGCTGTTGTGGCTGTTTTTGTCCAGTCTGTCGGTAAAAAAGTTCCTTTTGGCAGCGCGGATCAGGTGGTGGTGTTCGCGGGTAGCGTTCTTGAGGGCGGTCATGTTGTCAGCGGTGTGGTCCTTGCGCCAGGCCTTCTCGAGGGCGCGACAAGTTTTCTTCGATTCTTTGAGGGTGTCAGAGAACCAGAGAGGTTTTTTGGTGTTGGCCTGTCGATGCGTGCGTTTGAGGGGAGCAAGGTTGTCTGCGCAGTTGGAGATCCTGTTCGTGAGGCTGAGGGCTGCGTCGTTGGGGTCGGTGGTGAGGGTGGGTTGGTTGGCGGCGGGTGCGGAGAAGAGTTGCTCTTCGGGGATTTTGTTCCACTGTCGACGAGGGATGGGTTGAGTGCGGTGGTGGCGGGTCTCGCGTCGGAATGTGAAATGTACACAGCTGTGGTCGGTCCAGTGTAGAGCGGAGGTGTGGCTGAAGAAGACGTGTTTGCTGGCGGAGAAGATAGGGTCAAGCGTGTGTCCGGCGATGTGGGTGGCGGTGTTCACCAGTTGCTTGAGGCCGAGGTTGGCGAGTTTGTCGAGCAGGGTGGTGGTGTTGGGGTCGTTGTTTTGTTCCAGATGGCAGCCGCCTTTTCTCCTGCACATTGTCCAGGATCTGGCCCATCGTGTCCTGGGAATGTTGATAGCCTCCCAGGATCTCTGCAAGTGCCTCCAGGAGAGTCGGTTCCCTGGGCCTGTCCTGCCCTGGTGCACAGCAGTCCTCTCAGTTTTCCCGTTGGCCTGTGCCTCTGTCCACACTGACACACTGCTGATTGACGTGTCCTGGGGACAGAGGTGTGGGTGCGCTGGGTGGGTGCTGTGGTGGTGTTTCCAGAAAGGGGAGGCTCTGTGGTGATGTGTGACTGGGCAACCGGCTGTCTAGAGGTCCCTGATGGGCCAGGTAGGTCATCTAGATCCTGAAGACCAGAGTTGCTGTCATCACTGTGGGTCTCTTCTGTTGGGGAACTGGATATTGCTGGCACATCCTCTCCGCTGACATTGGCTGGGGTACCTGTGGGTATGTAAATTATGTGTTATGGTTTCTGTGTCTGACATATTGTGCATCCATGGCTTGCCCTCTTTGGTTGTATTTGCCCTGGCAGCTTTCACTTGTGTACGTTGGTGTATGATGGGATGATTAGTTCTCTATAGTGTGCATGCTTTAGTGATGCATGCCCATTCAGGACTGTGAGTGGTGTCCATGCTTTGGTAGAGCATGCAGGGCTTGGCATTGGGATGAGTGAGATGTGATGGTGGGGTGTGTGGGATGTGGTGGAGTGATGGGAGTGAGGGTGAGGGTGGGGGTATGTGATGGCATGCTGTCGTGCAGCGGCACATGACACGAGCCGAACATTCGGCTCGGGACGCGGTGCGCAGTGGTAAGACACGCCGCACCCCCAGCCTCTCCTGTTTAACTCGAGGCCCCAAATTGGGCACGGGCCTCGTTTCTATACTGGCACGGCGCACCCCCATTGACTCCTTTGGTTTTCCCCACTTACCTTCTATTATGTTCCTTTTCTCTTGCTGTCGCCCTCGTTTTTTCTCCCTTTTTTATGTTTTCCTTTACCCATGATTCCCCTCTCTTTCCCAGCCTGCCTTGGTTCCCTATTCACCATGGTGCCTTGTCTATTGCTTTCTGTGTATTGTTCCCAATATGGTGTCCTTTTACTTCCTGCCAGTCGTTTCCTGTTCTGTGGGTATTTAAGAGCTGTGATTCCTTTTCTTCTTGCGCTGCAACACTTCCTTTTGGATGGTGGTCTTCTCTCCTCCTTTGCGTCAGATACTGATTCCGCTCTTGTTCCAGTTTTTCCTGTTCAGTTCATCTCGTGTTCTGAACTTATTGATCTTTTTGCTCTTTTTTTCAGGAGGTCCTTTTTTTAGTTCTTTTCCCCTTTTTAAGGTTTTTTTTTTACCTTGGCACACTTTCTTAAGGATACGGACTGCCCTTGGCGTTCCCATCGCCTGCAGCACCGTGGCTACCAGAAAGAGTTGCCCCTATCTGGGCCAAGGCAGAACCTGCAAGAACAAGAACCTCGTCACACGTTCAGCGGACTCCAGGCTCAAGCAACGAGTAAGTCGTGACACATGCAGGAATGGGGTAGTAGGAGTACAGAGTTGACTTACCAGAGTCCATTCCTCCTCCTACTCCAGCCAGGCCCTCAGGATGGAGGATTGCCAAGACTTGCTCCTCCCATGGTGTTAGTTGTGGGGGAAGATGTGGGGGTCCACCGCCAGTCCTCTGTACAACGAGCTGGTGTCTTACTGCAATGGAACGTACCTTCCCCGTAGGTCGTTCCACCTCTTCCTGATGTCATCCCTAGTTCCTGGGTTCTGTCTCAATGCGTTGACCCTGTCCACGATTCTCCACCACAGCTCCATCTTCCTAGCTATCGATATCTGCTGCACCTGTGCTCCAAATAACTGTGGCTCTACCCTGGTAATTTCTTCCAGCATGGCCCTTAGCTCCTCCTCTGTGAAATGGGCGTGTCTTTGTGGTGCCATGGGTATTGTGTGAGGTGTGTAGGTGAGGGTGTATTGGATAATGTGTTGGGGTGTGTGATGTGGGGTGTGTGAGTGGTGTGTAGGTGTGAATAGTGTGTAGCTCTAGTTGTGTCTGTGGTCTTGATGTCTCCCTGCTGGCAATGGTTTGGAATTTTCTTCCTGGATCCGATGATGGGAGTTTATCCTCCGGGGAGCCAAGCCCAATAGAGATAAAAGGAAAAGAGCTATATTAGACAAGAAGATAAAGAAGATAAAGAACAGACGAGAAGAAAAGAGAAGAGAGAGACATAGAGACATCAAGAGAAACAGGAGGAAATACATTTTGTAAGAAAACTGAAGTAAAATATGTGAACATATGTGAACAACAAAGACGGAAAATCTAAAACCTTTAATAAAAGACAATTTCTGATACAGTGTCTCCGTTGAGATCACTAACATCTCCAGCTTGACCCAATATCTCACGCCCTCTACACTAACTTTACCTACATGTGGCTCCATGACAGATTTTAACCATGCAGAGCAGCTTAATACACATTATTTTATGTGCTGTAATCCCATGTGACAGTATAGCATCAGACAACTCCAGACCCTCTACATTTTTAACTAAACTTCTACATCATTCCAACATTGGCTGTATGTTATCAGTCATGCTAATGGTACACTGTAGTACTGGCTGCTAGTAGTCACTGACCTGCTATTTGTGTGATGAAATAGGATATGTGTGTTACATGGACACACATTACAGCTTCTACGTTCAGGTGACTTAACATTGCCATGCACAGACATTTCAGACAGTGGCAAAAAACAATCCATTCCAGCTTCATCATTCTGTCAACTCCAATCTCAACGCCACCCGATAACAAAAATGAACAAAATAGCCTGTGTATCAGAAAGAAAGAGTACTCACTCAGACATTTTCCAGTCAGACGTACCTGTTTCTCTGGGGTCCCACGCAGCTGGCTGTACAGGGACAGAACATCCCTGGCAAGGAGCTCCAACTTCTTTGTGCAGAAGGCAGGGGCCCTGTCACCTGCTTTGTTTAGCATCCTTGCTCCCAGAGGTCGGTAACAGCAGCAAAAAATCGAGAAAGTCTTGATGGCTGCAGTGTTAGGAGTAAAGTGAGTGTTTTTTCACAACGTGGCATACAAGTACACAGCAGACGCGATCCATGATGGAGACGGACACACCCATTGGCTTTCGTGCACAGCCATCAAACACGTTAGCCTATGGAAAGGCCCATTGTGGAGGCTACTACCTACTACACGGTCAAATACTGATGACGGCCATCAGGCAGCTGCCATTTTAGGGTATGAAGCTGCACATTTTCCAATTGCTAGTGCATCATCACCAATCAAAATGGAGACTAGTGTACTTCTAAATGCCAGATACGAACACTTTTCTTGGCAAGATATGATATAATAATAAATCTGTGACCATTACAGTTGATATTTTCTTTTCCATACATAAAGACATCTGAACAGAGCCATGGGTAGAGGAGATGGTCTGAGGTGTTCCGGTTCTTTCCAGACTTTGCCACCCTGGAGGAAGGAGACATCATCAAACAATGTCAACTAAATAGGTGAACTATCCTGGATTTGTGTCAGAAGTTGGAACCTGATCTCCTATCTCACAATATGAATCCAACAGCCGTAACACCAATAGTAAAACTCATGGCAGTACTACATTTTGTTGCCACTGGAACTTTTCAATACACTGTGGCAGTATCAGGGGGTAGGTCCTAGCCAACTTTCAGTGGTGTGCTACAGGAAGTCCTTGCTTCCTTGATAAAACACATCAACAGCTACATCCAATTCCCACGTTCACAGGATTTGGCCACCATGAAGTGAGAATTTTATGCTTTGGATGGACTACCAAATGTTGTTGAAGCAACAGATGGCATGCATATTGCCTTGGTGCCACCAAATGCAAGTGAACAGGTCTACCGCAGTCAAAGAAATTCCATTCCATCAATGTGCAAGTTGTCTGCTTACCAGACTAACACATCTAAAGTTTGTGTGCCCGCTTCCCTGGCTTTAATACATGATTCATTCATTCAATGTCCAATGGAACAGCAACGTACCCATTCAGATGTCACAACCTTGACCAGAGAGGGCCTGGCTTGTTGTTAAGTACAATATCCCGGGTGAGCATGTTAAAATGCCCAATAAAGATGACAGTGGTAAAGAAGAAGGAATTGGCCTACATCAAGATGTGATTGACCACTTCTTTACCTGAGTGTAAGTTTACCGTTACAAATGGTAACCTCCAATGTCAGTACAACTTGTGACATAATGAACATATCTGTCTGCCATGGTAATTTGTTAAGAATGGCTAGTGCAGGAAGGTTCAAGGCAAAGATGTTAGTGGATCAAAGTTTCCATATATTGACTACTGTAGTCAATGGCAGAGATTAACTGTGCTTGTGCTAAGTATGTGTGTCCCAATAACTTGTCAATTGAGTTTGATTTAATATGTGGTAAAATAAATTCGTCATTGTTCTGTTTCAGGGCCGTTCAACATGCCATCCTCCTTTGGGCATTTCACAGTTGTGACATTTGCTGTGATATGTTGCTGTTTGGAAGTACAAGATGAACATGTGTTGATTCTGGGGCAGACATCCACTTGTGATGGACAAATACTTTCCAGAGACACCTTGCACTCTGATAGTATAGATGTCCAGAAGATTGCATCAGAACTGTTTTCTGTGTGATGCTGCCATCAAGACAATATGTGCCACTTGATCTGATAAAACTACATGTGCATGTAAAGCCCTATCATACAGTTCTTCCTTCTGACTGACTAAATCTTCAATGTTTGGACAGTGAAGGTAGCTGTTGATGTGTTCCCTCATAGCTGATTGAACTTTTTGTTAGCATACCACTGATTTTTGAATGTGTCATTGCACAAGATACTGCCACTGGGTCCTGTAATGGTCATGTGGCCTCAAATGTTGTCACTCCCATGATTTAGACTATTGGTGTTATTGATCTAGAACTTCTATTGTGAGGGCAGGATACATGGCTCCAACTGAGGTCATGCATCAGTGATAGTTTGCCTATTTTATTAGATACAGTTGCATATTCCAATTCCACCATGGTGTCAGGGTCGTGGAGTGTATTACTCTGAATTGTACAAGGTATTGGCGTTAGGCCTGGTTTTTGAAACCCACATTTCAGTTCTACAAGGACTTGCTGCCAACATATGTATGATCAAAATACATTCTGTGTTGAGTTTGTTTTCTTTGAATAAATTGGTCAACATTTTACCTCTTTTTCATTTCAACTTTTTTTTGGCAAATGGATCTTCAAAAGATTTGACAACATGATGGTGAAAGCCGGACATGACAAATGAAGGCCACAAATAATCCAACAAGAGTCATATAGTCTGTGTCCATAACATTTATTATCATGACCCAAAAATAGAGTAAAGTGAATCAAAAAAAGATTAAATAAAAAGAGTCTATCATGGTGGACGGAAACATGGTAGGAGAGCCAAAAACAGTTTGAAGTCCAATGTCCAAAATACAAATGTCCTCAGAAAAGGTGAATGGGTCCATGAAATAGTCCACAGAGTGAATGGTAGACACACTGGAGGATATTAGGTTCTGCTTCTCTTGAAGGTGCTGGTGTTGGTCTTGCCATCCCCTCCGGGGAGGAGATGGGGCACAGGTGCAGTGACTGGGGTGGTAGGAGCCAGACTCCTTATGTGGCAGGGCCTCTCTGTTTGTGGCTGGTCGTGTTGTACTTTGCCCAGATGTGGAGGGACCACAGACAGGAGCAGATAGAATTGGAAAAGCCCTGCACACATGGAGATAGGTATCAAACAGCAACCCAGTCAGGGAGCTTAGTCTTTCATTGCGCTTCCGTAGTTCCAAGATGGGCTGTTTTAGAAATGGGAGTTTCTAGTTGGCAGTGGCTGCACCCTGTCCAAGTAGAGACTTGTTAGAAATGGGGTCTCTAGTTGTCAGAGGTAAACACCCTTGTCTAAGTAGGGACCACAATCCTAGTCAGGGTAAGTCACACACAATCCAAATTATCCTGTACCCACCCCCTGGTAGCTTGGCACTGAGCAGTCAGGCTTAACTTAGAAGGCAATGTGTAAACACCACAAAAATACGCCACACAGGTTTAGAAAAATATAGGATATTTATCTGAGTAAATTGAGGTCAAAATGAAATATGACTTTTGCAATGATAAGAAGAGTCTTAAGTCTTTAAAAAGCAACAAACGTCTCTTGTGTGCACAAAGTATCTGGTATGCGTCAAAATAACACGCACGGAGACCACAGAGGAGGAGATGCATGGAAAAGAAAGGGTGTGCGTTGGATTTCCGGGCGCACACAGATGATGCGTCGATTATTTTCCACTTTGCAAGGACTTTGCATTGAATTCCGGTGTGCAGGCTTGATTCCTCTTTGCGATGCGGGGTCTTTTGATGCCCATGGACGATGCGTGGAAATCCAGGGCTTGCTGGACAAAGTCTCAGGGGCTGCGTCGATTCAGCTGAGTTTCTGTCGCACGGCAGGTGCTGCGTCGATTCCTCGCGCAGGAAGTCGGCTGCATCATTCCGGCTCGCTGATGCGTCGTTCCGGTGGGCTGTGCGTCGAAGTTCCAGTCGCAACACTGCTGCTGCGTCAAACTCCATTCGGGAAGCTGGGCTGCATCATTCTGGGGTAGCGATGCGGTGATTCTTTCCCTGCTAGGCAGGCGGTGTATCAATTCCGACACAGTGTGCATCGATTTTCGCCGCACAAAGAGTTCCTTGGCACTGAGACTTCAGGAAACAGGAAGCAAGCTCAATCCAAGCCCTTGGGGAGAACCTCTCAGCAGAGCCAGAAGCCATCCAGGCAGCAAGGCAGCAGCCTTTTACAGCAAAGCTGTCCAGGTGAGTCCTTTGGGCAGCCAGGCAGCTTCTCTTGGCAGGTTGCAGGATCTGGTTCAGAGTGTCTGTCCCAGGAAGTGGCTGAGCTGGTAGGGTCAGAGACCCAGTTTATATACCCAAAAATGCCTTTGAAGTGGGGGAGACTTCAAAGAGTGGTTTTGAAGTGCACAAGGTCCCCTTTCAATACAACCCTGTCTGCCAGGGTCCCAGTAGGGGGTTTGGCAGTCCATTGTGTGAGGGCAGGCCATTGTCCTTTGAAATGTAAGTGTCAGCCCTCCACCCTTCCAGCCCAGGAAGACCCATTTAGTATGCTGATGAATGCAGATGTAACTGAGTGTCCTGTGTTTGTGGTTGTCTGGGTGAAATGCACAAGGGAGCTGACAACCAGCACAGACCAGATGTCGACTGGACACAGCCTGTAAGGCACAGACGTTTTAAGTGCAGAGAAATGCTCACTTTCCAAAAGTGGCATTTCTAAAATAGTAATATAAAATCCAACCTCACCAGTCAGCAGGATTTTGTATTACCATTCTGGCCATACTAAATATGACCTGTCTACCCCTTTCTGATCAGAATCTACCACTCAAACAGTATATGAGGGTAGCCCTAATGTTAGCCTATGAAACGAGCAGGCCTCACAGCAGTGGAAAATGAATTTAGAAGTTCACCACTACCAGGACATATAAAACACACAGTTGTATTTCCTGCATTTTACCTACGTAGCTCCCTGCCCTATGGGTTACCTAGGGCCTACCTTAGGGGTGACTGAAAGGTAGAAGAAGGGGGGTTTAAGGCTTGGTAAGTACTTTTAAATGCCAAGTCGAAGTGGCAGTGAAACAGGCCTTGCAATGGCCTTGCAGTAGCAGGCCTGAGACATGGTTGAGGGGCTACTTGTGTGGGTGGCAAAATCAGCGCTGCAGACCACTAGTAGCATTTGATTTACAGGCCCTAGGCACCTCTAGTGCACTTTACTAGGGACTTACTAGTAAATCAAATATGCCAATCATGGAAATGCTGATTATACATACAATTTCAATAGGGAGCACTTGCACTTTAGCACTGGTCAGCAGTGGTAAAGTGTCCAGAGTAACAAAAACAGAAAAAAACAGAGTCCACCACAGAGCAACAATCTAGGAAGTAGAGGCAAAAAGTTAGGGAAGTCCACACCAAGGATGCCAGGTCTAACAATAAGACATTCTCTTCATCAGAAGTGGCTTTGAGACAGTAGATTATGTTAGCAAGATTTGGGAGGGATAGGGATTTGAAGGCTGACCAGTACAAATCATACGGAAAAGGAGTAGTGTATGAGAAGAAGAAGGCTTGGGGTATTCAATTTGATGTCAGATTTTCTGTATTTTTGTACTCTTCTGTGGAGTGAGGAAAAGAGATGTTCAGCAGGGGGGTTGTTGCAGTGTTTGATTATCTTGAACAGTGTTCTGCTTCTGTTGGTGGATTCTTTCATGGTGTTGGTACAGTACTTTGTTTTAGCTGTTGTGATGAGTTGTCTGCGTATTGCTTGGAGTGCCCGTAGCATCATGAGGTCATCATGAGTTCTGTTTTTCTTCAACTATCCTTCCAGTCTGTGAATGGATGGTTTATTGCTAGCAACGTCCCTAGCCTTCTAGGCTTTGTCTTGCACTTGCATGTTGTAATTGGGGTGTGGATGTTCACATAACTTTCCAAAAAAGTGTTGAAGTTGTTTAGAAGGATGTTGGTATCAGACATAGAGTTGATAGGGATAGAGATGACTTCAAACATTAAGGACCTCATTACAACCCTGGCAGTTGGTGTTAAAGCGGCGGTAATACCGCCAACAGGCCTGCAATTAAGAAAAATGGGATCACAACCACGGCAGAAACCGCCAACACATACAGCCACTTTAACACTCCGACCGCCACGGCGGTAGCAACAAACACTGCGGCGTCACCGCCAACAGACAGGCGGAAGACAATGTACAGCCCACCACATTACAACCTGCCAATCCACCAGCTTTTCCGGTGCGGTACCAACGCCATCAAAAGCATGGCGGAAACAGATCTTTGAAGGGAAACCACTCACTGCTCGACACAAACGAAGAACCAGGACGCCATGGAACCCGAGCTGCAGGTCCTGCCGCTGCTGATCTACCTCCTCATACACCAGGAACACCAAAGACAGCAGCGACAACGGAGAGTACTGCACCTAGTACACAGGGGATGGGGGAGGAAAAAGAGAGTGACACACACACGCAACACGCAACACCCCCACCCCCAACACCATACACACAAACAGATGCAACAACATTACAGATATACCCCGTAACCCCCTGGAAGAATGCAAGGACAAAAGGAATTGAGTCAAACCAGTGATATTTCAGAAATAGGCAGATATACTATAGAATTTGAAAAACAGTATTTACACAAATATACAATATGTACACATGTCCGTACATTGTCCGTCACAAATGTTCGTGGGCCACTGGGCCAATAATCATGGGCCAAGCCCACACTTGACTCCTGCCTCAATACGGAGAGAACACTGCAGGGGCATCAGGTCGAAAACACACAGGCACCTCAGGGGGATGGAAAAGGGAGGGCACCTCAGCCGGAAGATGGTACAACGTCACTGCTCCTGGAGGGAGCTCCATGCCCACTGCTTGGTCCTGAGGAGTGCAAAGCCAAAGTCTCTCAAGTCTTTCAAGTGGGTGGTTTGCTCACAGCTTGCTCCTGGGGAGTGCAAAGCCCAGTCTCTCAAGTCTCTCAAGTGGGTGGTTTGCCCACTGCTTGCTCCTGGGGAGTGCAAAGCCACAGTCTCTCAAGTGGGTGGTTTGCCCACTGCTTGCTCCTGGGGAGTGCAAAGCCACAGTCTCTCCAGCGGATGCCTCCTTCCACTAGTTCTGGAGAAGGCTTGGTGCCCAGAGTGCTTCATCCTGCCAAGGATAGGGGGAGTGGATGCATTTCTCCACTGGTTCTGGAGGGGGCTTGGTGCCCAGAGTGCTTCATCCTGCCATGGATAGGCGGAGTGGGTGCCTTTCTCCACTGGTTCTGGACGGGGCTTGGTGCTCAGTGATGCAGTACTTGAGGTGTGCCAGCACACATTCCCTCACCTGGGTGTCTGAGGCACGAGATTTGCAGAGAACAGGTAGCATTATAGTTCATGGAGGCAGGGCTAGACTCCATCCTGCGGCAGCTAAGGCTGCTAAGTGGTGGTAGTGCTGGTGCTGGTGGGGGTGCTGCCAGTGGTGGTGGTAGGCTCCAGCTCATCTCCTGCAGCCTCGGACGGCTGCCCACTGGGGCTGCTGGTGCTGGTAGTGGTCCTACTGTCAGCAGTGCAGGTGGCGGTGCTTGTGACAGTGCTTGTGGCGCGGATGCTGGTGGTGCTGGCGGTGGTACATGTGCCGGTGCTGCCAGTGGTGGAGGGAAGCTCCAGTCCTTCTCCTGCAGCCTCGGACGGCTGCCCACTGGGCTGCTTCTGCTGACAGTAGTGGTGGCAGCGACAGGGCAGGTGGTGGTGCTTGCGGCGGGGCTGCTGGCGGTGCTGCACGCGGTGCAGGTGGCGGGGCTGGAGGTTCTGCTGGTGGGCACCAGGCCTTCACCTGCATCCTCCGTTGGCTGAAGTGCCTTGTTTTCGATTGTCTTCCCCTTCCTCACCTTGGCAGATGCTGTTGTTCCCTTGGCTCTGTCAGCTGGAGGTTTGGAGGAGGCCTTGCTGTGTGGGTCGTGTATCTTGCCCTTGCTGCATGCTGGCCCCTTCTTCACCTTGGCAGGTGGCGGAATGATTTGATCCTTTGCAGGGGTTGGTGGTACACTGGCTTTCCTGACGGGTGCTCCCTTTGTGCCTTTGGGAGTTGCAGGTTCCTCATTAGACTGCGACTTGGAGGCAGAGGTGCAGGGCTGGGTTCTTGACACCCTGGCCCTAGGGGAAGGACGGTCGGGGGGAAGGGGTAGGGAACAGGTCAAGGTTTGCCAGGAAAAGTTTTTTAGACACTGGGGTGGGAAGATGGAGAGGGTTTGGGAGTGGAGGAAGAGGGAGTGGTTGTAGGAGATGTCTTTATGCTTAGTTTGGGTGAAGGTGCATGGGCTGGATGTTGTTGTGAGGTGGATGGCTGTTAGGTGGGTGGGTACTTTTGTTTATGTACCTTGGGAGGAGGGGTCACAGGCACACTGGGAGAGGACACAGGGGACGTGTGCATGGTTGTGGGGGTGGTGACTGCTCGTCAGCGGTGTGTGGTGATGGGCATGCTGGTGATGGAGGTAGTGTATGATGATGTAGTGCAGTGTTGTCCAACCTTTTTACCGCCGCGGACCGGTAAATGTTTGATAATTTTTCCGTGGCCCGCTTGTCCCATTCTCCCGATAGGCCACCGCCAGGATGCGGAACATCAGGGGGGTCATGGTGGGACAGGCACCCCTTCCTCGTTGGGAGGCCAGCCCCAGCTGGGCCTCCTCTGTCTTCTTTGCCCAGTGGCGCAGGTCCTCCCACCTCTTGCGGCAGTGGGTGCGCCGCCTGTCAAAGACCCCCAGGGTCCGCACCTCCTTGGCGATGGCACGCCAAATAGCCCTTTTCTGGTGGGCGCTGACCTGTAGGAAAAAGGCAGCAGAAAAGGGAATTAGTTAACCGTCCAGACCGTCATACTCATTGCCCACCAGATCCCACACATCCCCTGACACACATACATTGACCACCTTACATGTGGCTTACACACACAGCAGTCCTGTTTGTCTGAAGGACCGTAGAATAACATGTACTGGGGTAGGACCCCATCCACCAGTTTCTCCAACTCTTCCGCAGTGAAGGCAGGGGCCCTCTCCCCAGACACATGAGCCATTGTCGCTTCCAGGCACAGGTCACAGCAGCACTTGCAGTGTAGGTCCTCTCCTGTTGAAGGTCAGGTAGCAAGTGAGTGAACAAATAGAAAATGGCACATCAACAGTCTCTCGACTTCACATACTGTTTCTGCAAAGTCAACAATTCATCATTAGTGCAATAGATGTGGGAATATGACCCTCTGCTCACCGTTCTCTTCCATGGGCTTCAACCGCTGAGGCAGAATGTGAGATGGCGGCAACCTCCGGTGTACAGACCCCTGGTGGACCTAGCGACAATGGAGGACAGACACATTATCATCACCTACAGACTTGATGGTGCCACAATCCAAGAACTGTGTGCCCAATTTGAGCCAGACCTGTTGTCTGCTATATGCCAACCCACAGGTATCCCCTTCTAGTGCAGGTCCTGTTAGTGCTCCATTTCCTGGCAATTGGTTCCTTTCAAACAACAGTGGCCATGGCATCAGTTTTGTCTCAGCCAATGTTCTCCAACATGTTGACCAGAGTGTTGTCTTCCCTGCTTAAACACATGCAGAGCTACATCGTGGTCCCCCAGGTGGAGGATTTGGCCATAGTGAAAGCTGACTTTTATGCCCTGGGACATATCTACAATATCATTGGTGCCATTGATGGTACACATGTGGCATTTGTCCCACCCTGGAGAAATGAACAAGTTTACAGGAATAGAAAAAGCTATCACTTAATGAATATCCAGATGGTGTGTTTCTGGACCAGTACATCTCCCATGTGAATGCCAAATATCCTGGCTCCATGCATGACGCCTATATCTTGAGGAATAGCAGCATCCCATATGTGATAGGCCAACTCCAGAGACACCGGGTGTGGCTAATAGGTGAGCCAAAGGTCCCCACATAGGATAAGTAGGTGTCTGTGTATGGGGTTGTCCCTAAGGGCTAGTGTGTGTCTAACTGTTGTCCCTCGATGTTTTCCAGTGACTCTGGTTTCCTCAACTTCTCATGGCTACTGACCCCAGTGAGGAATCCCAGGACAAGGGCAGAGGAACGTTACAATGAGGCACATGGGCGTACAAGGAGGATTATAAAAAGAACCTTCGGCCTCCTGAAGGCCAGGTTCCAGTGCCTCCATCTGACAGGTGGATCCCTGTACTACTCACCCAAGAAGGTGTGCCAGATCATTGTAGTGTGTTGCATGTTGCACATCCTGGCCTTGAGACGCCAGGTGCCTTTTCTGCAGGAGGATGTGCCTGGAGATGGTCTTGTGGCAGCGGTGGAGCCTGTGGACAGTGAGGAAGAGGAGGCAGAGGAAGAAGATGTTGAGAAAAGAACCAATGTTATTTGGCAGTACTTCCAGTGACACATAGGTAAGACACTGTAACTTCACTTAACATTTCAGTTATCTGTTGGACATTGTACACAGCAGCATGTTTCCCTATGTCTATGGCCACTGACTGTACCCTTTGGCATCTCCATTTTCAGATCTCTGTGCCCCACTCTGGCTCCTGCTATGTGTACTGCTGCCGACCAAAGGTCATTCCAAAGTATATTTCACTGTACTTTTGATTTGCAATGCTTTGATAATGTAGTACTAATACATATTTGAATCATTTGACATATTCCAGATTGGTATTTGTTCCAAGGGTGTTTATTTAGGTGCTCATAAGTAAGAGGGGGTGGTGCAAGGGGCTGGGCTGATGGTGGAGGTAAGTTCAGGGTAGAGTCCAGTCTCTTGGTATCACAGGTGCATTGTCCAAGGGGGCATAGGAAGGGGAGCAATGGCAGTTCAAGGTGGACAGGGTGACAGAGTGGGACAGAAGGTTGACAATCAGGAGAGTCTTATTTCGTGGCGGGGGTCTTGGCAATGTTCTCTGGCTTCTGCCTGGATCGCAGGGAACGTTTGTGGGGTGGTTCTCCTTCTGCAGGGGGTGGGGTGTTGGTGGCCTGTTGTTCCTGTGGCGGGGCCAACTGTCCACTAGCGCCGGCAGAGGTGGAAGGCTGTTCATCAGTTTGGCTAGTGTCAGGGGCCCGTTGGTGTGCCACTGCCACCTTCATGGTGTTGGCCGTGTCAACCAGCACCCCTGCAATGGTGACTAGGATGGTGTAGATGTTTTTGAGGTCATCCCTGATCCACAGGTACTGCGCCTCCTGCAGCTGCTGGGTCTCCTGCAACTTGTACAGTATCTGGCCCATGGTCTCCTGGGAATGGTGTTATGCTCCCAGGATGTAGGTGAGGGCCTCGTGGAGAGTGGGTTCCCTGGGCCTGTCCTCCCCTGTCCCACAGCAGTCCTCCCAGCTTCCCTGTTGTCCTGTGCCCCTGTCCCCTAAACCTTGTGCCCACTGCCACTGACCCCAGATCCCTGATTTTCTTGGGTTTGTGGGGTTGCCTGGGGTCCCTTTAGTGGTGGACACACTGCTGATTGACGTGTCCTGGGGACAGTGGCATGGGCCCGCTGGGTGGGTGCTGTGCTGGTGTTTCCTGAGGGGGAGGCTCAGTGGTGGGTTGGGACTGTGGCAGGGGAACTGAGTGTCCAGAGGTCCCTGATGGGCCAGGTTGGTCATCGTGATCCAGGCGTGCAGAGCTGCTGTCATCACTGTGGGCCTCTTCTGTGGGGGGGCTGGATGTAGCTGGCACCTCCTCTCCGGTGACGTTGAGTAGGGGTCCTGTGAGGATGCAAATGCAGTGTTAGTGTATCTGCATGGGCCATCTTGTGCATGGGTGTGTTTCACTGTATGATTGTGATTTCCCTGTCAGATTGGCCTTGTGTAAGTGGGGATTGTGTGGGCTGGGTGAGTCTCTCTAATGGGCATGCTGTGGTGATGGGTGTCCATGCAGGTCTATGATGCGTGTACATGCATTGGTGTTACATGCAGGTCTTGGTATTGGGATGATTGGGTTGTGATGGTGGGGTATGTGTAAGGTGGTAGAGTGATGGGGGTGAGGGTAGGGGTAGGAGTTTGTGATGGCATGCAGGTAGGGTGGGGGATATAGTAGTAAAGCTTTGACTTACCAGAGTCCAGTCCTCCTGTTACTCCTGCAAGGCCCTCAGGATGCATTATTGCCAAGACTTGCTCCTCCCATGATGTTAGTTGTGGGGGAGGAGGTAGGGGTCCACCGCCAGTCCTCTGTACGGCTACCTGGTGTCTTGCAACAACTTAACTCACCTTCCCCAGTAGGTCGTTCCACCTCTTCTTGAAGTTATCCCTTGTTCTGGGGTGCTGTCCCACGGCGTTGACCCTGTCCACTATTCTCCGCCATAGCTCCATCTTCCTAGCTATGGACGTCTGCTGCACCTGTGATCCGAAAAGCTGTGGCTCTACCTGGATGATTTCCCCCACCATGACACTTAGCTCCTCCTCTGAAAAACTGGGGTGTCTTTGGGGTGCCATGGATGTGGTGTGATTGATATGTGTGAGGATGTGTGGGGTGATGTGTTGTGGTATATGCTGTGATGTGCGTGGATGGTGTATGGGTGATGGCATTCTGTGCCTCTGATTGAGTGGGTGCTCCTGCCTTGTCTCTCCCTGTGTGCTATCGTTTTGTTTGCTGTAAGGGGTTGTGGGTAGTGTGGGTGTGTGTTTTATAGTGGTGTGAGTGTGTGGTTGTGGTGTGTGTGTATATGTCTCAGGTCAGGTGAGTGGAGAGTGGGTCCCCTGGGCCTGTCCTCCCCTGTCCCACAGCAGTCCTCCCAGCTTCCCTGTTGTCCTGTGCCTCTGTCCCCTAAACCTTGTGCCCATTGCCACTGACCCCAGGTCCCTGATATTCTTGGGTTTGTGGGGTTGCCTGGGGTCCCTTTAGTGGTGGACACACTGTTTGAATTGTCCAATGTGGTGTAGTTTTGTTATTGCGTGTGTATTTTGAATGCGGCGGTGTGTACCGCCAATGATTTACCGTGGTCACGGTATGTTGGAGGCTATCAGCACAGCGGTAGGTGGCATTTACCACCAAGGTTGTAATGAGGGCCTAAGTTGTCTGTGGAAAAGTCTTTGAAGTACCTGAAGGTTTGGGCTTCTCTTTTGTATAGAACTTAGTTTATTGGTACGATGCGGAGCAAGGAGAGAGGGATGGCAAAGTGCTCAATCAAGTCTAGGGGAATGTGTGGTTTTCATTGGATTGTTGGTGATGTTGAGAAGACCATTAGCAACTGCAAATCCTATCTATTCTGGCTTGTAGGATGTATCCCTACTCAAACCTTCACTTGTTCCTTCCTCTTGATCTATAGACCACACCGCAGCATCGCAATTTAAGTTTGCCTTACAAGATGCAATTACCAAGACTCCTCTAATCATGCCAGCCCATACCTTTAAAGAGACATTACTTTTCTAGAACAACAAATCATCAGACAGACGGTGGAAAAGATTAGGCCTCTAAACACTTGACTCTCACCTCCAAAAAACTCTAATCAATATGCAATCTCAATATGCACCTGCCTTTTACAACTTAATTTCCAATGCACTGGACAACCAGAGTCTAGTCTGACAGAATATAGTGGGCAAAAATATCAAGAGACACAAATATCTTTGTGAACTGGAACCACGGTTCACAAATCTAGTTTATTATAATATCATGTTCCTATACTTATAATGGTAACCACTCATCTTGTAAAAAATATTGTGGAAGAGAATACCAACCTGAAAGAGGTTAGAATTTAATTCTTTCAATTAGAACATTGATTTTAAAGTATTTTATGTTAAATATTTAATTAGTTACAAATAATATAATGTTAAATAGATCTAATCATATATCTAAATATATATGCATACATACAGGTGAAGGGAAGTGCATGTTAAGATTTGAAGTAGTGATCTAAAGGCCCTGGGCACATGTAGGGACTTACAAGTAGATCAAATATGCCAATTGGGTCTGAACCAATGTTATCATGTTCTAAGGGAGAGAACATATGCACTTTTGCACTGGTTAGCAGTGGTAAAGTGAGCAGAGTCCTAAAACCAGCAAAACAGTGTCAAAAAAGTGGAGGGAGACAGGCCAAAAGTTGGGGGTGACCAACCTAAGGCTGTCAGGTGTAACAAGACTCTTCCTCTTAGTCAGGATAAGGGAGTCACACACCACTGCTCACCCCCTTGGTAGCTTGGTGCAAGCAGTCAGGCTTATCTCAGAGGCAATGTATAAAGCATTTGGACCTAACACACAGTAATACAGTCAAAACACCACAAAATACCCAATGTGTAAAACAAGACCAAAAGAAGAAAATCCAACATCGGGTAATAAAGATATGAGTGTTGCAAGAATTACTTAAAAATACAGTTCCCTGAAGTCGATAGCTCCGTCCGGTGCTTTCACGGCGTTGTGAACAATAAATCCAACAGTTCAGGCCAATCACGATGTCATGGACGAGCTACGATGTTGGGAAGTCCCACAAAGAGTACCTTGGAAATGCAGGGAGTAGCGGTCATTGCGATGAGATCCGAAGTGCGGCGTCACAGGTGTCAGCAAGTGTCGGTGGGTGTTGGATCCGGAGGTCGATGCAGGGGTTGTGGGGCCCTTCAAGTCACACACATTGCAGATCGAAGTCCGTCCTGATGGCAAAGTCAGGAGCGCTGGCCTTGGGGCTGTGGTGGGAAGCGGGCTATGCCCACAGGTCACGTTGCAGGCAGCGACTCGGTTATAGCATCATGCAGCGCCAGTGAGAACTGGGCTGCGGTGGGAAGCGGGGGTGCGACATGCAATGTCTCCACATTGGGGTGCAAGCAGCAACATCATCATCACTGAAGCACTATCAACGGTAGGCCCACAGCTGTGGTATGATGCAGCGCCCACAGGTCACGGTGCAGGCAGATGGGTCTGTTGATGATGCTGGAATCTGTGGACCGGAGCTGTGGTGCAGGATGGAACAGTGCTTTGTGTACCTCATGAGAGGTTTCCTCAGTCCACAGTGCAGGCAGCGGCGTCAGTGTCAGCGTAGAGTGGCGTCTTCGGGGATAGCAAGGCTGTGGTGTGAAGTGAGGTGGTACGATGTGCGGAGCCCACAGGTCACAGTGACAACAGCGGCTAGGTGACGGCATCAGGTGGTGGCCTCAGTGAGACCAGGGCTGCAGTGCAAATCAGGGCATGGCTCCCTGTGGTGCCGTCAGTTCACGGTGTTGGCAGTGGCATCGTTGACGATGTTGTGGTGGTTTTTCATCTGTTGCAGCACAAAACACACAGTTCCCAGCACTGTAGGCAGGATGAATTTGATATCCCTGAGACTTCCCACAGGAGGTAAGCTCTACTTAAAGCCCTTGTAGAAACTTCACATGTAGGATACACAGCAAAGTCCAATCTTTGTCCTCTGCACAGCAGAAGCAGCAACTGCGGGCCAACCTAGTAAATCACACAAAGCAAAGGGGCAGTACTCCTCCTCACAGCTCCTCAGCTCTTCTCCTTGGCAGAGGTTCCTCTTGATCCAGAAGTGTTCTAAAAGTCTGGGGTTTTGGGTCCACTATTTATATTAGTTCTGGCCTTTGAAGCAGGCAAAACATCAAAGGCAAATCCTTCCTCCACACAAGATCCAGTTCTGTCCTGCTCTGTCTCAGACACTCTCCAGGAGGGGGAGACGTCCTTGTGTTGGACAGGTCCAGCCCTAGTCAGGTGCATGTGTCAGCTCCTTTCACCACTCCTAGCCAAGGAAGTCCCATCAGGATATGCAAGGCACCCATAAACTCCCTTTGTGTGGCTGACTAGAGTGTTTGCAGGAGGCCCCAGCTGTCAGCTGTAAAGACATGGATTCCACAGGCAGGCACAGAATGGTTAAGCAAGAAATTACCCACTTTCTAATGGTGGTATTTTCAATTTTACAATTTATAAACCAACCTCACTAGGAGATGTATTTTTAAATTGTGAGTTCAGAGACCCCAAACTCCATTCCTCTCTCTGGTCCCAATGGAATATTACACGTAAGAGGGATTTTAATGCAACCCCTATGTCAACCTGTGGGAGAGATAGGCCTTGCAATAGTGAAAATCGAATTTGGAAGTATTTCACTACCAGGACATGTAAAACATACCAGTACATGTCACACCTTTAAAATACACTGCACCCTGCCCGTGGGGCTGCCTTGGGCCTACCTTAGGGGTGGCTTACATGTACAAAAAGGGAAGGTTTGGGCCTGGTAAGTGGGTATACTTGCCAGGTCAGACTGGCGGCACAAAACTGCACACACAGACACCACAGTGGCAGGTCTGAAGCATGTTCACAGGGCTACTTACATGAGTGGTACAATCAGTGCTGCAGACCCATTAGTAGCATTTGATTTACAGACACTGGGCACCCATAGTGCACTTTACTAGGGACTTACTCCAAAATCAAATATGCCAATCATGGATAAACCAATCACGAATACAATTTACACAGGGAGCACTTGCAATTTAGCATTGTTCTGCTGTGGTAAAGAGAGCAGATACAATAAACCAACTAAAACGGAGTCCAGCATACCATAAAAACAGGAGGTCAGAATGTAAAAAGACAGGGGAAACATGTCAAAAGCTGCCAGGTTTAGCATGCTCCCTCTGCACTCCTTGTGTGCCCGGAGCTCAGTTACAACCTGGTCCATCATGTCTTGGGACTGTTTTATTTATCCCAAGACTTGGCCAATGGTGGTCTGGCTGACAAACAACCCAGTGGCCTCACTTGCCTGGCCCACAGATTCCCTCCTATGACCCTACCCTCATTAGCCTGTGCCGTTGAGGAAGTGAGCCCCATCCCACTTGGTTCTGGCAGAACTGGATGCTGTGTTGGTGGTGTCTCAACAGCAGCCAGGACTGGGGGGGCACATGATTGGTGTGTACTACCATAGTGCACAGGAAGTGGAGGTGTCCACATGCTGAGATGTTGTTGCAGCTCTGGTGGGAGGTGTAGATTTGGGCTGCGTTTGACCCACTGGAGCTGTCTGGCCAGATGGACCAGATGGACCAGCTGGCTATTGATCATCCGCACTTGCATTAGTGGTGTCCTCACTGAAAGCTTGCTCCTGGTCTTGAGAGGAGGTGTCTTGTCTGGCAGACAGTGGTCCACTGTGCCGGGTGAAGGTTGCAGAGAATATGTGGTTAATACATAATTTGGAATTTCATGTGTCATTGTCTACAAATGGGCCCACCTAAAAAGTAGAAACAGAGTGATAGACTGATTAGGCCTTTGTTTTATTTCCATTATTTTACACATGCAGCCTGATTTACACATATGACAATTCCAGTGCTGACATTGTCGAGATGTCCTGAAATGCAAAAGTGTTATTCCATAATTGTATGTTACGTGTAGCAGTCCTTGAATCCAACACAGTGGTGAGTAGATTGGAGTACAGGACCATTCCAAGGACTAGCAGGCAACAAAGCATTGAAATCAAAGTTGTCCAGCTTACAAATATCACAGTATTTGATCATCACATGGATAGTGCTAATTAATTTGTGTGTGGCTACTACTTCCTTTCAGCAGACCAAAGCACATTTTAGGAAACTTGGATTCAATAGGCAATGTATTATGTCAGCATTTTCATAAATTCTATGTCGCTATGAGCAGGTGTCAGCATGATTGTGATACACAGGTGACATTTCAATCCATAGCATGATATGGTGACTGACAAATGCACTAGTTTGTTAAATGTGGGTGCATGTGGAAGTAGAGGACGGTGGAACAAAATTACATTGCACTATTGTTTTTCAGATCCAAAAACAGAGCAAGCATCATGGTTGCTGTAGTCATCTGTTGATACTATAGACAATAATTGTTTGAAAAGTAAGTTACACATATCACTTTCAATGAGTATATTTGAGATGAACACGCATTTGCAATATGTACACATGTATGGGCATGATGTAACTATGACAAAATAACAATTAGAAATAGTATACGTTGCTGTTAAAATGGATGTAGTTTTGGACCTGTTTTTGGAAGCACTTCAATATACATTGATAGAAAGTAATGGGCAGAGCCAATGCAAAGGATGGTCCATGGGGAACTACACACAGTCTGACTATACATATTGCACATTGTTAAAAGGAGAGCTACAACCATGCTGTTGGTAATTGGCATGACACAATATATTTTTTGTAGTCAAAATTAGCTATATCTGTTTTGCTAAGGGTGTTGCAGCATTCCACACATCTAACTTAAGGGCAGGAATCCGTTATTGATTAGTGAGATACATAGGTGTAAGATAGCAGGATCCACTCCACCAGGAACTCCTGTCAAGCCTTCAGGATGTAGGATCTGCAAGAGCATCTCCTCCCAGGAAAAGAGGTGTAATTGGTGGCTGGGAGAACCTCTGGGTCTCCAGGTGATGCTTGGGGGCCAGTGAACAAACTTTCCTCCACAGGTTGTTCCACCTCTTTGTAACCTCGCCTGTGTGCCCAGACTGTTAGGTACAGCCTTCACTCTGTCAACTATTCTAGACCACATTTGCCTCTACTCGGATATGGAAGTATTTTGGACTTGTGCTCCAAACAATTGTGGCTCTACTCCTATGATTTCCATTCACCATGACAGACAAATCTTGCTTTGAAAAACGGGGATTTGTCCTCCCTTCCCTAGTGAATTTTGGAGAAAAATTAAACTAGTGCCCAAAAAGATGAAGGAAAAACAGTTAGATATGGTTTTAACAATAAAATACAGAAGGAGAGTAAAACAGAAAAATTCCTGCATCCAAATGGTATTCTGCAGTGTGATGGGAAAGGATTATGGTCTAATACGGTGTCTGTTCTATAGTGTGTTTTGCAGGTGTTCACAGTTGCCCAATTTACAACAGGTGTAGTCTGCTAGCAGCCAACTAATGGCCACAGCCATAGTACTAGATTGAACAGGTTCAGCAAAAGACTTCCGCCATCCCAAGCCCATTGTTGACACGCCGCCAGGACAACTGTGTGATCTAAATAGGCCTGGCAGGATGCTGCTGTCTAGGCAGCAACGCAGGGCCTACTCATCGGCATTGGAGTCCACTGCATTGGCTGCAGGATGCAGCTGGCACAAAGGAATACACTCCCCCGTGGCTGTCACTGGCTTAGCCGCAATACATCTAAATACGGAGGGTGGGAGACCACCAATGTGACAGTCTTTTTGGACCTGCCACCAATGCAGCTTGGCAGTGCAACTGACAACATCTAAATCAGGACCCTAGTCAGATAGTAAAAAACTTTGACTGGGACAAATCTTTTTGGTGCATCTAACCAGCGCTCCATCACGTCGGTCTGAAATTGCACCTAGGTCCTGGTCAACAAAAAACAGTGATTGCTGGTTGCCTCTTTGATTTTCTTGGTGCATTTTCCTCCCTTAAATCTTTACAAATTCAGAGCTCCAATTCCCCTTATTGGAGTTTTGGTGCCATTTTGCCAGTTACATTTTTGCCTCTATTTTTATAAATTGGAGTCTGATTTTTATTGTGTTGTCTTTTAAACGTTTCAACTGTTTAGCACTTGTAAATGCTTTCCATATCTTCTCTAAGTTAAAGCTGTCTGCCCTGTACATTATGAAAATCCTTTCCCTGTTCCTAATAGGTTAGTGA